>NC_059120.1:36798823-37118323 GCF_020740685.1 Jaculus jaculus
ACCCTTGTTTTAAGTTTTCAGTATCAGGGATATGTTTACCCCCATGGAGCAGGCCTCTAGTCCATTTGGAAGGCAACTGGTTTCCACCATGACAGACATGCCACTATTGCACCCATTGGCTCATTTGGCCTGGCTGGCCAATTATAAGGCTTGCAGTGTCCACTGTTGAGTATCTTCACTGGTGGTATCGCTTTCTTACATTGAAATACATGTAGAATGGCATTTTCCTGCTTTCTGTCAGCTGGTCTACATGGAGGTTGTTATCAGCTCAGGTTCAGCATGATTTCTCAGTGGCCTTGCAGCCCAAGTATGTGGAGTCTTCAGCAATAGGGTTTTACCATCTATTCCTGTGGGGAAACAAAAGGCTTTGGAAATGGCCTATAATGTTTTGGAGGCATCAGGGACCTCCCTGGCCAATAACTCACTGGAGGTGTCCCATCCCTGGCACTGAAAATTTTCTAACAACAATCTATGGCTCCTGAGTGTTCCATTGTCCAAAACCAGAGGATTACATATGATTTATTTATATCCTCTTACATTTTGATTAGCCCTCCCTCCACCTTTCCTTTACTCAATCTCTTCCCCAGACCTCACTTAGGGCCTTTTCACCCCCGTTAATCTCTTTTTCTACTTACATATATACAATACCAACCTATTAAGTACCCCCTCCCTTCCTTTCTCTTCCCTTTATATCTCCTTTTTAACTTACTGGCCTCTGCTACTGAGTTTTTTCCTTCTCACAGAGAAGCCCAATCATTTGTAGCTAGGATCCACATATGAGAGAGAACATGAGGCACTTGGATTTCTGGGTCTGGGTTACCTCACTTAGTACAATCCTTTTCAGATCCATCCATTTTCCTGAAAATTTCACAACTTCATTTTTTTTCCAATGAGTATAACTCCTTTGTATAAATGTGCCATATCTTCATTATCCACTCATCCATTGAGGACATGTAGGCTGGTTCCATTTCCCAACTATTATGAATTCAGTGGCAATAAACATGGTTGAGCACGTACTTCTAAGGAAATGAGATGAGTCCTTAGGATACATGCCTAAGAGTGCTATAGCTAGGTCATGTGGTAGATAAATTTTTAGCTGTCTTAGGAACCTCCACACTGATTTCCACAATGTCTGGGCCAGATTGCATTCCCACCAATAGTGTAGAAGGGTTTCTCTTTTTCCACATCCCCACCAGTGTTTATGATCAATTTTTTTCATGATGGTAGCCAATCTGACAGGAGTGAGATGGAATCTCAATGTAGTTTTAATATGCATTTCCCTGATGACTAGGGATGTAGAACATTTTTTTAGATGCTTATACACCATCCGTATTTATTCTTTCGAGAGCTCTCTATTTAGCTCCATAGCCCACTTTTTAATTGGCTTGTTTGATTTCTTATTATTTAACTTTTAAAGTTTTCTTTGTATATCCTAGATATTAATCCTCTATCAGAGATATAGCTGGCAAAGATTTTTCCCATTCTGTAGGTTGCCTCTTTGCTTTATTCACAGTGTCCTTTGCAGTACAAAGTCTTTGTAATTTCATGAGGTCACGGTGGTTAATCTGTGGTTTTATTGCCTGAGCAATTGGGGATATATTCAGAAAGTCTTTGCCAAGACCAATATGTTGAAGGGTTTTCTCTACTTTTTCCTCTAGCAATTTCAGAGTTTCAGGTCTGATGTTAAGGTCTTTAATCCATCTGGACTTAATTCTTGTGCATGGAGAGAGAGAAGAATCTATTTTCATACTTCTACAGATACATATCCAGTTTTCCCAACACCATTTGCTGAAGAGGCTATCATTTCTACAATGAGTATTTTTGGCATTTTTATCAAATGTCAGGTGGCTATAGCTACCTGGACTTATATCTGGGTCCTCTATTCTGTTTCATTGGTCTACATGCCTGCTCTTGTACCAGTACCATGCTGTTTTTGTTACTATGGCTCAGTAATATAGGTTAAAGTCAGGCATGGTGATACCACCCACCTTACTTTTGTTGCTCAGTATTATTTTACATATTCAAGGTTTTTTGTGATTCCAAATGAATTTTTGTATTGTTTTTTCTATTCCCATGAAGAATGCTATTGGAATTTTGATGGGGATTGCATTAAGTGTGTAGATTGCTTTTGGTAAGATTTCCATTTTTCACAATATTGATTCTTCCAATCCAGGAACAAGGGATGTTTTTCCATTTCCTAGTGTCTTCTGCAACTTCTCGCTTGAGTGTTTTATAGTTTTCATTGTAGAGATCCTTTACTTCCTTAGTTTTATTCCAAGGTACTATATTTTCTTTGATGTAATTGTGAATGGAATGATTCTCTGATTTCATCCTCTCTGTGTTTGTTTTAGCATATAGTTTATCAGCTCTAACAGTTTGCTGGTAGAGTCTTTAGGGTCCTTTATATATAGAATCATGTCATCTGCAAATAATGATAACTTGGTTTCTTCCTTTTCAATTTGTATCCCTTTTATGTGCGTCTCTTGCCTTATTGCTATGGCTAAGACTTCCAGTACAATATTAAATAACAGAGGGAACAGTGGACACCTTTGTCTTTTTCCTGATTTTAGTGGAAAAGCTTCCAGTTTTTCCTGATTTAGTAATATGTTGGCTGTAGGCTTGTCACAAATAGCCTTTATTATATTGAGATATGTCCCTTCAATTCCCAGTCACTGTAGGACTTTTATCATGAAGGGATATTGGATTTTGTCAAATGCTTTCTCTGCATCTAATGAGATGATCATGTGATTTTTGTCCTTTAGTCCATCTATATAATGTATTACATTTATTGATTTGCATATGTTGAACCATCCCTGCATCTCTCAGATAAAACCTACTTGGTCAGGGTGAATGATCTTTCTGATATATTCTTGTATTCTGTTTGCCAATATTTTGTTGAGAATTTTTGCATCTATGTTCATGAGGGAGATTGGTCTGTAATTTTCTTTTTTAGTTCTATCTTTGCCTGGTTTTGGTATCAGGGTGATGCTGCCTTCATAGAAGGAATTTGGTGG
The DNA here is from genome assembly GCF_020740685.1 of Jaculus jaculus. Lineage (NCBI taxonomy): Eukaryota > Metazoa > Chordata > Mammalia > Rodentia > Dipodidae > Jaculus > Jaculus jaculus. Next base: position 36,801,838 of record NC_059120.1, read on the forward strand.
GATTCCTTCTTTTTCTATTTTATGGAAAAGCTTAAGCAGCAATGGTGTTAGTTCTTCCCTGAAGATCTGGTAAAATTCAGCAGTGAATCCATCTGGGCCTGGACTTTTTTCAGTTGAGAGATTTTTGATAACTGCTTGGATGTCCATGCTTGTGGTCAGATAGAATGCAAGGAATTATTTCAATTTTCCTGTATTTGTTAAGATTTGCTTTGTGTCCTACTATATGGTCTATTGTAGAGAAGGTTCCAAGTGCTGCTGAAAAGAATGTATATTCTGCAGCATTTGGATGAAATGTCCTATAGGTATCTGTTAGGTCCCTTTGTTCTGTGATCTCATTTAGGCCATATTCCTCTCTGTTTAATTTTTCCCAGGATGATCTGTCGATTGATGAGAATGGGGTTGTTGAAGTCTCCCACTACCACTGTGTTTGGTGTTATCTGTGACCTTAGTTCTAATAGCATTTGTTTGATGAATTTGGGGGTCCCCATGTTAGGTTCATATATGTTTAGGATTGTAATGGCCTCCTGTTGGAGGGTGTCTTTAATCAATATAAAGTGGCCTTTCTTTTCTTTCTTAATGTTGGATTGAAGTCTACCTTGTCAGGTTTTAGGATAGAAATGCCTGCTTGTTTTCTAGGTCCATTTGCTTCACCCTAAGATAGTGTCTATCCTTAGTAGAAAAGTGAGTTTCTTGGAGTCAACAAATTGAAGGATCCTGCTTTTTAACCCAGTCTGCAAACCTATGTGTTTTCATTGACTCTCAGAGTATCTGCAAAAGTGACCCTAGGTGTTGGGTTTGCTTGCTATGAGAGTATTCAAGTAGGCTGAGTGGAACCAAGTACAGATTGTTTCTGAAATTGAACTAAACAACATACACTTTCAATGAAAAACAGGAGAGAGTATTTATCCAAAAGTAGGTATTGTAACAACCAGATCCTCTGTCTGTCCCTTAGGCTGTGTGGTGCCTCACCCACTCCTTTAATCCTGACAACAAGGAGGTTAAGATTTCTGGTCTGTTGAAGATTCCAAATGAGCTTGTGAACAGGTGAGACCCTTCCCTGGTATAATCCCAGTTACATCTGCTCCTGTTTGAGTCCTGCTGTCAGTGCAAGTAGGCATGGCCGGGTCCCTGGGCCACTGCTCTGTTCGCTGGAGCTGGGCACTGGCGGTGGGGGTGGGGAGGCTGCCGATGCTGCTCTAGTTCTCTGGCTGTTCCACATGTTCTTCCACCTTATGATCTGCTCCTCTATTTTTCACTGCCGTTCTCCCTTCACGTTTCTTGAGTTTGTGGAGAGCTCCAGTGTGAGTGGAAGCTCCCCTCATCTGGCTTTTCCTGTGGCTCAAACCGAGCCTGGCATCTGGCTGTCACACCACCGCTGCTGCCGTGGTCCAAGGAGCTGCCGTAGCCACTTCTGCTGGCCTGTGCCGGCTCTGGATCTCTCTTACTTCTCTACTGCAATTTCAATTTCCTATACACCTCACTTTTTAGTAAATCTGTGTATTTGCTGTTTTTTTTTTTTAAACAATGAAAGGCTAAATGTTTTCCCCTTAAAATCAGGGCAACATTTTGCTCTCACCACTTTTGCAGAACATGCTTCTGGAAGTACTGGCTAATGCAGTAGGAGAGACATACAGAATAGAAAAAAATAAAATTATAAAAGTATTCCTCTTTGCTAAAGGCATGACTATGTGGAAAATTAATAATCAATAAAGGGAATGTTGTAGAACCAATAAGTGTGGTTCAGCAGGATAGTAGGTTATTCAAGATATGCATAAAATTGACCACATTTCTATCTTATCACAATGATCATATGTATAATAAAATATGAAGAGTTCCATTTCCAAGCAGCACTCAGAAATGAAAAACTCAATAGGTGGTAATTTATTAAAATGTATAGGACTTATATGATGGAAACACAGCTCTAAATAAATTGGATGACATACCACGTTAATGAATTAGAAAACTTGATTTAGGAAACATGTCAGTTCTCCCCACATTGGAATACACGGGATTAATACAATTTATATGAAATTCTCCTCCAGCCCACTGGCTGCTCAGAAAAGCCATCTTTGTTTTGTGGCTGACACCTGGATGCCTGTAGCTCTCTCCCGGTGCTTCTCCACTTGGGGCCCATGAAGCTTCCCCTCCAGAGTCCAGGTATTCATCCTTTCTTTTCTCCCATTGTATTAGCTCATCAACATACCTCACCAGTCAGTTCCAAGATCAACAAAAAAGATTTTATGGAGAAGAGAGTTGTGAAGGAAGTGGAGAATGGAAGAGAGAACCAGCCAATGGGAATACTGATGAGGAAAGTGGGCGGGGGCAGGAGGCTGACAATGAGGTAGATGATGAAGAACGGGGGAGAAGAAGAAAGTGGTGATGATGAGGAAAAGGATGGAGAGGAAGATAAGGAGGCTCAGGCAGATACAGGCAAGCAGGCAACCAAAAGAGACAAAGATGAGGATATTGACACCAAGAAGCCAAAGACCAAGGAGGATGAGGGGGCAACAAGGAAGGACCAGTTAAATGTCTCAGAATCTAAATGTGGTCACCGTAGCGAGGCCTGCCCACTCAATGTAGGGTTACCTACAGGCAACAGAAAGGGTCTAACACCTTACTAAAAACACGGTGTGAATTTGCAACAAGAGTGGAAAAAGAATCGTAAGTTCTGAGGCCCAATTTTCCAAAAAGTACTTTAGAATGAAAACATGTTTATTTACATTTAGATTTTGTAAATATTGGTAAGGGTTAGCCATTTTTTAGTGACTTCAGATGACCAAACCAGCCTTGAAACCATTCTATATCCTTCTTACTTGACTTGTGCTGTGGTAATGTTTATTAAATAATCTCAACAGAGAAAAATGGTCTTGTAAAAAAAATAAAAACAACAAAATATTAGTCTTATTGCAAGCATTCCAGTAATTTCTCTGTGTTTATACCTACTTGTACTTGGCTTGTATGAAATGGGTACAAAGACCAAAGATAAGTTTTCTTTCTTTTTTGTTGCATAGTTATGAAGTTTTTTTGTCTATTTAATTGTGCTCATTCGATGTTTTGTGAAATAATGTCCAACAATACACTACAACTTGATTTTGTTGAGTTGTTCTAACAAATTTTTTTCTGCCAGAAATTTTTAGATATATGCCATATATATATATATATATATATATATATATTCTGAAATTTATATTGAAATTAAAAGAAATTAGAATAATTAAAATACCTTTTTAAAAGAATAAAATGTGAGGAATCCTTCTATCCAGTTTCATGGCATACTGTATGCTTGAGAAATCAAGATATTGTATATTGTAGTGGGGGTTAGATCACTGGGGAAAATGGACACCACAAATATGACCACTTGATTTTTGACAACATTGTAAAATGAATCCAAATGAAGATAAGATAGCCTTTTTCTCTCTCTTGTTTTAATGTTTGGCATTTTAAAATTTGTTTTTGTTGATTCCTGTCCCTTCCTACCTCACTCCTCTTCTCACTAACTCCCCTGTCCCCTGTACTTCCCCCTTCCTGTTTACATGCCACTTATATCCTTTTACAGTCCCTCCCCACTCATCTAGATAACCTCTATATTCATTTTTAGTTACAATTCCATCTTCATAGGTTTCATACATATCTGACTCCCTATATATACATGCTCATAGATATTAGCAGCTAAGATCTGCATATCAGAGATAACCTGCAGTTTTGGTCTTTCTGAGTTTGAGTTATTTCACTTATTCTGATTCTTTCCAAACCCATACATTTCCTGTCAATTTCATTTTTCTGTACTACTGAATATAATTGCATTGTGTATATCACCACATCTTTTCTATCCATTCATCTGCAACTGGTCATCAAGGCCATTTCTAATTCATAGCTATTGTAAACAGAGCAGCAGTAAACATGGAAGTATGTGCATCTCTGTAGAAAAGTATAGAATCCTTTGGATACGTGCCCAGCAGTGGTATGACTGGATCATATGGGAAGTCTATTTTTAACTTTTTGAGATATTTACCTCCACACCAAGGTTCTTAATGGTTGTACTATTTGCACTCTTGCCAATGGGTCAGGGTTCCTTTCACTGAGCATCCTCACCAGCATTTGTTGTTGGTTTTCTTCATGGTAGCCATTCAGACTTGGGTAAGATAGTATCTCAAAGTTATTTTGACTTGCATTTCCCTGATGGCTAGGAATGCTTAACATAATCTTAAGTATTTATTGGCCATTCGTATTTCTTCTTTTGTGAACTGTCTGTTCTTTTCATTAGTCCATTTAGTGATTAAAAAATTGAAAATTTTTTTTTGGTGTTTAAATTTTACAGTTCTTAGTAAACTCCAGTTATTAACACGCTGTCTGAAGTATAGGTGGTAAAGATTTTCTCTCAGTCTGTAGACTCTGCTTGCTTTGATAATGATTTCTTTTGCTGTATAGAAAGTTTTTAATTTCCTGTAGTCCTGTTTGTTGATTCTTTGGGCTATTTCCTATACTATTGAAGTACTGTTCAGGAAGTTCTTAACTGTGCCCATATCCTGAACAGAGTTCCCTATTTTTCCTCTGGCACTTTTTGTATTTCCAGTTTCATATTGAGATGTTTGATCATTTTGACTCTTGATATTTGTTCAAGGAGAGAGAGACAGTTCTACTGTCATTCTTGTGCATGTAGATATCCAGTTTTGCCAGCCCCATTTAATAAGCTGTAATTTTTACGGAATAGTTTTGGCCCATTTGTCAAAGAGTAAGTGTACAGAGAACTGTCCATTTATTTTTGGATCCTCTATTCTGTCCTACTGGCCTATTTTTTTGTTTGGTGCCAGTACCATACCGTTTTGTTACTATTGCCCTATAGTATAATTTGAGATGAGATATTATGTCTCCTGCTAAGTTCTTGGGCTATTCATGATCTTTTGTGATTCTATATAAATTCCTGAAGTATTTTTTATAGCTCTGTGAGGACCAACATTGGAATTGCATTTAACCTGTAGATTACTTTTTGTAGGATAGCTATTTTCACAATATTAATTCTGCCAATCTGGGAGCATGGGAGGTCTTTCCATCATGTTATGTCCTTTTAGATTTCTTTTTAGACTTCCGGTTAAGATGGCGGCGTAGGTACCACGCCAAAACAGCCTGGGGGGGGGAGACCAAAAAAAACTCAGCAAAATACACACTTTTACTAAAAAGTGAGGTGTATAGGAAGTTGAGGCGGCAGCGGAGAAGTGGAAGAGTTATAGAGCATCCAGAGCCTGCACAGGCGGGAACAGCGGCCCGGGGCGGCTCAGCTACCCGCCGCAACCGCGGAGCGGCAGAAAACCGCCGGACTCTCGGCTCGAGCCGCAGGACAAGCCAGGTGCGGGATTTTCCCCTCACACCGCGCTCTCCGCAACTCGGGAAACGTGAGGGGAGAGCGGCAGCGAGCAACGGAGGGAGGAGCAGACCGCGAGGTAAAAGCACACGATACAACCAGAACAGCCGCGGCTCCCTCCCCTCCCCTGCCGCCTGAACCCAGCTCCAGCGAACACAGCAGCAGCCCGGGACCCGGCCACGCCAACTTGGGCTGACGGCGGGACCCAAGCAGGAGCAGAATTTGGCAGCAACTTCAGCGGCTCCAGCACCGGTACCAGTGGCCCCAGCAGCAGCGGACCCAGGAGAGCAGCGGCTTCGGGGTGAGCAGCAGCGGTGGACACGACAACGGCAGCTTCAGCAGCGGTGGGGGCTCCGGCGGTGACACCTACAACAGCTGCAGAGGCGGCGGCAGCGGCTCAGTTTGCCCCGTAGGAAAAGCAAGTGCCCAGCTCCAGAAATCAGAACAGCAGCCCGACGACCCAGGCAGCAACTTGACTGAGACCACAATCACCCAAGGTAACTGGGATTGCACCAGGGAAGGGTCTCACCTGGTCACAAGCTGACTTGGATACCTCAACAGACCAGAAATCTAGATTTCTTTTTATTATTGTCCTGACATTTTCGTTGTAGGAATCTTTCACACTTTTGTTAGGTTTATTCTTAGATATTTAATTATTTTGATAGCTATTGTTAATGAAATGTTTTCCTGGATTATTTTTTCTCTGTGAGTGCATTATTGGTGGCTATGAAAGCTACTGATTTTTGAATGTTGATTTTGTATCCTGCAACTATACTGAAGACATTCATTATCTCTGGGAGGATATTTAAAACATTTTTTTAATTTTAATTTTTATTTTTGAGAGAGAGAGAGAGAGAGATAATGGGCATGCCAGGGCCTTTCAGCCACTGTGAACAAACTCTAGACACATGCACCCCCTTGTGCACATGTGCAACATTGCACGCTTGCATCACTGTGCATCTGGCTATGTGGGACCTGGAGATTAGAACAGAAGTTCTTAAGCTTCACAGGCAAGCACCTTAACTGCTAAGTCATCTCTCCAGCCCTCGGGGAGGATTGCTTCTGTAGATTCTGTTGGATCTTTGAAACATCGAATCATATTTTCTGCAAATAGGGATAACTTAAAGCCTTCCTATTCTACTTTTATATCTTCTTGGTCAATTGCTCTAGCTAGGACTTTGAGCACAATATTGAATAGTAGTGGTGAGTGAACATCCTTATCTCTTTCCCTATTTTAGAGTAAATGTTCTCAGGTTAAATATTAAATATCATTTGGGTGGTGGGTTTGTCATATATTGTCTTTATTATTTTTGTGTATGTCCTATCTATTTTGATTTTCTCCAGGACTTTCATCACAATGGAGTGTTGGAATTTGTCAAATGTCTTTTCTATAGCAATTGAAATTATCTTCTCCAAAATTGTTCAAATAATAGGCCACAGAACAAATCTTAGCTAATACAAAAAAGTAATGTGACCTATAAAGGCTATTCTATTGGATCACAGTGGACTATAAGTAGAATTAACAAGAAGAGAGAATATATAAACAACGCAAATTCTTGAAGACTGAATGACATACTTTTAGATGAGCAATGGGTTATTGAAGAAGCTAAGGAGGAAATTTTTTAAGACCCTAGAAACAAATAAAAATGATAATACAACGTGTTAACACCTCTGGGATATAACTAAGGCAGTTATAAGTATAAAGTTTATAGCTGTAAGTGCCCATATCAAGAAATAAGAAAGATTTCACAAAAACAATCTAACAGTCCACCTCAAGGCTCTAGAAAACTCTCAACAAAAGGCTCTCAAACTGAGTAGATAGTAATTAATAATAAAAATCAAGGCAGAAATTAATGAAATAGACACCAAAAGAAAAATACACACATTATTAATCAAATGAAAAGTTGTTTCTTTGAGAAAATCAACAAGATTGATAAGCCCTTACTCAAGCTATCACAAAAAAAAGAAAGGAAACACAAATTAACAAAATTAGAGACAAAATGGAATTTTTCCAACCAATTCATACAATCCAAAATACCATTAGAGAATACATTGAAAACTTATATTCCAAAAAGCTAGAAAATCTAGAAAAAATGTACAACTTTCTAAATACATATAGCCTCTCCAAATTAAAAGTGGATGACATCAATAACTTAAACAGACTGATTACAAGCAATGAGACTGAAGCTGTAATTAAGCCTCCTCCCCCAAGATCTAAATGGTAAGACCCTATTGCTGAAGACCCCACAGGACATTGAGAGGCTGGAACTGAGATGGAACCCAGAATCCTGCTGACTAGCTCTCATAGTGTTGGAAAGTGCTATGTGAGCTGCTGGGGGATAATGGTTACCAATAGTGTGAATAAACAGTGGATCCTGCTTGCTACAAAACCAATCAGCCAGGCAAGATGTATACACTGGTGCAATAGTGGCACACAGACTATGGGGGTAACTAACTGCTCTTTAATTAGATATGAGGCCTGCTCAGTGGGAGGGGAATTTATACCTGGTACTCAGAACCAAATCAAAAGCCTATGGCTTGGAAGACCATACATCCTAGAGGGAAGCTTCCACTGTTCTTTGGCTAAAAGGAGAGGTTATATTTGTCTAAACATCAATGTTCATCCCCTTTGATCCATGCTGCTTTTACTCTTGGTTAGAGAATCTTCTTTTTGTGATACCAGGGTGACCCAAGATTCATCAGTATGACAAGAGGGCAAAGCTGACTGCTTAACATGAGATATGTTATCTAAATCACACCTTCAGGACCTAAGAAACATTACAGGGGAAGTGGTGAAATAAATATGAGTGTGTTCTCACTGCTAGTCTGAGAACCTCCTCCAGTGATAAGGTGAAGAGACTCCAACTCATCATAGCACAAATTTAGAGACTGCTGAGAGCTCAACCCTAAAGAACATTTCTACTTTGCCCTACCAAACTCAGGGAACATTGAGGAAGAAGGGGCAAAAAAAAAAAAAAAAAAAAAAAGGTAAGAATAGCAGGATGGGAAGGAGTATTCTGAAGTATTGTCATTAACCCTCCCCGCACACACAGAGACTAACTGGTGTACTCATGAGCCCACAGTGAACACAAATAACCCCACTGAGGAGTGCCTTCAGGAGAAGAGGGTGGGGAGAAGGAGTAAGAGTATAATCCAATGGAAATATGACCATAAGGCAATATGATCATACAATAAAGTAAAAAATAAAAATAAAAAAGTCTATCCACAGAGGAAATCCCAGGACCAAATGGATTTTCAGTGGAATTCTATCAAATTTTTAAGGACAATCTAATGCCAGCTCTTCCCATGGTGTTCCACAATACAGAAAAGAAAGGAACACTTTCAAATTCATTCGAGGGAGCCAGAATTACTCTGATTGGCAAATTAGATGCACAATTAAAAAAGAAAACTACATGGGCTGGAGAGATGGCTTAGCCATTAAGCACTTGCCTATGAAGCCTAAGGACCCCAGTTAGAAGCTTGCTTCCCCAGGACCCATGTTAGCCAGATGCACAAGAGGGCACCCGTGTTTGGAGTTCATTTGCAGTGGCTGGAGGCCCTGAAATGCCCATTCTTTCTCCCTCTCTATATCTGCCTCTTTCTCTCTCTGTCTGGTGCTCTCAAATAAATAAATAAATGTAACAAAAGAAAAAGAAAAAGAAAACTATAAGCCAGTCATGGTGGCACATGCCTTTAATCCCAGAACTAAGGAGGCAAATGTAGGAAGATCACTGATCGTTCCAGGCTACACTGAGACTACCTAGTGAATTTCAGGTCAGCCTGGACTAGAGAAAGAGACCCTACCTTGAAAACACACACACATACACACATACAAAAAAACCCCAAACTATCGACCAATTTTCTTGATGAACATAGATGTAAAAATTCTCAACAAAATTCTTGCAAATATAATTCAAGAACATTAGGGAAATTATCCAACATGACCAAGTGGTATTCACACCAGGGATGCAAGGTTGGTTCAATATATGTGAATCAATAAATAAGTCCACCACAAAAATAAACTTCAGGATAGAAATTACAAAATAGCCTTTGAATAAACAACACTGGAGTAATACTGCAAAGTTTGACATCCATGACTCACAACTTAAACAAAAATAAAGTCAGGGTAGGTCAAGAACTTAAGTGTAAAATGTAATACTATGAAACTTTTAGAAAGAAAATAGAGAAAAATCCTTGGGACCTGGGATGGTGCCAAGTCCTTAGACTTGACACCAAAACATTAGCCACAGCAGGAAAAACCAAGGAAAGTAGATTTCATCAAAATTAAAAGCTTGTGGTCTACAAAATAGTCTGTTAAGAGAATTAGAGATTAGATATTTAGATACAGCCTGGGAGGAAATAGTCACATACCACATATCCAACAAGACTAGTATCTAGAACATACAAAGATCTTTCAATACTCAGTGGGAGAAAAATAAACAATCCAATTAGCAAAAGGGCAGGAGATGTGAAGATACACTTCACTGAAGAGGAAACTCGGATGACAAATAGGCACATAAAGTATTCAACACCGTTAGTCATTAGGCAAATGCACATTAAAACCACTATAAGATATCATCGCACATCTAGCAGAATAACTAAAATGAACAAATGCTGCCAACATCAAATGATGGCAAAAGATATCATGGGATGTGGATCTCATGCATTGCTGACGAATATGTAAAGTGTGACAGCCTCTCCTGGAAAAGAGTTTGGCAGTGTTTTTACAAATGGCACATGTAGCTAGCATTGAACACATAGCTAGCGTGCAATTTAGCACTTACACATTCTGGACATTTACCATAAAATAAGAAATAATAATTTCATGCATACTCTGCACAGTTTTTGCCACTTTGTTCATAACGACAAAAAAAAAAAAAACAAAAAAAAAACACATCTGGAAACAACTCAGGCATCTTTCAAGGGGTAAATGGTAGAGTACACTTTGTGCATTCATGAACCATTAGTGATCAACAAGGAGGAATGAGTTATGGAGGTGACAAACCGGATGACTCCCCAGAGGTCTTTTCTAGTGACAAAATGCTAAAACTAAAGACTCTGTGCTATGAGACTTCACTTAAATGGCATTCTTGAAAAGATAAAATCACAGCAATGGAGAATAGATGAGTGGTTTTAGGGGCTAAGGAGGGGCAAAGATCAAGGGGCATGAGTGTCACCACAAAAAGACAACTTGAGGAATCTTTGTGGTGATGAAAATGTTCTGTGTTTTGACTATGTCAATGTCAGTGTCCTTCTTATGATATTGTGCTACTGTTTTCCATTGGGGAAACTGAACAAAAACTGCATTGTCTTTGTCTGTGTTATTTCTTACCACTGCATACTAAATAAAATTACTTCAAAATTTTTCTTTTTAGTTTTTAAATTTTTAAAAATGTATTTGTAAGCAGAGAGAGATAAAAGGCAGACAGACAGAGAGAATGGGCATTCCAGAGCTTCCAGTCACCACAAACAAACTCCAGATGAATGCACCACTTTGCACATCTGACCTTTATGTGGGTACTTGGGAGTTGAACTTAGGTTGCTAGGCTTTGCAGGCAAGTGCCTTAACTGATGAGCCAGCTCTCCAACACTCAAAGTGAGTTCTTTTTTTTTATTTGCATGTATGTGTATACATGGATGTGTGTGGAGGCTAAAGATTGGTAACAGGTGTCTTCCTCAATCCAAGTCCACCTTATTTATAGACAGGGTCTCTCACTTGGACCCAAAGGGTGCTTATTTGGCTTCTTTATCTAGTCAGCTCACTATGGGGATCCCCTGAATCTGTCTCCAGAGTGCTGGTATTACACTAAAAATTACCAAGGCTCCTGGCACACCAGTCCAGCATTTATATGGATGCTGGGATCTGAACTCATCCCTCAAGCTTGCATGAAAGCTTTTTATCCATTGAACCATCCCTTTAGCTCTTCAAAATGAAAATTTCTTTGAGAAAATCTTTGACCTAAACACTTGGGAGGCAAGTGTTTCAGTGATCTTTGTGTTGCTGGGACAAAGCACCCAACCAGAAGCAGCTTATGGGGAGAAAGGGTTTACTTCAGGCTTACAGCTTCCAGGGGCAACTCCTTCATGGTGGAAAAAGCTGGCTTACTTCAACATACATCCGCAGCAGAGAAAAAGCTGCCAGCACCAGTAAACACAGACGGCCAGAGCTCAAAATGGCTATCTTCACACCCAGTAGGGCTGTCTTCAAGATCCATCCCCAGTGACTCATCTCCTCCAGCAGGGCTCCAACTGCTGAAGACTAAATAGGAAGTTTAATTAAAAACACCTGAGTCTATGGGGGACATGCATTTACATTGAAACCACCACACTTGGCTACACAAACTCTATGTTAACACCCCCACCCCGTAAAAGTAGTGGAATCTAAGAACTTAAACAGTTCTGTCTGGGAGGTAACTGAAAGAAAAGTGATTTTATTTCTTAAGCCTTCCTTCTAGGCCATGTCCAGTGATGCCTCTGGACTGTGACTCAGTCATTCCGTACTTGCATGCAGTCATTTGCTTATGGGACTGGGGATCTGCTGCACAACAGGCACCCAACATGTATGCACTGTATGGCCAAGCCAATAAATGTCTACATGGAAGCATCAGATACCAGAGTTTTGTCCATGAGTAGCTAATGGGCTGATTTGTATAGCACATAAAAGAAGCCTGATAAAGAGAACAAAACAAAGACAGTAAGTGCCACTGTTCTCCTTGGGTATTGGAAAATGCTTAGCAGAGAATCTCAAATTCAGACCTGTTAGGCTGAGCTGATTGCATTAGTAAACTGTAGTAAGCAGTGTCTCTCCAATCTCTTATTCCTTCTAATTCACTCTAATTTTCTTACACATTCTCACATGACTTCCAGCCCCTATACACAAAAAAGGTTTCCAGTTTTAGAGCTTTCATCTAGTTACCCAGAATTCCCTACTAAGATGCATCAACTGAACAGTGCCCCAGATTGCATGATTCTTGTCTCTGTTGTTTGACTTTGAACTGTCCATGTCCATTTCTTCTGATCTCAAAATTTTGACAGCGCAAGTTAGAATTGTATAAGTATGATGCTGACAAATTTTTATTAATTACTTTTCTGTGTACAACAGCAAGGCAATTTCTTAAGCACTTCTAAACCATTTCAAGATTTTCCTACCCTTTTCTTGGTGGCTTCTTCTTTCTGTCTAATTTGCAGATAATAAATTCATCCGACAGATATTAGTGTCCATTACTTTTTCCCCTAGAACAAATGTTACTCTACAGTTTCAGCCAACATCATTTTTCACTTGAGACATAGTAAGGACTTCATCAATGTTAGCTATTATTATACATTCTTTGAAACAATATCATTTACAAATTTGCTTAGAAATATCATTACATATCATAAAATATTGTGTATGATTAAGTGGGGATTTTTTGGTATTTTCACAAGGTTTTTTAACCATCACTACTATCTAATTCCAGAACCCCCAGAAAATTCCACATCCATTATCAATCACTTTCCATTTCCTGTTCTCTCTAGTCCCTGGAAACTGCTACCTTTTTGTCTCTATGAATGTGCCAATTCAATATTAATAAAATCATATAATATGCAGTTTAGTTCTGTATTTTTTTCGTATAACATTATGTTTTTGTGGTCTACTTACATTGTGGCATGTAACTTCATTTTAATGTCTGAGCAACACGTGGATTAGCATAACACTTTACATACTTCTCACTTGAATCAACAATCAACTGTCTTTTAATCCTTTTGGCAAATGATACACACCTGAATTATTTCTGCTTTGAGCTATTATGAATAATGATGTTTCAAGTATCTGTGTACAAGTTTATGTATTGACATGTTTTCAGTTTTAATGGGCATTTGCCTAGACATTGCAATGTTGGAGTGGATACCTATGAGCAATTATGAGAGTTCCGCTTTCTGCACATACAAGTCAACACATGTTACTATCTGCCTTCTCTGACTAGAGCTATCCTAGCAGGTATGAGGTGCTATAACATCATGGCTTCCATGTGCATTCCTTTAATGACTACTGATGTGAAGTTTATTTCCATGTGTTTATTGGCCACTTACATATCTTCTTTGGAAAATATATTCAAATGTAATTTATTGGTTGGACTATTTATTGAGTTAAAAGAATGTTTTTATATATTCAGGGGACACACATCTGAAACAATACATAATTTGAAAACATGTTCTCTCATTCAGTGGGCTGTTTTTTGATTTCTTCACTGGATTCTTTGAATCACAAAAAGTTTTAAGTTTTAATTTTGATGGAACACAATACTTTTGTCCTTGTGCATTGGGTGCCACATCTAAGAGTACTGTATAATAAAATATCACAAAGCTTTATGTCACATTTTCTTCTAGAAGTTGTATAATTTTAGTCCTCACTTTGAGAACCTTGGATACATTTTTAGTTGATTTTGTATGTGGTTTGAGGTAGGGTTCTTACTTGATTAGCATGATTAGTTCAAGATGTTTGTCTTCATATTGAACAATCTTGTCATCCTATTGAAAATTAATTGACTATGGATGGAAGTACTCATTTCTGAGCCATCAATTCTATTCCATTGCTCTGTTGTACATCTTGATAAAACCACTGTCACACAGTCTCGATAGTGCAGCACCCGTGTAGGTTTTGAGATAGGAATGAGAGTCCTACAGCTCTGCTCCTCACTAAGATTGCTTTGTCTTTCCTAAGTCCCTTGAGTTCCCTGGAAATTTTGGGCTGGAATAACCTTGTGAATTTCTAAGAAAGGAGAGAAGCAAGGGAAGAGAAGAGGGAGAAGACAGCAGGGGAGAGGAAATGAAGAGAAGGAAGAGGAGGGGAGAAGAGGGAGGAGAGAGAAGAAGAGATGGGAGGACGGGAAGAAAAGCAGCTGGTTTTTTGCCAGGGTCAGTTTGGGAGAGTTGCCATATTAACAATATTGTCTCCATTCCACAAACATGAGATGGCTTTCCATTTATCTAGTTCATCTTTATTTTTTCAATTTTTGTAGCTTTCAGTGCATAAGTCATGCACTTCTTTTTTATTTTTAGCTTTTTACTTTATGAAGTGGATAGCCATTGACAGAATTTATTGTCTCTTTAGTGAATGCAGAATGAGGAAGGCAGAGCAAGACTAGATTATTGCGGCACATCCTAGCTCAATTTTTTTTGAATGGCAAGCATTGTCAAAGTAGCTTTCAGACCACAGGGGCAGTGCCAGCTTCAGGCTAAAATATCTCCTCCAAAAGTGAGAGAGGGCATAAGGCATGGAGGGCATTTGGTACATCTCTGGTATCTCAGAAAGGGCTAGCCTTTTCCCCAATAGCTACCTAGAGGAGCTGTGGTCTCGGTGCACTTGTCCTTCACCTGACGTCAGTCACTCACGTTACGAGATGGACGTGCTTCGCCCAGTTCTTTGAGGCCTATTAAGTTGACGTCACAAGTTCTTATTTAATCAACAAATAGTACTCTATGAGTGGTTTGCTCTTCGCTTCCAGTGTGCTGTGGCAAAGGGGAAGAAAACAGTAATGGCTGGGAATGAAAACAATATTGAGGAATCTCTTGAGTCTGAAACTGAGTTGTGGAAAATATTCTACGAAATTCCCTTAAAAAGAATGGGAAAGAATCCACATAAAAGATTTTATTGCTTATGACAAACTCTTGCTGCTCACATAAATTTTTTATAGACTAGACTAATATTATAAATATGCAGTATATGTACACACACCCTGACGTATTGACGAGGATGCATTTACAGTGTGCCGTTCAAAAGGAAATATTGATTTTGGTCTAAGCATCTTTAAATACAGAATTAAAAACCATTTCATGAATTCTGTTTCCAAAAACCCTTCACATTTTGAGGAACAGACTAAGTCCCCCTTTGTTCCATTCACAATTCTTCGGCCATCATAAATTAGAGCAGATCCTCATGTAAGTTATCACTCAGATGCGCCAGTCCTTGGCTCACCAGAATATTTTTGCTGCCACCCTTCCAGAAACCGGTACTTCCTAAGACACAGAGAAGGCATTGCATACCACATCATTTGTCTGCCTAACATTCCTCAGAATGGACAAAAAGAAGTTAGACCAGGCAAAAGCAAGTTTTTCTCCCCATTATACAGATGAGAAACTGAGACATCCAAGCATTATATAGAAGGGAAACTGAGGCATGAAGAAGGAAGAAAGAATTTATGCATACATCAATTTATTCATTCTTCAGTTGGCTTTGAAAGCCACGTGTATTAAGCCTGCCTCTAGAAAACAAGGCTACAGTAACTATTTTCCTCTTTCTTCTCATAGAGTTTCTGGTCCCATGGGGGAGTCAGATTATTTTCAAAATACAAATCTGGTCCTGTCACATATTCACTTAAATTATTCCTGGGGATTTCCACATACCTCAGAATAAAGACTAAAATTCTTCTCTTGGTTTGCCAAATTCACAGTCTTATCCATGTTCATTTCCAGCTTGATCTAATTTCTCAATACAGACCATCTAAAGTTTCAACTTTCATATCCATTAGCTTTATATGTTTTATTTTTATTTATTTTATTTTATTTTGATTTTTTGAGGTAGGGTCTCGCTGTAGCACAGGCTGCCCTGGAATTCACTATGTAGTCTCAGGTTGGCCTTGAACTTACAGCGATCCTCCTACCTCTGCCTCCCAAGTGCTGGGATTAAAGGTGTGCACCATCATGCCTAGTAATTTCAGTTTTTTTTTTTTGAGACCATGTATTTACCTAATTTTGATTTTAAACTTGATCCAAGTTATAAAGATATGTAACTCCTAGTTTATATTTTCAAATAGTCTTCCACCTCCCCAAGACTCAACCATGTATAAGTCTTCAAGAAATTATTTTGGTATTTGCCATCCTTAGCTCTGAGCAGAACCATTATGTGGTCTTTTCTCCGCCACTTGGCTTTGAGGATACCGACTGACTTCATTCCCACGGAGGACGATGAGCTTCAGTGCTATTCACATGGCCATCAACACGGGTGTCATCGCTTCTCCTTCCAAGCCCAGCACAATGGCATGGCGTCATATTTATCAGCTTCTGGTTCAAAAGTATCTAATTTAAATGCCCCAAGTGGGTAAAAGATGTGCAAGGCTGAGTGACCTAAGAGACTTTTTAAACCAGCAAGAATCATAGGAGCATTTCTCTCCTCTTTCAACTTCAAAACTAGGGATAAAAGGCACAGGATCAAGAAGGAAATGGATGACCGAGGGGACTTGCAGGCAGTTCTCTCTCCTTTCTCAGTACTCTGAGGTTTGTCATGCTAGAAACAAGCTTGCAAGTAAGATGAACAGAGGGCTGGGTAGTGTACTTCTCAAGGTACTGGAAATTCACAGACAGTAGACATGACTATATTACCACCATAATAATCACAACTGTAAAATTTTTGGCTATGTTCATATCATACGTTAGTAGAATTACTCACCATTCTAGGCAGTAACTTTCTTCTGCCTCATTTCAGTTTCCATAGTGACCATGTGTGGCACATACTACTGCCAACTCTATCTTCAGCCAAGGAAGCTGGACCCCTGGGTATATAAGCCATTTGTTTGAATGAACCCTACTGGGCAGAGCACAGCAGAAGCTCTGGAGCTGGAATTTGAACCCAGCTCTATCTTGTTTTGAGCTCAACATTTTTCTTCTTTAATTGCTTCTGTATTTCTCATAGACCACTATCATGACCAGATCCTGGAACCTGAAGCTATCTGGCCTTCTCTCAGTCTCACGGACCTGTTATGACAATGATACAAATAAATATATATGCACATATTGTACCTTAAAAGAGAATCTGGCACAAGAAGTGTGCCAAGGAAATATTAGCTGACATTCTACTTCCTCCCTCCTCCTGCAATTCCAACTTTCCTTTTGCTGCAAACTAGTTCATTTCTTGGTCTGGACAAGTACCTCACTTTCATTGAGTTTTACATGAAACAATTCTGCTGGCTTCCTTTCTTGTCTTTGGCTACATAAAAGTTTAAATTTTGTTTTCTTACTTGTTTATTATCTGCCTTCCCCCTTTTAAAATTCTTTTCTTTTATTTATTTTTTCTCATTTATTATTATTGTTGTTATTATTATTATTCAGGTACAGTTTCACTCTAGCCAGGCTGACATGGAATTCACTATGTAGTGTCAGGGTAACCTTGAACCTACTGCGATCCTCCTACCTCTGCCTCCCAAGTGCTGGGATTAAAGGTGTGCGCCACCATACCTGGCCTGCCTTCCGTTTTTAATTGGCTACATATGGCCCTTGAATGGTTTCATTTGGGTTCTGCTGCCCAGGAATGTTCCTCATTACAGACCACCTTTTCACATCTCGGCTGTGTGTCTCTGAGTGTTGGTTTTGGTTTTAGTTCTGAAGATGGAATCAAGGCCTCATTGAGCTAGGTCGTCTTTCCAATTCCTAACTCAGACAAGTCCAAGAAGTCATATTTCTCACATCTTCAGAAGGAAAAGAATCCAAAACTGCTCCTCCCCCCAGAGGTTGACCCATTCTTCAAATGTTTTTTCAGCCTTGAGAGATTTTTGCAGCTATCTGCTTTCGTATCTATAAAACAAGACATCTGGGAGCTGAGGAGATGGCTCGGTCAGCAAAGCGCTGGCTAGCATGAGGCCCTGTGTTTGGATCCCTCACATCTAAGGCACTGTGGCAAGTGCCTGAACTCTGCACACGGTGCGGGGGGGGGGGGGGCGGCAGAGACAGCAGTTTCCCTGGGGCTTACTGGCTGACTAGTCTAGCTTAATTGGTGAGCTACATCTTCAGTGGAAGACTCTATCTCAAAAACCAAGGTGGAAAGTGAATGGAGAAGATGCCCAATGTCAACTTCTAGCCTCTAACACATATGCACCTATGTGTGTGCCACACACACACACACACACACACACACACACCCCACTATACATGCACACTCAAATCACAACATCAAATATGGACACCTAGAGGGGCTGGATAGATGCCTTAGCAGTTAAGGCACTTACCAGTAAAGCCAAAGGACCCAGGTTCAATTCCATAGAGCACACATAAGCCAGACGCGCAAGGTGGCGCATACATCTGGAGTTCATTTGCAGTGGCCAGACGCCCTAATATGCCCATTCTTTCTTTCTTTCTCAGCCTCTCTCTCACACTTTCTCTCTCAAATAAATAAATAAAAATATTTTTAAAAGTATGGACACCTCAAAAAGCCTGGCATGGTGGCACACGCCTTTAATCCCAGCACTCGGGAGGCAGAGGTAGGAGGATCGCTGTGAGTTTGAGGCCACCCTGAGACTACATAGTTAAATCCAGGTCAGCCTGAGACAGAGTAAGACGCTACCTCGGAAAACCAAAAAAAAAAAAAAAAAAAAAAAAGTATGGACACCTAAAGCGGGGTGTGGTGATGCATTCCTTTAATCCCAGCATTCGAGAGGCAGAGGTAGGAGAATTGATGTGAGTTTGAGGCCACCCTAAGGCTTCATAGTGAATTCCAGGTCAGCCTGGGCTAGAGTGAGACCCTACCTTGGACAAAAAAAAAAAAAAGGTATGGACACCTAGAAACCTGCTCTCATGTTTTTTGACTTAATAAATATGCTTGATTATTTCAAATGTTGGATCCTGCCTTCAACCAGGAGCATCCCATAGTAATTCCCAGTGGCCACTCAGCTCCTTTGGTGTCTTTTCCTTTGGTTTTGTTCTTCCTTACAAAAGAAGTAAACCTATTCACCTTCAGAAACTTTTGCTAGAAGACAGTGAACACTATGGGAAAATCCTTTCAAATTAAGGCTGTCTTTTATTTATCACTCTGGAAGAATCCACTTTGGTAGTCCAGAGGTAACTAAACACCTAGATATCTATATATCCACTCCTTGTAATGAACTCAGACGAGTATGTCATCAAGAACAGAAATACGTCTTTAGTGCCAGTTTTCTTCCTTCTCTCCCAACTGCAGATAAACTGACAGCTTCTCCATGTTTGAAATCTGGTTATATCTTGACTCCTTCAACACCAGCAATTCCTAAAATCTTCTATTACTTCAAATATCCCATCCCTAATAAAGGGAGATAAAGAAGTTAAAAAAAAAAATGGAGTAATGGAAATGCCTACAGGAAAAAAGAAATGAAATGTTAAAGTGGCCTCAACATACTACAAGTCTTTCACTAATCACTTGATATATAATCTTCAGTTTTATGGTGATAAAAGTTTGCCAGGTAACTACCATCACCACCATTTTGTAGTGGAGGAAATGGGGGTTCACAGAGGCTAAGTGTCTTGTCTGTTGTATATAGTTGGTCATAGTCGAGTTGGGCGTTAGCCAAGGACTGCTTGACTCAAAAGCCTGTACTTTTCATTTCTTTCTATTTTCTTTCTTTTTTTTACTTTGCACTATAGATTATCCAGGACTCTTAGACAAATTTACAGCAAAATGCATTTGCTTGAAACAGTGAACACTGTAGTCTCACATTAGGAAGATGGGAACAGCTGAGCTGGGTGCTCTGGACTTGGGTTTTCTCACAGAGCTGTGCTTCCAGTGTCAGCTGAGGTTGTCATCACTGATGTCAAGACTGAGTTCAGGAAAGACCAGCTTTCTAGCTCACTCAGATGCTCTTGGCAGGCCTTGGGTTCTACTTGTCTGCTGGCTGGAGACATGGATTTCTAGTGACGTGGGACTCTCCATAAGGCAGACCCTAACATTCCAGCTAGTTCCTCATTAGTACATATGTAAGAAGAGGGGTTGAATACTGGGGATGGGATGGTCTAATTGGGCTCAGAGGAGGGGATAGAGGAGGGTGCAGGAGGAGGGTTAATCAAAATTGAAGTTGGTATGAATAAAACATATGAGAATCTACTTTTTTGCTAGCTAATAATATATATGTTAAAAAAGAGAAAGAGTTTGGGCAGAAGTACCCTGTGGGGCAGATAATGCTGTGCCTAGAAGCCATAGGTTATTATTAGAAAAATTTCAGTGCCAGGGGTAGGATACCTTCTAGCAAATTGTTGACCAGGGAGGCCTCTGGTAGCCCCCAAACATTACCAGCTCTTGGTCTTTCACCAGAGCAAGATGGCGAGACCCTATTGCTGAAGACTCCTCATGCTTGGGTTGCAGGTCACTGAGAAATCAAGCTGGAGCTGAGCTAGATGCCTCCTCCCTACTGACTGGCTGTCAGGATGCTGGAAAGAGCTATGCAGCACATGGCAGTTGGGGGTGGAAACTATCAATGGTCTTAACAAGCAGTGGACTCTACAAGCCAGCCAGGCCAAATGTGCCAACTGGTGTTCTTTGATGGGACTAGAGGTCTGCTCCACAGGAGTAAATTCATGCTTGGTACTAAATATCTAGTCAAAGGCCTATGGCTGGGAAGGTTATAAGCCCTCAGGGTAGGGGAGCTAGTACTGTTGTCTGGCTAAATGCATATAGCTTTTATCCAACTTTAAACACTTTTGGTTAAAGCAGCTTCTCTTTTCAGATGGTGGTGTCAACTGTGGTGACTCAAAACTCACCAGAGTGCTGAGAAGAAGTGACAATGGAGTGCTCAGCACTAACTGAGGCATCTCTGTCACACCTTCCAAGGCTCAGGGAGCATTTTAAAAGAGGTGTAAGAAAGAATGTAAGAGCCAAAGGAAGGGAAGGACTGCTTACAGTGCAGTCTTCCACACACAAAAGACCTTAATATCCATGACCTCACAGTGCCTGACACTACCTACACAAGACCTGTAAAAGAGGAGGCAAAAAATGATGATGTCAAAGTAGAAGAGAGTTTAATTGGAAAGAAGGGGTTCAGTGGAGGGGGTTGGGAGGGGATTTTGATCATGGTATAGTATCCATACTTACGGAAATATTCAATAAAATGTTTTAAAAAGGATTAATAGGGAGTGAGAGAGATGGCTCCGTGGTTAAGGCACTTGCCTACAAAGCCTAATGACCCAAGTTTGACTCCTTAGTACCCACATAAACCCAGATGCACAAGGTGGCACATGCATCTGGAGTGTGTTTGAAGAGGCTAAAGACCTTGTGTGCCTATTCTTTTTTTTTTTATTTATTTATTTTTATTTATTTGAGAGCAACAGACAGAGAAGGAGGCAGAGAGAGAGAGAGAGAGAGAGAGAGAGAATGGGCGCGCCAGGGCTACCAGCCACTGCAAACGAACTCCAGACGCGTGCGCCCCCTTGTGCATCTGGCTAACGTGGGACCTGGGGATCCGAGCCTCGAACCGGGGTCCTTAGGCTTCACAGGCAAGCGCTTAACCGCTAAGCCATCTCTCCAGCCCATGTGTGCCTATTCTTTCTCTCCCCCTCTCTCTCCTCTCTGTCTCTCTCCATGTGCAAATAAGTAAGTCAATAAAATTTAAAAAATCGAATTAATGGGGGAGGAAGCACCCAAGATAGGAATCATAAGCTTTTTATAACCCAGTCTTGAAAGTGGCACCGATCTATCTGTTGTAGTCTCCTCCTTAGAAGTGAGTCAGCAGTCTAACCCACACTCCAAAGTGAGGGCCAGAATACCAGAAAGTGGAGATTATTTAGGGCTTTGGAGAAATCATCAGTCTGAGCTCATTTCTAAACTATTCTTTGTTTTATAAAAACTATTTATGTCTCAATTACCCTTAGGTAGTTTCCTTAGGGAAAAATTGAGCACCCTACCTATGTTTAGCTCTCCACATGAAATTTTCTTCACAGTAAATTTCCAGATGTTCAGAGAAATGCACAGTTAACTTTGAATCAGAAAATTCAAAGTAAATTTGAAATATGTAATTGTGTGTGTATATGCCACATATACAATAGTATATACATATCCTATATATTAAATATTGGGTGGGGTGTGTGTGTGTGTGTGTGTGTGTGTGTTCATAGATGATGTTTAAAATTCTTTGGGGGGCTGGAGAGATGGCTTAGCAATTAAGGCACTTGCCTGCAAAGCCAAAGGACCTCAGTTTGATTCCTCAGGACCCACATAAGCCAGATGCACAAGGTGGCACATGCATCTGGAGGTCGTTTGCAATGGCTGGAAGCCCTGGCATGCCCATTCTCTATCTCAAATAAATAAATACATAAAAATAAAATGTTTTAAAAATACTCTCTTTATATGAGCTATACTATGTAAAATAATAAGACAAAGAAACATGGATAAGTAGCATCTATAATGTTCATTACACTAATGCAAATTTTATTTTACAAAGATTTCTATAATGGTATAATGTGGATAAGAACCAAAAGAAACATCACCATAGCTACCTCATGAATGTTGTATGCACATCTACCCCTCATTGGTAATTACTAATTTCCAAAACCAGCAAAGGACATTTACTGATGGCACACTCAAAACAGAATCTTTCAATCTGCTGGGCATATAGCTGATGAGGTTATCTGTAACTTCAAAGATTTATAATCCTTTGACTGGCTAGAATTTTATGACCCTCATGGGTCCTAACAGGAAAGGTGGAAGAGATGACATAGCACTTGAACAAGCTTTTTTTTTTTTTTGGTCCCAGAGAACTGGCTTCAACAGTCTGCTTTACTGGACATGGGTTTGGCAGTAAGTGATCAAATTTCAAAATAAAACAAAACTTACCTTATAAGAAAACTGAGCACTGATAGCAGACCAAAATTGTTAGCTACACGGTCTCTGGAGCCATTCTCTAGTTCTGTCCCTTACTAAATGGAGGCAATGATGTTTCTCCCCTCAGATGCTTGCTAGGAAGAGTCAATGCATTAATATACCTAAAACAGTTAGAACAGTGTTTGGCAGTTAGTAAGGATTATATAAATAATGACAAATGATATCGTTTGTGCAAAACTCAGCATAATTCATGGCATAATTTAAGGAAATTATGAAGTTATTATTTATTATTGATAATGATAATTAACAAATTATACTTACATAATAAATTATTATCCCCTTTTAGTTTATTCGCCTATAAAATAAAGATATTTAGTGCTTTTCTCACAGAGTTCTTATGAAAAGTCAAATGAGAGGCTGGAGAGATAGCTTAGTTGCTAAGGCATTTGCCTGCAAAGCCTAAGGACCCAGGCTCAGTTCCCTAAAACCCATGTAAGCCAGATGCCCATGGTGGCACATGCATCTGGAGTTCATTTGCAGTGGCTAGAGGCCCTGGTACACCCATTCTTTCTCTCTCTCTCTTTCATAAATAAAAATAAAAATAAAAGTGACACATGCATATGTAAAATTTGTATATATGTAAATTTATTCATATATATACATATATAGATAGAGAGAGAGAGAGAGAGAAGGAGGGAGGGAGGGAGGGAGAGAGAGAGAGAACTTAATAGTCTTCAGTGCAAATAAGGACCTAATAAGGACTATTTTTATTATAAATATTCACCAGCATTTATAGAGCTAGCGATAAGTGGGAGCTGGGTATGTCAAATACCCAAGTACAAAACCTCTCCTACACCAGGAGGTAAACAAACAGCCTGAAGAAAGCGCCTTGCTCTAAGATTGCTACAAGATGTTCCTCTGCTCAGTTACTATGAGTATTGTTTTCCAGCATTCCCTTGGGGCTGCATGTATCTGGGGGATTATAAATCTGAGAATAATTCCTTCGTATTTCTGCTTGGTATTTTAATTGCCATATTAAGTTTCTTATCTACTTCCCTCTTTGTGTTTTTAATAATGCCCCTTGTGGCAACAAGCTGAGTGTAGAAGGCTATATTAGAACTGCCCAATAGAGACAAAAGCCTTGGACACGCTGAGGGCCTGGGCCTGGGTTCCATGCAGGGTGAGCTGCTTTCGACTCCATGAACTGTTTCCTAAGGGCTGTGCTCATGGGACGGCGAGAAGAGCTTAGAAGTACCCAAGGGACAGAGTGAGACTCTTGTTCTATTCATTCAAGGATTGTCTGTCGAAGCGCTTCCCCTCCTCCTTCGGCCTCCTTCAGAACTGTAATGCCCTGCCTGAGCCTGGTTTTTAAAGCCAAGGGTGATACTTAGTAGGTAGCACCTGTGTGGGTAGAAAAGAATGCGTTTTCCAAAAATATAGCCTCGTCTTTGGTGTTGCTAATGACAGCCACAAGCCAAGGGGAAAGAAAAGCAGGCTCAAAGCTTGTTCTGGGAAGGAAACTGCCCCCTGACCTCTTCTCAGGGCCAGAGCTCCAAGTATCAGACGGAAGGCAAACATACCACAAAACAAGCCATGGGGAGACACCACCTCATGACTAATTGCCTTTAGAAACATGGAACAAATGAAAATATATAAACAACTATTGGAGTTTTGAAACTAAATATGACTGAGGGCCATGGATTGTTCATATAATTTTATTGTTACTAGAAATTCTAATTGCAGTGTGAGTTCACGTAAGGGGTGTCATTCCTGAGGATTGTCTTCAACTATATATGAAAGTTTACTGGCCTTATACCTCTCACTTTTCTACCTGGAAATTTCAGAGAAGTATAATGAGAGTTCCCTTGGTAATAATTTATGTGTGTTAGACCAAGTAAATTTTATGAAAGCCCTAACTTTCATCACCTTTCAAATAGTATTAGCTTAGCTTGAAACTCCTTAGTTAAGGAATCTCTACGGTGGTACAGTGGTGAAGGTTAAGTTCCTGGTATCTGTTATCAGTTCCCTGTTTGGGAACTAGTTCTGTGTTTTCATGTGGGGTAAAAACATATCAGGATAATTCTCTTGAGCTTTACTTGTTGAAATTTGACATTTGTCCTATCATTTAATGATGGCTTAGCTCCCAGAAAGCTTTTCTGGCACTTTCCCAATGGCTATCTGGCCTCCTCTCTACACATACAACTCAGTTCTGGACCCATTCCTTCCCACAACTCAAAAAGTAGAGCTAAGAACAAAATACAAACTAGAAACCGTCCATCTGAAAAGATAAGTCTCTGTGGGGCTTGGGATTTGTTATGGCTTGAATTTGAAGTGTCCCACATAGGCTCATGATTTGAATGTTTGGTCTTCAGCTGGTGATGCTATGTTGGAAGATTCTAGAAACCTTGGGAGGTATAGGCTATCTGGAGGAGCTAAGTCACTGCCTGCTCATTTCCTGATGTTCTCCCTGCTTCTTGGGCTGCACTGATGTGATCAGCTCTGCCACATGCTCCCACCACCAAGCGCTCCAAGAACTAAGCTGTTCTGCTATGCCTTTTCTTTGAAACCATGAGCCAAAGTAAAAAAATTTTCTCCTTTAATGATATATTAATGACACAACTATAACTAAAAAAGGACTGTTAGCCCCAGAGGAGGCAGTAAGTTAGATACTGAATTTTCTGTCTTGGCAAGGTAAGACAAAACTGCTTGTTTTCATTTTATCTCCCCTTCCCCCAGCCATCCCCCAGCTTAACATTGTAGCTTTCCTCAACTCAACTTGCACTGCTGGCCATAGGAAAATCCTCTGTAGGGAGCATTTACACTATGCAATGCTGCCAAGCAGAAAATATGCCCATCTCTCATCAAAATCCTGGAGTTAAATGTAGAAATAGCTTTAATTAGTAGAAAAGATGAGAAAAAGAGAGAGAGAGAGAGAGAGATTATGTAAGTCATTTACAACTTTAATGGGCTATGGGAGGAGTCCAGCAGTCAAACTGAGTTCATGTCATAATCCCTTGTTCTATTGCCATAGACTGTGTTCTCTCTCATTCAAGAAAACAACTGGGTGGTGTCCAAAAGTGTGCTGGTGAATGTGCAAACAAAATTAGCTCTTTGGGGAAAGAAAGTGTACTGATTTGTGGCATTTTATGATTTCCTTGGAATAAATAGTCTCATCGTGGTCAGTTTCAAGATACCCTGGTGAAATCACTTCACCAGGCCTTGGATGAAAGGCACGCAGTCAACTTTGGTCAGCCAGTACTAGATGGATCCAGCACATACTTGAAAGAGGCAAGGAAGAGCAGTCACTTCCTAAGCCCGCTTCTGGCAGGGTGACTAGGTGTTTGCTAAGAAGACAAAGGGATCAGAAAAAGGGCCAGAGGCAGAGATTGCTAGCAAAGGGCATACAACTTTACTGTTTCTATGAGTCTGTGAGCAGCACGTACGTGCATGTTTGTGCATGCGGCATCGAGTGGGGATGGGAGCTGGACTGGGGAAAATATGGGCCAGCTGTGGCTCCACTTCTTTCCCAAAATTCACAAAACAGCTCAAACAGGAAGAAAGCCTTCTCCAACTGGACCCCGTTCATGTAAAGACTGTTTCCCATAATCCTCTGGTTATAATAGTCAGTGTAATAGTCAACAAAATAGTCCCTGTTCTAGAAGCGAATGTCAATATGTTACTATTACAGAAAATAGCCACACAACAGAGCACAGCTAAGCCGAGGAAGAGGGAATTTCAGACAGAGAGACTTAAAGGTCATGATGTGATTTGGTCTGTATAGGAAATGGAGAACATTTAAAGGGTAAGAATGATGCACTGACTTACGTCAAAATAAGAGCCCTCTGTAAGGACTATTTCAGAGGGGTCTAATTACCGACTGCCTCCATCACATTAACTAGCTCTCCACATTCTGCATTTCCTTTGTTGCATCCAAGGGCAATTCAAAGAATTGTGTCAAGGCAAGAAGTTTATTAGTCACAGCTTGAACATGAGGAGACTTCAGCTCTCTAAGTAAAATCAATAAATATTTGTTGGCCCACGAAATCACACAGATTCTCCTGATTACTCCCAGCCTAGTACCCAAGGTGCCTACCATCTACCTATCACCTGTTCCCCTGGGCTTTCTCAAGAAGCCAAAGAGATGTCTCTAGTTTCTTTTAAAAATTTTATTTTTACTTATTTATTTGACAGTGATAGAGAGAGAAAGAAGGAGAGAGGGAGAGAGAGAGAGAGAATGGGTGTACTAGGACCTCCAGCCACTGTAAATGAACTCCAGATGTATGCACCACCTTGTGCATCTGGCTTACGTGGGTCTTGGGGAATCAAGCCTCGAACCTGGGTCCTTAGGCTTCACAGGCAAGCACTTAACCGCTAAGCCATCTCTCCAGCCCCTCTTGATTCTTTTCATCAGCTCATTCCACCACTGCTCCCTGACTTACAAGGCAAGCGCTCAGGCACTCTTGCTCTGGCTTCTTTCTCTTTCATGGAGATTTTGTGTTTTAGCTTCTGTAATTCATTTAACCATTTTTGTATAATTTAACTATATTTAGACATATAATTTAACTGTAAGTAAATATGAAAATACTACACACAGAAGTATAACTAATTTAACTATTTTGTAACATGAACATGCACTAGAGGCCCTTGGGTAATGAATACTATAAAAATGAGCCAGAAAACATCTTGGTAAATCAGAAGCATAAGTTGAGTGTCTTCTGTATGGTTTCTTTTTTAAAAAAAGGGTTTGCCTTTTTTTTTAACTATGGGAAAAATGCTAATTTTCTTGCATAGGAAACTTTAACAATCCTATTACAGTCAATAGTAAAAATAGTTTCCTAGTGGGAATACTTTAAGGATATTGAAATAAAAACCCACTGGTAGCATCAAATATCTGATGAAATATATGGCTAATTAGAAAAGTTCTAAGGACATGTAGAGATAAGGCTATGGAAATAGTTTAGGTCAGGAGTCATCACTGTGTTACCTGGTCACTGTGACCAGCATGGCTTTTTCCATGTTGTTTAAATAATGTTGGACCAGGAATTACACAGTTTAGGTTTATATTCATATGACCCTTCTGCGGCTGTCAAAAGGCTTTTACTGCTATTTCTCCTTCAGTCACTAAGTAGTTTCTCAGAAGATGTCTCAGACAAGGCTGGCCAGGAGGAGACATTGCCTCCCTTTCACAGAGAAGGATCTGTTGTTGAAAAGAGAAGTAGATCATAAAACTTTATATGAGGTAAACAAAAATTTTAAACTTTATAAAGTTTGTTTCAAAGGATTTCTGAGTGAGTAAAAGGCAGCTCCTACCAGAGCCTCAGGCTCTTAGGCCTGGTCTCTTTGGGAGAACTCTTGCCATCTGTTTCCATTGCCTAATCCAAGCCCCGTCCCTTGAGCAGGAGAGAAGGTGAAGAATGAGTTTATCCTCCAGCACAGAGCTCTGGAGCTGAGCCTCCTCCTTTGCCAAATGGCCCAGTACTTGCTGGCCATGCTCAGGTGTCCTGGAGACATGGAAGAACCACATCTTCGGAGAATCTTCCTTTGGGACACGGCGCTCAAAGGCCAAGCACAGAAGTCCCTCTTACCACCAGGATCAGCAAAGATCTGATACCCCATTGCAAAATGAGGGCAGTAGTACTTACCTCACAAGATTATTTAAGGAGTCAAATGACTTAGAAATGTGAGGTGCCTGGTGCAGAGCAGGATCTCATCAATGGTGGTTCTCACCCTACCTCAAGTCTGCATCAAATTTTCTCCGGAAAGGAGTGTCTCTTTCTGCACTCTCCGCTTCTCGCCTCCTCCACTCAAGAAGAGGAAGACATGACACTCCTTCCCTTGTGTGGAGTCACCACAAGCAGTTCAGCTACCGACGGCACTGGAGGCTGATGGAGATCAGTCTCATAGACGAGAGTTGCTCAGAGAAGCTTTCAGGTAGCTCAATGCTTTGAGCTGTCCCAAACTGTCTGTGCCGCACACAGTGGACATTGCTGTCCATCAGTCTGTCTATCTTCGCACCCAAGTTTGTTTTCAGTGTCTTAGCCAATGGGATCTAAGTCCGTGCTCCGTGTTGTGCTTGGCTGTGGGAAGGGGGATGTTTTACTATTCTTGCTGGAGTGGAGTTCCAGTGTTGGTGAGCTCCAGCATTTGGAATAGGATAAAGCATTGCCTCAGGCTCTTGCCTAATCACAGCACAGAACAATTCAACTGTAAACTCCAGTTATCTGTTCCTGGAAATACTTTCTCAAGTAACTACATCTGGAGGTTTCCCCCTACAGATTCCTGGGGCTCTGTCAACTCTTGGCTAAACCATGCATGTCAAAACACCTTTGAAGGTCTCGTGATAGAATTCAGTGATAGAGTGTTGGCGTAGCCTGCACAAGGCCCAGGCTTCAATCGCCAGCACCACAGACCACCTAGTATGTGAGAAGCTGAGACTGACCTGGCATTCTGGCCTCCACTTCTCCTTCCTGAAAGCATCTGCAATCCAGAACCTCAGATGGGTAACGATAGTGAAAATGTGAATTATTTCAATCAAAATTTCTTGGATTCATATTTAATTCACAAGGCACGTAATTACCCAGTCACGTGAAGTGAGGCCACATGCATTCCTTTGCAAATATTCCATTATATCCTATTTGTGCCAAATTCTTTACAAGAATAAAGGAAGCAAATGGTCATACTCCAGCCCTGTCTAAAGCAACAGCTTCAAATGAGGGGAGTTGGCCAGTTGGGAATCAGGGAAGATTTCTCTGGAAAATAGTGAAGACTTCTGGTCATGAAATCTTTCTGGGGACTTGAGAGATGGCTCAGTGGGTAAAACACGTGCTGCGTGAGCATGAAGACCTCAGTTTGCATTTCCAGAGTAGCGGCATGCACCTGCAATCTCAGCACTGAGGAGGCAGATACAAGTGAGCCAAGCAGGCTAGTTCATCTAGCTGAATCACTGAGCTTTGGATTCGATGAGAGATCCTGTCCCAAAACTTAAGGCTGTGAGTAATCAAGTTAGACACCCAACAGCAATTTCTGGCTTCCCCATGCAATGTGCACACACAACTATGCACGCCCACATGTATACATGTGCCCTTGCACATACAAGCACATATACACACAGAGATAAAAGAGAAGTCCTTCTTGATTTCCAGCCCTCAACAAAAAGTTCTTTCATGAACTCGAGGTAACTGTAGCAGCCAACCTGAATTAGTCACATTGCTCTGGCTTGGATTATCCATCTGAACTATTAGAGCAACCCAAAATTTACTAGATAATTGAAGTCACTGATTTTTATGATACATGCTCATCTCTGAAGTCAGCAAAAGGAACTGTGTTTTGAAATCTGACAACCTCAGCACTTTAACCTCAGCCAATTCTATTAAAGGTCCATGTGTTCACACTCTATAAAGAGGAACATTTGGGAGCAAGAAGTATCTGAATGTGTGCTCTTTATAAATAACCCAACTCTTTTCAATAGTGAAAGGGAAGGGCTGATTTTTAAAAAGCTTTGATCTTGAAGTGGGGTGCCTCATGGCAAGGGTGAGGAGAAATGGAAGATGAAGAGTATTAGGCCAATGATAACTAATGGAATTTCAGAGACACTTTGGTCCCAAATACTTGATTATTATATCCCTAACTCCAATTGATGACATCCAAATTTCCACTGGTAGATTCTCATTTCCTTACCAAAAGTATGATTTATTTAAAACATAGCTATCTTTCACAAATCAGAATGACTAAATTGATGAGATTCTTTGTGAGATTCTGGTATCATGGATATAAATGCAGTTGCTATTGCCACCAGGATGGAAAGAGGAGTGGAAGAGAACTAAGATTATATCTGGACACCTCCAAGATTTTTACTTGCAATTTTCTAAAGGCTAACCTTGGTCGTGGCTTACGGATTCAGGTATGTAGGGGCTGAGGAGATGGCTCAGCGGCCAAAATCCCTTATTTGCAAAGCCTGCCAATCAGGTTTCAATTCACTAACCATCCACATAAAGCCAGATGCAAATAGTGGTGCAAGTTTCTGGAATTTGTTTGCATGACAAGAGACCCTGGT
This sequence comes from Jaculus jaculus, assembly GCF_020740685.1. Classification (NCBI taxonomy): domain Eukaryota; kingdom Metazoa; phylum Chordata; class Mammalia; order Rodentia; family Dipodidae; genus Jaculus; species Jaculus jaculus. Next base: position 36,832,780 of record NC_059120.1, read on the forward strand.
ATATACACAGACATACACACACATATGCACGTGCATGTATGTGTAAAAAATAATAAATGAGTGAGTGAATGAATAAATAAATAAATTCAGGTGTGTTCATGCCCAAGAAATGGGATTTTGAAGTGCTTAAGACAGGTACGTTTAATGGAATATATGGTCTTTGACCTTACACCTTTGACCTTTAACTTGGCTCTGAGCCTGGGCATGAAGTCCCTCCCATTGAGCAGGCTTCACATCAAATCATAGAGCAGTGGATTCCCCCCATAACTTATGCGTCACTGCTGCACAGGGAGTACATCTTACCTGGCTGGTGGATTTTGTAGCTTGCAACTCACTGCTTGTTCACACCGTTGGTGACTTTTAATCCCCCAGTGGCTGGCATGGCACGTTCCAGCACTCTGACAGCTGGCTGGCAGGAAGATGGCCTCCATCTTAGTCCCAGCTTGATTTTTCACTGTCCTGCAACAGCAGCCTATGGTATCTTCAGTAACAGAGCCTTACTGTCTAATTCTGATGGGTAACAAGTGCTTCGGCAATAGCTTTTGTTGTTTTGTGGGCCTCGTGGGCCTCCTTGGCAAAGAGCTCACTGTGGGGGTTGACCCAATTATGGCACTGACATTCATCTGAAATAGCCTACAGTTTTAAGGGTAAAGGCTTCTCCACCCCAGCAAGATACTTCCACCTAATCTCTCTCTCTCTCTCTCTCTCTCTCTCTCTCTCTTTATCTCTTATTTTAAGATTATATATATTCAAAATTAGCAAACAAAGAAATAGGTTTCCATAGCACAAATTCTTATTGTGTTATATAACAAATTCCTCCAAGTAGAAATACTCCCTCCTGAAAAGAGGAGGGAGTCCAGAGGTCAACAATTCCTAGACAGCTAAAATTTAAATGGTCACAAGCCCACTCCCCAAGGTTATAAGAGCGGTAATTTTCCCATCCTTATACAATACATACTTCCCTTTTTAAGTTTCCATGGCCACTGGGCACATCTATACCTCGCTCTCTGGTCCTCTCTTCTCCACATGCCTGGGAGTAAATGGAAACCTTTATCTACAATAGTGGCTAGTATGTAGTATTCAAAAGTTTGCTTTGGGGCCTGGAGAAATGGGTCAGCAGTTAAAGGCACTTGCTTGCAAAGCCTGACAGCCTGGTTTTGATTTCCCGGTACCCACATAACAGCTGCACAAAGTGGCACATACATCTGGAGATTATTTGCAAGTGATAAGAGGCCCTGGCACATCCATTCTATCTCTCTCTCATAAATAAATATACAAACATTTCTTTCAAGGTAGAATCTCACTGTAGCACAGGCTGGCCTTGAACTCACAGTGATCTGCCTACCAAGTGCTGGGATTAAAGGCATGTGCTACCATTCCTGGCTAAAAAGGCTGTTTTTACACAGTGAGTGAGTGGGGCTGGTGAGATGGCTCAGTACTTAGAGGCATTTGCTAGCAAAGCCTGACCTCCCAAGCTCAACTCTTCATTACCCATATACAGCCAGATGTACAAAGAGGCACGTGTATCTGGAGATCTTTTGCAGTGGCAGGAGGCCCTGGCATAACCTCCTCTGTTTGCAAATAAATAAATAAAATAACTTTAAAAAAGCAAGTGAATAAATAAATTCCTTCTAGCCATCAATCTGGCCTGATGTGTGTGGCCCCTGCCTTTGTGTCAAATATTGCCCCTCACCCCAAGGACTCCCTGACCTCAGTTTCTGAGTAAAACGCCTGACCCACTCCACTGCCCTCCACTGGGCAGCCTCCTGCCTCAAGTGCTTTTCCTGGTTGTTAGGGGTTCTGTCCTATGTCCAATGATGGTTGCTTGATTTAACACTGACAATGTTGAGCCCCATCAGATTTAACTTTTATAAATTCAGCTATGTAACCTCACAGCTTGTGAGCTAAGTTAATAATACACATTTTTATACAACTTGGCCCCTAACTATATGTCATTTATTTCATTTGGCACAAAGAGATACTCATTATTCCAACAGTAAAAGGGGAGTTGTTGGATTTCTTTAAAGATGGTAGACTCTGTTCTGTACTTTAAACAAATTAAGGGATCTTTTAAGGATAGTTGTTGTCTATAAAGAGTTTTACCTTACATTCTAAGTTTATTATGCTTTAAACTTCATTTGTATAGTTCACAATGCATCTCCAGGAGACAAGAATTCCCTTTTAAACATAATCACATGCCAGCATCATGCAAACAAACTCAATAACAATTTTTCTTTTCTTTTTGTTTTTGTTATTTTGAGTTTAGGATTTCACTCTAGCCCAGGCTGACCTAGAATTCACTATGTAATCTCAGAGTGGCCTCGAGCTCATGGCAATCCTCCTACCTCTGCCTTCCAAGTGCTGGAATTAAAGGTGTGCGCCACCACACCTGGCTCAATTTCTTAATGTTATCATATATCTTTGAATGTCCTATATGTATCTTAATTTTATTTTTTATTTTTTCTAAGTTTAAGGTTTGAAATTAGGTCCAAATAAGGTGAATTCCTTGCAACAGAGTAATATATCATTCATTTTTTAAAATCTATGCTATAAGCTCCTTCTCTATTCCTTTTTAAAAATTATACTTTCTTATTGTCATAGAAACCACATTGTTTAACTTATAGTTTCTTACAGTTTGGATTTTACTGATTGCATCTTCATGGTATTCCTTAACATAATGCCTGATTCCTTATATATCTTTTAAATTGGTAGTTAGATCAGGAAGCTTGATTGAGCTCAGATTTAATTTTCTTTTTTCAAAACTATAGGATGTCTTAGGTTTCTATTCCAGCGGTACAAACTATGTGTCCCCTCCCCCTCCTTATGAGTTGAGCAGTTGTGTGAAAGTTCCCTGAGCAGCTGTTGGTCATTGCACAGATCCGTTAGTTCATTTGGTTTTGCAAATTGGTGAAATTCTAATTCCATCATTGCTTCATCACGTATTAGCTGGGATTCTTCTAATGGGAGGCTTTTGCTTATTTGTTATTGCATCATGCTAAGGGATAGTTGTTTAGAAGTGGCAAAATATAAACTAGCTTGCATCCTTTTAGTCTCAGTTTTTGAAGTAGGTTGTTTCTCTTACAGCCTTTAGAGAATATCAATGAAAAATGTCAACCATTATGCACTTATAGATTTAAACATATTTGATTCCATTGTGTTCATTTTCCTTACTGGTGCTCAAATTACTTCTTTTTTCTTTCTTTTTACATTTTTACCAAAGGGAGACTAGTTCCCTGGCTCACTCGGGAGCTACTGCCTCATTGTTCCAGTACTTGTGGTGGGGCCGCTGTGGTTTAGACCATATGGTTTGGAAACACCCCAAAGCCCATGGGTTAAAGCAGTGAGCACCAGCCTGCAGTACTATTAGACCACAGTAGAACCTTTCAGAGGTGGGCCCAGTGGGAGGAAGGTAGAGCATTGAGGATATACCCTTGAAGGGAATATTGGGAACTCAGCCCTTTCCTGACTCTCTCTTTGCTTCTTAACTACCCTAATGTAAGCAGCCTCCCCCCACCGACTCCACTACACACTTGGACCCATGGTGCTCTGCCTTGTCACAGCCTCACGGTCAACAGAGCCAAGTGACCATGGACCAAACCCTCCCTCGGAAACTATGAGCCAAAGTAAGCCATTCATCCTTGTAAGATGATTCTGTCACAATTATTTGGCCATAGCAATGGAAAACTGATAGACAAGGAGTTCTTTTGAATTTTAGTATGAAAAAAAATCAGGTTAATTTTATTCATTTCTCACCCCAGGTCTGGAAACTCCAGTTCCTTTCTGTGGAAGCAATGTGTGGGGTAGAATGTGGGCCCTATGTGAATTCATTGCAGGGGCTGCTCACAACTTCCACATTTTTATGAACTGGACAAGTCATGAGTGTGTAGAAATATTTCTAGTTCACATTCACTTGTCCTTACCGTTCTACCTCAGTATTTCCTTTCCTCCCACAACAAATGTGTTATTACTATAGTATTATTAATTTGCTTTACCCCACCATGCTCACACAGCATTGGAATAGTGTCATCATCTTGAGTTGCCGAAAGTCATTTAAAATGACTTTTGTTCTTTCTTTTGTTTGTTTCTGAGTGTATAGCATTAAGGATATGTAGGCAAATGCTTGTGTTTTTAGAGTCCCTTGAACTAGTTTGTTTCTGTGGGGTTATGCCACCAGCTAGATGCGTCATACATCATTTGTTTCATTTTACTTTTGTTTTACAGATTGGTTTTGAAAAAAATTCTTCTGGCTTTTGGCTGGCCTGAAACTGATTACTCATACTCAGTAGGCCTTAAACTGTTGCGTTCCTCCTGCTTCTGCCTTCCAAGTTCTGGGATGTACAGGTATGTGCTATCACACTCAATTTGAAACATTTTTTTTTTTCAAGATAGGGTCTCACTCTACGAGACTAACGTACTGCCTACTGCACTAAGGAGGCAGGTGGGTCTCCCTCTAGTTCAGGTTGAACTGGAATTCACTGTGTAGTCTCAGGCTGACCTTGAACTCACAGTGATCCTCCTACCTCTGCCTCCTGAGTGCTGGGATTAAAGGCGGGTGCCACCAGGCCCAGTGAAACATTCTTTATTATTTATTATTTTTTATTATTATTATTATTATTATTATTATTATTATTATTTACTTACTTACAGGAGTGTGTGTGTGTGTGTGTATGTGTGTGTGTGTGTGTGTGTGTGTGTATGGGTGTTTCAAGTTTTCTTGCCACTGAAAATGGAATGCCAGATGCTTATACCTTTTTTTTTTTTTTTTACATTAGGTTTTCCATGGATGACTTGGGCCAGCAAGGTTGCCAGCAAGCACCTTTTACCATGGAGCTATACTCCCAGGTTCTCTTATTTAAATTTAATGTTTTTATGTTCTTATGATGCTAGAAATTGAACTGCTTCAAGATTTGATTTTAGTTTATAAAATGTAAAATATTTTCAAGGTTTCATACTCAAACTTGGGTAAGAAAATTTTAAATCTAGCCTCTTTAGGTATTTCCTAACTCTTTGTTCTCAATAATCAAAAATTTTTAAGAGAGTGTATGTGTGTGTGTGTGTGTGTGTGTGTGTGTGTGTGTGTGTCCTTCATTCCTAGATAAAAGATGAAATAGAGGGGCTTGAAGATGGCTCAGCAGGGAAGAGCATTTGCTGCAAAAGCATGAAGACTTGAGTTCAACACCCACTTAAAAAGTCAGGTATAGCCGGGCATGGTGGCGCACACCTTTCATCCCAGAACTGAGGCAGAGGTAGGAGGATCACCATGAGTTCGAGGCCAACCTGAAACTACATAGTGAATTCCAGGTCAGCCTGGGCTAGAATGAAACCCTACCTTGAAAAAAAAAGTCATGTATAGCCACATGCATTTGTAACTGCTGTGCTGAAGAGGGTGGAGACAGAAAGACAGAAGGATCATGGAGGCTGAGTGGTCATGTAGTTCGACCAGAAACATGGCAACCCCGGGCTATGGCCTGTTGGAGACTTCATTTCAAGGATACAATACAGAAGAGCAATTGAAGACACTGACCGCCTCCACTGGCTCTGCACTTTGGGTTCACAGGGCATGCTTATACACACACACACACACACACACACACACACTACACACAACACACACCACAATACTAATACTCACACCAAAAAAAATGGATGTGGGCTGGAGGGATGGCTTAGCTGTTAAGGCATTTGCTTGCAAAGCCAAAGGACCCAGGTTCAATTCCCCAGGACCCACATTAGCCAGATGCACAAGGGGACGCAAGTATCTGGAGTTCATTTACAGTGGCTGGAAGTCCTGGCCCGCCCATTCTCTCTCTCTGCCTCTTTCTCTGTCAAATAAATAAATACATATAAAATATTTTTAAAAAATTTTAAAAATGGATGAAATAGATGCATGCTTTCCTTCTCCACTCCTGTTTTTACTTAATAGTACAAATCTAGAAACTGTTTCTTTATACAGACTCACGGCCATCTATTTATGACACACTTACTCAACCAGGCCCCCAGCAATGGTTTTTGGGTTCTTTTCAGACTTTTGCTATGACTAACAGTGCTATAATGAATTGTTCTATGCATATGATATTTTTATGGTTCTTTTAGCATTATCTTTGGGAAAGATTCCTAGAAGTAAGTTGCCAGGGCAAAGGGGAAGGACATAAATACTTTGACTAAATTGTGCCAAATTATTCTCCACAGGGCTCAACTTTCTGTATCTTCACTAGCAATGCACAAAAGTGCTCGTTTCTCCACAGATTTGCCAGTCTGATAGTGTGGTTTAAATTTCATTACACTTATCATGGTTAGTGCTGAACATCCTTTCTAACACTTAAGAGCTATTTGCATGCATTTGTGTCAATGCATTGTCGGTCTGGTTGATGTCTCTATCCTGTGCTGCAACCAGGCTCCAGGTCAACGTGAGACAAGCACTCCTAGTGGAGAACCTGCAATCTCTGCACATAGTAAACTCTTCCTAGGACTACGCTGCTGTGTTGCCCTCAGTGAGCAGGATTTCTTTGGTTTCTTTCACATTCTAACTTACATAGTGTCAGAGTTCATGCCTAAGCTAGTGTCATTAAAAGTTCAATCATAGGGGCTGGAGAAACAGCTTAGTGGTTAAGGCTAAAAGACCCAGGTTTGATTCTCCAGGACCCACATAAGCCAGATGCACAAGGTGGCACATGCATCTGGAATTCATTTTCAGTGGCTGGAGGCCCTGGAGTGCCCATTCTCTCTCTGTCTGCCTGTCTTCTACCTCTCTCTCTCTGCTTGCAAATAAATAAATATTTTAAAAAAGTCAATCACAGACTAGAGAGACAGTTTAGTGGTTAAGGTACTTGCTGTGAAGCCTAAGGACTCAGGTTCCATTCCCCAGTACCCATGTAAGTCATATGCACATGACAACACATGCATCTGGTATTTGCAGTCCTTGGATTGCCCATTATCCCCTCTCCCTCCCTCTCTCTCTCTTTCATAAATAATTTCAAAACGTCTTCAAAAAGTTCAATCATATATGAGCCAGTGTGGTTAGATTTCACTGGCTATATCACAGCATAATGCTATATTCAAAGATAGTTTCCAATTCACTTTGTGATAAAACAGAGAGAAGAAAACAGGTGTGCATGTACAAGACCATTAGGACAAAAATGCTCAATGTTACCTGAATTTGAACCCTTGGGAATCCAGCCAGGAGTGTTACCTAAGGAAAATGTATCCCAGTTGCACCATCAGACTTATTTCTTCCTGTTCATTGGGAATTGGCCTACCTTCTCACTTCTGGGAGAAAACACCAAACAGACACGGCTGATGGGAAGAAAGGGTTTATTTTAGCCTAGAGTCTCAAAGGGAAGTTTTATCATGCAGGGAAAGGACAGCAGAGCAGAGGCCAGGCGTCACATCTTGTCCCATCAGCTGAGAGGTAGAAGTAAGAGGGAACTTGCTAGCTGAACACGCAGCGGGGATAGACTAAGAAACCTCACCAGTGGCACACCTCCGCTAGCAAGGCTCCACCATAGTGCCACGACCTGGGGGCCAAATATTCAACACACTTGAGGCTGTGAGGGACATTTTATATTTAAGCCACCATAGTGCTGACAACTTGAGGATTTCACAGCCTCTCATGAGCGAGACTCATTCCTAGGGATGTCTTTTACCATATTAAACAGAATATTTTTAAATCAAACATTTGCCATGTTGTTCATATTTATGAGTGCTTTAGATGGGATCAAAGGTTTCCCAAGATTTTAAGTCTTAAATGAAGTTACTTTTAAAAGAAGTTTTATAATTCTTATAAAAAGAGCTATTTGCATTTGTCAGGTCAAGAGTCCATATCTCACTTTCTCTATAGGGTGGTTGACTTTTTTTCTTCCATATCTCCATACATTCTTTATATATTAAGACTATTAACCAAATATATCCCAGTGGTCTCCTCTTGTACTTTACTTACTGCTGGGATTTAGGTGTGCAATGTTCCCCAAAGACCTATGTAGCAAAGGATTGAGCACCAGCCTGTGGCACAACTGGGAGATGTCAGGACCCTTAGAAGGGAGAAACTTGTGGAAAGGAAATTAATTCATTGAAGTTTCCATTTTTATAAACTTTAAAAAAATCTACTTATTTATTTGCAAAGAGAGAGAGAGCGAGAATGGCCATCAGGGCCTCTTGCCACTGCAAATGCCAAACACATGCACCACTTTGTGCACCTGCATTTACATGGGTTTTGGGGAATTGAACCCAGGCTGTCAGCCTTTGCAAGCAAGTACCTTAACCTCTAAGCCATTTCTCCAACTCCTTTTAAAAACTTTTTCATAGATAATTTTTATACATGTGTATAATGGATTTTAGTCACAATCCTGTCTTTTTCTTGTCCCCCTACCCATCTCCTTTCCATTGGACCTTGTCTTTTTCCCAGTTAGTGGTGGTGTGCTCTTGAAGAGGTTATTAACACCCTAGTCACCTTCTCTTTCTTTATCCATTCCCCCTCCTCCCTCCTTCTGTGTTTCTCTCCTTCCTAGACATATGCGCTGTGGTGGTTTGAATAGGAGTGTGTGGCCCGATAGAGTCAGCTGTTTCATGAAGCTGTCTGGCAGGAGGAGGTGTCACTGGGGGGAATCCTAGGGTCTAGGGCGAAGGTGTGTTGGGGTGTCACTGAATTCCAGCCCAAACGTGTGCAGAGAGGCTTGAGCTCTGGGGTTGGGGAAGGCTCCTGCTTGTGATTGGTTTCTCTGTAGATTTTTGGTGATTGCCAGCTGGTGGCGGTCTCTCTGCTTGGATTTATGAATGGGAGCTAGCTCTCTCTGCCGTTGATGAAAGTTCCCCTGGATCTGTAAGCTTTAAATAAACCCTTTCCTCCCATAAAACTGTGTTTGGTTGGATGCTTATCCTAGCTAGCATTGTGGTGCTGTCTGCTACATAAGCTGACCTGCTTTCTATGATGTGTGCTCCTACCATGATGTCTTGGGCCATCACACACCAGAGCACATCAGGAACAGTCAACCTTGAACCAAAACCTAGGAAACTATAATCAAAAACAAACATTTATTTCTTTTGAATTAGTCATTTCAGGGATTTTGTCATAGCAATGGAAAGCTGACTAATTCACATGATATAGTTTTTCCATGTAGAATTTAAAATATTTTATATAACCACATTGCAGTATTTTCCATTAATCCTAGTTAGATTAAGTTTGCACTAGTCTTAGATTACAAAGAAATTCTTCCATAATTTCTTCTGGTCCTTGTTTTTTTGTTTTTTTTTTGTTTGTTTGTTTTCAAAATAGGATTCTAGCTAAGGCTGACTTGGATCTCACTCTGTAGTCCAAGTTTTGTTTGGTGCATTTTGAATTTATCCTGGTGTATGTGGTGAGGGATTCAGCCCACTTTATCACTTTTCATGTGACTATCCAGTGACACTAAGCCAGCTTAAAAAAAAAAGTTGGTCTTTCTAATTCATTGATTTTTAAATATAGTAAATATCAATATATAGTTTGTAGCAGACTGCTTCAGGTCTCCGAGGTGAACCTTCAGACAAGACATAGTTTGTGGGAGAAAGAAGGGATTTATTTGAAGCTTAGAGATCCAAGGGAAATTCCATAATGGCAGAAGAACCTGGCCCACTCACATAGGCCCAAACAGAGAGAGGAACCTAAAGCAACGCAGGCACAGTCAAGCATACTTCAGGAACGCCAGGCAGAGCTCAGGCATGCTGCTTCCTTTTTGACTGGAATTCCAGATCCACCCCCACACCTTAGGTTGGAACCTAAGATCTGCCCAGTGGCACCTCCTCCAGCCAGGTGGCTACAAATCTAAATTACAAACTTGAAGAAAATCCTGAATATATTGGGGGCTGTGGTGGTTTGATTCAGGTGTCCCCCATAAACTTAGGTGTTCTGAATGCTAAGTTTCCAGCTGATGGATATTTGGGAATTAATGCCTCCTGGAGGGAGTGTATTGTTGGGGGTGGGCTTATGGGCTTTATAGCCAGTTTCCCCATGCCAGTGTTTGGCACACCCTCCTGTTGCTGTGTTCCATCTTATGTTGGCCAGGGGGTGATGTCCACCCTCTGCTCATGCCATCGTTTTTCCCTGCCATCGTGGAGCTTCCCCTCGAGCCTGTGAGCCAAAATAAATCTCTTTTTCCCAGAAGCTGCTTTTGGTTGGGTGACTTCTACCAGCAATGCGAACCGGACTGCAACGGGGGCCATCCATTTAAACTACCACATAGTGAGAACTATTTTTGGATTATTTATTTTGTCCTGGTGGTTTGCCTGTTCATGTACTGACATTTAACTATTTTAATTATGAAGTCTTCTTCATAGCATGTTTTACTATCATGGGTGGCAAGCCCAATTCACTGCTCTTCCAGTCATTGGTTTATTCATGCCTATTTGTTTTTAAATGTAACTTACATTAACTTTTCTAGGTCCAGAAAATCATCTAATTGTATTTTATTTGGATCTTATTGCATATCTAAATAAACTTAGAGAACACTGCCATTTTTGTATAAATTCAACCTTTCCTAGCCAAAACATAGTATGCCGTTATTTGTTTGAGACTACTTTTCTTGCTTTCTTTTCACTAAGTAGAAAGTTATATGGATACATCACAGGTTAGTACCATTATTTCCATCCTCCCTTCCTCCATTCTGCTGAGGGCCCTCCTCAGTGGGATTGTTTGTTGGGCTACTTTCTCTATTGCTCATGGGAGGTTGATTGTTTTTTTATCTTATAGACTTTAGACATTTATTAATTTTATACCTATGTATTTTATTTTCTCAGCTGTTTTATACATGTGTTCTCTTCTATTGCTGAGTGGTCACAGAAACAGGAGTGAATGCTAAGCATAATGGGGGTGGGTTAGAATGCCACTCCTATTTCCACCCTTGATTCATGGACTTGTGAATCTTGACATCAGAGAAACGGTGTCATAAGCTGTTTTCTGAATGAGAATATGCACAGATTTTTGGAGAACCCAACCCCGCTAAGTATTCCCACCTAGATGGTGTTTTAGCTTGGAACATAAAAGTCCAGCTACTCTTCTATCAAGCCTGACAGTGAGGGACATATTGGCCATGAGTCCATTGACACTTCTTTAGCTGTGACATGAGTTCCTTGATCAAAACCAATGCTGTGTAGAGTCACACTACAGTGCACAATGGGTAAGACCATCTATAAGTCCACAGGTAGTAGTTGTGGCATTGTATGCAAGGAAGACAATCCCATGTGTGGACTGTCTGCTTTAGCAATGTCAAAACAGGGAGCTGGCTGATCACCTAAGGGAATGGTGCTCTATAAGGTATTCAGTTTTTTGGCCTGTTTCTGGGGTGTTGGGTACTCCAGTGTGTATAGCCAGGGCAGCTTTGGTAAATGGAAGCCCGCATTTTTAAGCCCATTTATTACCTCAATCTTGTCACCATGACTGCTTTGCTCATGAACCCACTGGGTGATGACAATGATGGCTAGGGAAAAAAGACTGACCATCCAAAGAACAGGTCATGCCACATGATTTTTATAATTCCTTGCTTAAATCACCATTTGGAGCACAGAAACCTTCATGATTTTTGCCCATTTGAAGAAGTTCTTCCCCATATTTTTTGTCATCAAGTTTTGGTCATGTTTAAGTTTCTAGCCACTTAGCCAAACCATTGACTGTAGACCATTACTTGTTATATAATTGTATATGTGACCATGTTTTCATCCCAGAAAAGTGCTTAATCAGGTGTGCTGTAAGATTTACCCTTATCACTTCCCCAGAGGTGTGCCAAGAAAGAGGCTTGTCTATCTATCCTTCAGATCATTTGTAAAACAAGCCCATGACTTCTCTTCCTCTATCAGCTGTTTGAAAAGTACATCGCAAAATGCAGGATGAGAGTGAGAGAAAGCAGTAATAGGAGTGGGGACCATATGTGCAAATTTGGTGCACTTTTCCATGTACCTTACTTGTCACTTCATGGCTTGCTTAAGGCCAATCCTGTGTGCCCTTTCAATTTGATGAAAGAATATTCTGTATGTCCACTTCATGGCTTTTCAGCTCAGATCACATGGCATCTTAGTGACTCATGGACAAATGCTCAACTTTCACAAATGTCTGGTTAGAGGCAAAGTGCTATGTCTCAAAGGGGGATTCATTGTTTGAGGATGGTGACCGATAGCTCTCAGCTCCAAAATTTTGCTTCACTGCTGTTCATCTACACAAGCCCATCAGACCCTTTAAGCATCATCCTGATGGCTATTGACATTCAGTTACCACGGAAAGGGTCACACGGCTCAAGCAGCAGATCAGCTCACACAACAGCCGGAAGCTGTTATACAACTTTGTTTTGTTCTGGATCCCACTCAAAACTTGCAGCCTTTGGGATCAATTTATAAATTGGCTGGAATAACACACCCGGATGAAGAGTAGTTGTTTCCAAACTCCAAATGGATCCACTGGGCACAGAGCACCTTTCCTAGGTGTCTGAAGGGCCAGGTGCAACAACTCACCCTTCCTCTTATAAGGGATGTAGCAGTCACTTTTATGTTGCTGGGACAAAACAGCTGGCCAGAAGCAGCTTCTGAGAGGAACAGGTTTGTTTCCTCCTCAACCGTTTTGCGAGGAAGTTTCATCATTGTGATATGGAAAGCATGGTAAGAGCAGACAGCCAGACACTCATGTTCAGGGAGGAAGAAGAGGGCGTGAGCTGAGTCTGCAAGTAGAGCTGGCTGTAACACTCCAAGGTCCACCCCCAGCAACACACGTCCTTCAGCACAACCTTCACGAGCAACATCATAAGCTGGGGATTAAGTATGTGGGTTGGTTACAAATGCACAAGGCTTTGGGGGACATTTTCCACTTAGACCACCACAAGGAGTATCTTGATATTTTCTCATACCACTGGATTCCTAGAAAGCTGACGGAAGTAGAAACTTCTGAATTTTAGTCTATTTAAGTGTCTGTAATAAAATATGACAAAGGAGGTGGCTTATAGACAACAGAAATTTACTTCTCAGGGTGTGGGGAGGGACATCCAAAATCAAGTTAGCAGCAGATTAGGTCTCTGGAGCAGCGGGCAGTGCCCTCTTCACTAGTTAGGGTTTCGCACTGCCCTTAGGCAGTGGTGCTAAGTTATGTGCCATGTTTTGTTTGAGGACCTGGTAGAAGGCAGACAGAAGTCTTTTGGCCTTGAGGAAGTCATAATGACAGCCTAAAAGAAAATGAAAAAAAATACTACTAAAAGCTAGATACAAAGGAAACCTACATTATACAATGGGGGAAATTTTGGCAACATTGTCCTAATTATGGGAGTAGGAATTATGCATGACCAATGAAGTTATTAAGCTTACATTTTTCCTTGAAGAATGTTGGCAAAGAGTCTACCTGAGTTTTTTTAAACTTCATTTCCTATGGCACAGATGGAGGTTGACGGTCAAAGGTATAAAAATACTCATTAGCCAGCCTGTAATCCCAGAACTCAAGAAGCTGAGACAGGAGGATTTCTATGACTTAGAGGCCACGCTGAGCTAAAAGTAAGATCCTATCTCAAGTAAACAACAATAAAAAATCTTTAAAAATCCAGAATTAAGTTCCAAGTAAGTCTGAAAAATAATATGACATTTTCTAGCCAGTAAAGTTTCCCAAAGTACAGAATGGCCTGAAGGCAAAGATTAGGGAAGGGTGAGCTTAGAGTAATGATGAAGTAGGGGGTCTGACTGTAAAACCCTTTATTAGGACCTTGGGAATGTTTAGGGTGACACCTTAAAAATCCTTTTTAGAGAGTCAGTGGCCATTTTGAGTATTTTAGTGTGTGCCTTCCAGATTCTCTCTGTTGAAAAAGAGGGTTTTTAAGAACCATAAAGATGCCTACCCCAGCAAGCTCATAGGGAATCCAAGAAGAATGGCTGAGTTTGAAGAGATTTGGAAGTAATTCTTGTATATTATGGGTACATTGTAAATCAATACATAAAAAACCCCATCAAATTTTTTATGAAGCCAGACTGAATGGAAAGGAGGAAAAACAATATAAAGTTGAGAAATCCAAGTTGACCCGTCGAACCACTGACAGGAAGAGTGAGTTCCTGAAGACTCTAAAGGATGACCGGAATGGACACTTCTCAGAGATCAGAGACTGTGACAAGCTGGATGATTTGGAAAGCAAAAGCACGCCTGAACCAAAGGAAAATGGGGAAGAAAGCTGCCTTCAGAATGGTATTGGTCTTCGCATTGTGGAAGAAAAAGAGGTCCTCTCACATTCTCTGGAAGCAGAGCACAGGTTATTGAAAGCAATGGGAAGGCAGGAATATCCTGAAAATGATGAGAATTGCCTTCCTCTCACAGAGGATGAGCTCACAGAATTCCACATGAAAACAGCAGCTGTGAAAAAATGGCTTTGGGAAGAATGGTTTCTTGAGGAGGCGCAATTCCACCCTGTTCTCCCCATGGAGAAGCACTTGCAAGGCAGAGTTTGAAGACTCAGACACGGAAACCAGTAGCAGTGAAACATCAGATGACGATGCCTGGAAGGAGGCATGGAAATGCTCACAGTTAATCTGACCCAGTAAACTCAGCTTGTCTGTTTAGAGATACAAAAAAAGAAATTGTTCTTTTCCTTTGCTTATGTTGAATACTTTGTGCACAAGGGAAATAATCATATCCCAACGAGAGAGCCATTGTCTTGCTTAGCTTTTGTTGTTCTTCCCTGCTACCTGCTTAGTTGAGAGAAGTATGTGTGGCAGCATTTTTAAAGTGCACACAGAGAACATGTGGGGCGATGCGCACGTGGAAGCTGGCAGCGCAGAGACCAGGGAGGAGACACTGGCCGCCCGACAGCTTCTATGCCAGCCCTCGGGACACTCCCCGTGCTCAAGCAGTCATTGTCAGTGACAAAGTGACTATCAAAGTTATAATTGTATTAATTTAATGCTAATAATTTGGATATTTTATTTTTGGCTGCTTGGGTAACTTTAGCCCTTACCCAAGCATATGTGGGGTTTTTTTTTTGGGGGGGTTGTTTTTCTTTTTTGGGTACAGCTGTAAAATATTTGGATATAGGAAATGTTGTTATTCTTGCAGCCTTGATATTCAGGGTGGATTGTAAAATATAAATTTTTGTGAGATTTCAAAGATTAAGATTATTTTGATAATATTATTTACAGATTTAAAAGATATGGTTATCACAAGTCTGTTGAGGGGGAAAACTACCGCATAAAATAACTAACTTGGAATAAATATTTTGTATCAGTTTGAAAAAAAAATTTTTTATGAAGCCAGACTGAACAGAAAGTAGGAAAGACAATATAAAGTTGAGAAATCCATATTTTCTACAGCCAGGAAAGAGCCCGGGGAGGCCATTTCCCTATAAGCATGGGCTTTTCTCATAGAAAAGTAAAGTTGACTCAGTATGGTAGAACCATACCCCCCTTCCCCACACAACAAGACTGAACCCAAATCAGATTCCAGATATCATGTAGCCAGTGAAATTCAGACTTGCTTAGACCAGTGACTGCCCTTCTGAGCAGCAGAGCCCATTGTAACCACCTTCTGACGGCACGGCAGCATAAATGGCCTTGGTCAAGTCATGATTTAGGTAACATGATATTAAATCTTAACCCACAGTGTCATTCTACAATGAAAGGAGGTGTTTAAAAGTGAATATTTTACTAATATCTAAGATATGAAGGTGAGAGTTGTGGCCATTTGTATGTCCAAAGATGGCCACAGCAGTATGTGCTATTATATATGCCCATCTTCCAATGACCTTATTATTCTCCCAAGAAGTACAGTGCAAGTTCCTTTTCTTTAAATCTGAGCTAATCCAGAAAAGCAGTGGGAGTGATGCTGCATGCCTTGTAAGGCTAAATCAAAAGAAGCTTCACAGGTGTAGCAGTTATCTTCTTGTTGCTGGGACAAACACCTGACCCAAAGCAGCTTAAGGGAGAAAAGGGTGTATTTCAGGCTCACAGATCCCAGGGGAATGCCATCAGTGGCAGAAGAAGTTTTTGCATTTCATCACACATCTAAAACAAAGAAAGAGAAAAAAAAAACAAAAACAAAAACAACCGCCTATAAGCATGAACAGCCAGAGCTCAAAACTGGCCTCTTGACCCACCCAGTAGGGCTGGACTGAAGATGTGTCCCCAGTTACTCACTCCCTGCAGTGGGGATCTGCCTGCTGGTAAGGTAAGTAGGAAACTTAATCAAAAATACCTGAGTCTATGAGGGACATACATTTGTATTCAAACCAACACAAGCTCATTCTTGGTCTTTAAGAAAGAACACAGGCTCTAAAGGCTCTTTCTCATGGTAGACTCAAGTCAGCTAATGTGCTGTAAGAAGCCTTATGAGGAGACCCATATAGATTAACAGTGGCAGTTAAGCCTTGTCTTCAAGTCTTCCCAGACCAGGCATCAAATGTTTTCAGGAGAAGTCTTCTAGCCTTGTCTTCACTCTGCTACCTGGGGTTTTGAAGACTGAGATGGTTGGGTATGGTTCTAACCTCAACAGGTAGATGCTTGAAGTGTCTCCCAGAAAAAGTTAGCATTTAAAAGTAGTACAACAATATACCGTCCTTGCCAATAAATTCATAATACATAGAATCGCATGCAAAGAAACAGGTAGCCTGTAACTAGGACCAAAATCAGTGACTATGGTGATATGATGGTATCGTCCCCATAGTATCAGGTATATATGATTAATATTATACTTCTTATGTAGTCTTCAGAAGGCAGAGCCCTGTTTGAGGAGGTGTGTCACTTAGGAGGGATCCTGAGTACAACCCTAGTAGGTGTGCTCAGTCAGTGCTGGCTGGTGCTGGGGGTGTCTCCGTGCTGTGGAGGTGTGATGAGGGAGCCAGCTTCACCCACCATGATGGAGTTCCCCTGGAATCTGTAAGCCTGAAATAAACCTTTTTCCATAAGCTGCTTCTGGTTGGGCATTTGTCCCAGCATCAAGAGGGTAATTGCAAAAGTGACTGAACAACAAAGAAAAACAAGTATTGATGAAATTAGCAGAAATCTCTTAAAAGATGAGCAAGGTGGGGCACACCTTTAACCCTGGCACTAAGGAGGCAGGGGTAGGAGGATCATTGTGAGCTCAAGGCCAGCCTGGGTCTGCTGGGTGAGTTTCTGGTCAACCTGGGCCAGAGGGAGACCCTACCTAGAAAAAACAAACAACAAAGAAAAGAAATGACCTTAAAACAGCTATTAAAAACATGTCCCTTGTGTGGCTAAAGTAATAAAGATTTTATCATTTAAAAGATAATAGATGGTCTAGCAACCATCCTTTCCTTGGGGTTGCACTACTGTCCAGTGAATGTCTAGTGAGGGCAGTACTGCTAACACTTAGACAAAGATAATAAACAATCTAAAGCAAAACTAAAAATGTAATGATTACAGCCTATTAAAGCAAAACTATAACAACAGTAACATAAAGAAAAGAAGTGAAAAGGAATATATATATATACATATATATATGTATATGTATATGTATATATATGTAAAATGACATATGTGTAATATAGTTTAAAATGTAAAATGGTTTAAAGATAACTCTTATAAGCTAAAAATACATTTAATGAACCATAAAGAATGAAACAAAAGAAAATAGCTAATAAATTAATAATTAAAATAAGCTTGAACCATAAATAATTTGATCAATGAAAAACTAAAATAATAAAGACAAAATAATAAAAGAGTGGTAGTGAAAAATGGAAATCATTTTAAATATAGTTGGGAGAAACACTCCAATTAAAATGCAAAGATAATAAGATTTGACTTTTATAAAAGTAAAATCCAACTATAACTTGTCTATAAAATACTCTACTATAAAGACACTGGTCAATAGAAAGTAAAAGGATTGGAAACATACACTTCACACATCAAAAAAGAAAAAGAGCTAAGATCAGAAATGTGACTAACAAAAAAGAGTCCTATTGAATGTTCAAAGAGGACATTTTACAATGATAAGAATAAATTTATCAAGAAAACATACAGCCCTAGACATATATGCACTTAGTAGATATTTTAAAAGAAGTTAAAGAAAAATAAAAACTAAACATTCACAATCACAGCCACACATGTCAATATTCCTCCCTTGGTGTCATAAGACAAGTAGAGAAGAGAATCAGTAAGGACATTAAGAAAGACTTAGACAATGCTACCCATCAGACATACTTGCTATTTCTAGAACATACTATCCAACTAGAGAGAAATAAACATTCTTTTCAAGTGCATATAGATGTTCATTTAGATTATCTCCTAAGCACAAAACTAGATTTCAATACATGCAAGAGCACTGAAATCATGCAGGGAAAGTATTTTCTTCCACTATAAACAAGACATAAATAACAGAAAATTAGTTGGGAAATACCCCAAATATTGGGAAATTAAACTAGATAAGTAGAAATAAGCATGGGTCAAAGAGAAATCACAAGGGAAGTTAGAAAATATTTTGAAGTGAATGAAAATGGATTCACAACATACCAAAATTTGTGGGAATCTGAAAGCAAAGCTTATTTATTTTGGCAGTACAGGGGATTAAACCTAGGGCAGCATGCATGCAAGGCAAGTGCTCTGTCACTGAGCTACATCTCCCACTCTTAATAATGCTCAGAGGGAAATTCACAGCATTGCATGATTATACAAAGAGAAGATTTTAAAAATATTTTTATTTATTTTTACTTATTTATTTGAGAGTGACAGACAGAGAGAGAAAGAGGCAGAGAGAGAGAGAGAAAGAGAGAGAGAGAGAGAGAGAGAGAGAGAGAAAGAGAATGGGTGTGCCAGGGCCTCCAGTCACTGCAAACAAACTCCAGACGTATGTGCCCCCTTGTGCATCTGGCTAACGTGGGTCCTGGGGAATTGAGCCTCGAACTGAGGTCTTTAGGCTTCATAGGCAAGTGCTTAACTACTAAGCCATCTCTCCAGCCTGAGGAGATTTAAAAAAAAAACAAACAGCAGAATCATACATATTATTTATTTATTTGAGAGAGAAATAGGGAGAGAGAGAGAGGGAAGGAGGGAAGGAGAGAGAAAGGGCATATCAGGGCCTCCAGCCATTGCAAATGAACTCCAGACACATGAACCACCTTGTACATATGCCTTTACATAGGTCCTGGGGAATCAGTCTCAGGTCATTTGGCTTTGCACACAAGCACATTACCCTCTGAGCCATCTCCCCAGCCCCAAAGAGAAGCTTTCTTGATCCATTATCTAAACTTGCCTCTTAAAAAATGCAAATAATAGAGCAGGGCATGGTGGAGCACACCTTTAATCCCAGCACTCAGGAGGCAGAGGTAAGAGGATCACAGTGAGTTTGAGGCCAGCCTGAGACTCCATAGAGAATTCCAGGCCAGCCTGAGCTAAAGTGAGACCCTACCTCGAAAAAACCAAAAAAAAAAACACCACAAATAATATATGCAAATTAAATCAGAAATAAGCTTTAGGGATGTAATAGTAAAGAGAAGTGGGAGCCAATAAAATTTAGCATGAACATTAAATAAAACAAAACCCATGAAACTAAAACTGTCTCTTTTAATGCAGCAGTAAAATTTATGACTGCAGTTTAGGTTAACCAGCTTACTCTTTTTTTTTTTTTTTTTCCTGAATGATCTCACTGTTAATAGTAAATGCTACACCTTTCAAGAGCCCTCTCAGCACTGGGAAGGAGAAAGAGACTCAATCATTAATATCTAGAATCAAAGATAGTATTACATAGCTTCTGAACTCATTAAAAATTATGAACTTTATATATAAATTTGAAAATTCACATGAGGCATATAAATTTCTTCAAAGAAAGAAAACCTACCAAAGCTTACTTTAGAGAAAGAAAATAATTTGAATACATCACTATTTATTAAGCAAAATAAACAGATTTTAAAACTGTCTCACAAAATATAAAAATCAGCCAAGTTTTCATTGGAAAAGTCTACCAAACATTTAAAAAAGAATTTTTATTAATTCTATAGAGATGATTTCAGAAAATGGAAAAAGAGAAAGTAAGTCTTCATTTACCTTATTTGGCAAACATTACCCTGAAAGTAGACTATTATATTAGAAAAGAATAAAATGTTTGCTTTTGAATATGGCAGAAAAACTCTATTTATTTATTTATGTTTTAGCAAAGACAATCCAGTGATAGAAAAGATGGGTAAGAAAACATAATTAAAGTAGTTTTGCTGTAGGAATGCCTACTTGATTGATCATTCAGAAGTAATTAATGTAATTCACCTTATTAACAGACCAAAGTAGTGAAATTGAGATTAAAGTTAGGGCGACTGGACCTCTGAAAAATGCAGGGAAGTTTGCACTTGCTAGAAATCAAAGATGATCTGACTTTTTATTGCTTGCCCAGTTCCCTAGACCTGTTTTTCCACAAAAAATACTTGGACCTCTCTGGGGAGGGAGGTCTTTCATAAGATTTAAACATTGTGATTGATCAAGTTCAGCCCCTGGAACCTGGTGTCAGGACTAGCCTCTTGCTGAGACAGCCCCTAGCCCTAACCAACCAGCTGTCCGCTGGCTCACCTGTGCTGGAAGACAGCCCACCACTATGAGGTTATAAATACCTTTACATGGGGAGAGCAAGCTCTCTGACCACTTGGGAACTTCTAGCTGTGAGTTTTTCCCTCGGCTCCCAGGCCCAGCTGGGAGGTCCCTCTATCTCTTACTCTCCATGTAGGTTCTTTATCCCCCCCTTCATGGCAAGTGCTCTGTGAACTTTCTTATCTCTCCTTCCTTTCCACAGATTTTCCAGGCCCTCCACGTGGGATCTTTAGTCACATGGGTGCCTTTTCTTGGCTCTGTACTTCCCTCAATAAATATTGTAATTTAATAATTATCCTCAATCTTTTTTTTTTTTTTTTTTGAGGTAGGGTCTCATTCTAGCCCAGGCTGATCTGGAATTCACTATGGAGTCTCAGAGTGGCCTCAAACTCACAGTGATCCTCCTACCTCCGCTTCTGGAGTGCTGGGATTAAAGGCATGCACCACCACGCCCAGCACCTTCTCAGTCTTTTTATTCAAATTTTTTGATTAAAATTAGAAATGAACTAAGAGTTTGGGGTTCAAGGACTTCCCTGAACCCCTAGCACCCTGTTATAAAATCATATGATCATCTTAATAGCTTCAGAAGAGGCATTTGATAAAGTTCGATATCCATTCTCCTTAGTTTTAAATATTATTTATTTATTTATTTATTTATTTATTTATTTATTTATTTATTTGAGAGAGAAAGAAGAAAAGAGAGAGAATGGGTGCACCAGGGCCTCCAGCCACTGCAAATGAACTCCAGATGCATGTGTCACCTTGTGCATCTGGCTTATATGGGTCTTGGAGAATTGAGCCAAGGTCCTTTGGCTTTGCAGGCAAACACCTTAATCACTAAGCCATCTCTTCAGCCCTTTTCTTTTCCTGGTTTTTTTTTTTTCCATCCTTGATTCTTAGTAAAATTCTAGACAAGTGGGATACAAGGGAATGTCTTCAGTCTCATAAGTGACATATAGGAAAGGTCTATCAGTGAAAATGGTATACACTAAATACTTTCCTACTAAAATCAGAAGAAAGTCATGGTGTCGGCTCTCACCCATCATCATGCCTATTTAACTATAGTGCACTACAATAAGGAGGGGAAAGTCATGCAGATAAGAAAAACAAACCCCACTGAGGAGGGCCTCAGTGAAATGGGGGCAGAGAAGAGGGGTGTACAGGATAACACACAGGAATGGAACAAGCACATGATTTGTTATACAGTCAACTGCAGCATTTCCTGAAAGAGCTAAAAGCTAAGTCCCTGTTGCTGAAGACACCACAGCCTACAGCCACAGGACATCAAGTGATCATGCTGGAACTGACAGAGAATCCAGTTCCCTCGCAGCTAGCCCTTATAGTGCTGGAAAGTGCTAGGAGAGGAGCTGGAGAATAACAGTTGTCAACTGATCAATGAAGCAGGAGATCCTGTCAGTTACAAAATCAATCAGCCGAGCAAGAAGTGTACACTTGTGTCAAAGTGGCACACCACCAATGCAGATGACCAACTGCTCATGGATTGAACATGAGACCTGCTCAGTGGCAGAGAATTTCTATCCAGCTCTGGGAACCAAGCCAGATTCCCTACAACAGAAAGTCAGTAGGCTCCAGAGAGAACCTCCACTGCGCTCTAACTAAGAAGAATGAATATGTACTTCAGTGTATCTTCCTAATGACTAGGCTTCCCCCTTTTATTCAAACTGTTCTTACTTCTGGTTGGAGAATCTGTTCTATTTTACAGATAGAGGAGAATATGGACAAGAACAAGGATACATCAGTACATCAAGAGAAAGCCAACTGTCTACCAGGAAATGGGTCACCTCTACCTCATCTGAGCAGGCCCAGAAGTCATGATAGAGAAAGTGGTGACATGAATACTGCTCTCGTGGCTAGTCTAAAAACCAGTTCCAGGGAAATGGTGACAGACACTGTGGTCACATAAATCTCATAAAAACAGATCCAGAGCCTACAGAGAAAGCAACAATAAAGCAGATCTCTATTTTGCCCACCAAGGCTCAGGGAGTATCAAGGAAGAGGGGGCAGAAAGATTGTAAGAGCCTCAGGGTAAGGGGAAATAGCCATGTTTCCCTCATCCTTACAGAGACTGACTGAGGCCTCTTGGTTCCCCACAATGAATACCAATAATGGGGCAGAGGAGAGGGGGGTCAATGTATGTAACTTTTTATATAAAAAAATGAGAACTGCAAAGATGGCTTAGCAGTTCATGCACTTGTCTGCAAAGCCTAAAGACCTAGGTTCGATTCCCCAGTACCCATGTGTCAAAGTAAGCTTCACATTGCTAGGATGAACCTTCAAACCACACACAGTTTATGGGAGGAAGAAAGGATTTATTTGAAGCTTACAGGTCCAATGGAAGTTCCATAATGGAGGAAAAAGATGATCCCCTTTCACAGGGGCACACAGAGAGAAATACCACCACAAACACCATAAACAAAAACACTCAAGGAACCCTAGGCAGAGCTCCAGAACTCTGCGTATCTTTAGGCTTAAACCCAAATCCTCCCCCAAACCCAACTTAGGGTTGGGCCCTAGGATCTGCCACAGTGACACCTCCTCCAGCTAGGTGGCTAGAGATCTAATGCTTTAACAAATCCCTGAATTTATGTAAGCCGTGGTGATGCAAGAGACTGGAGTTTGTTTGCAGTGGCTAGAGGCCCTGGTGTGCCCATTCTCTCTCTCTCTCAAATAAACAAAAATAAAATATTTTTTTAAAAAAACCAATAAATTAAAAGCATATAAAAATGTTTAATTTTTGTTTGCAGATAATATGCTCATTTACTTGTAGAAAGTTCTAAGCAATCTATGGAAAAGATATCAGAACTAAAAAGAGTCTAGTAAAATTTTAATGTAAGATCCACATGAAATCAATTGTGTTTCCATTACTGGTATCAAGTAGAAATTTAAAATAAAATAATAGCATCAAAATCATTAAATACTTGGCGATAAAATTGGAATAGGAGTAAGACTTGTATGATGATAACCACAAAACTATTGAAAAAGAGATTAAGAATTTTTAAATAAAACACTGCTTACAAATCAGAAGGCTCAATATTGTTAAGAATCTAATTCTTCTTGTATTAGTATGCTAGGTTAACTATAATAAAATACAACAGACAATTGACTTAAGTAACAGAAATTTATTTTGTTATAGTTCTGGGAACCAGAAGTCCAAGATAAAATGCTGGCAGGTATATTAGTTATTTTTCTTTTCTTTGTGACAAAATTCCTCACAGAGGCACTTCATTTATTGTGTAGGGTACAACTCATCATGGCAGGGAGATAGGACAGAGCAGCTCATGGAGGTGAGGGGCGTATGTGACACCCCGACCAGTAAGCACAAGCTAGACCAGATCCAGAGCTGAGCTCTCATTCTCAACTGCCTGCACCTAGTCCCCTCCTTCCATGTATGGCCAGTTGGTGACAGAAACACCAAGGTAATTTGGTGAGAAAAATTACAGATGCTTCAAAAGGTGCTGGAACAATCAGCTTCACACCTTATAGCCACCAAGAGCCATAGGGTGGGAGGAAATATGCAAAGGCGTTGTACTCCCCACAATAACTGACTACGCTCTTATAACTCACAACCCACAACCCCATGGTGAACACCAGCGATCCCACTAAGAAGAACCCCAATGGAATGGAGGAAGGGAAAGGAGTTGGTCCCAACACATGATGTGTCCATACAAACTTTATACTTAATAAAGAATAAATAAAGAGAAATAAACTGACCTCCTCATAGTGACCACCTCATTCTCAGCTCATGTTATCTTAGTCTCCTAATAAAATGGAGCTCTTTTGTTGAATCTTTGAAAAAAAAATACTGTGTCTTGTATTAAAGCACTTAATGACAGCAATGAGGAAATGAGGTCTAGATGCTTTTGTATCTGATAAAGTTGGAACGAGTTACACTGGGACCTGTTTACTTTTTCTTATGAGGAAGAAACTACATTCCAAAATGAGATACTTCATAGCCCACGTCTAGCTCTAAGTCACACTATAGCATTCTCTTTAGTAATTTTGCAAACATTCACTTAAAGTAAATGAAATTCAAGGAGAATTAGGATGTGACTAGACCACCATGCACATGATCTGCAGTCTTGGGTCCAATTCCATCAATGAATTACCACATTAAGAGTTATAAGTTAGGAAGCTGGGCTTGGTGGTGCACGCCTTTAATCCCAGCACTTGGGAGGCCAAGGTAGGAGGATCACCATGAGTTTGAGGCCAGCCACCCTGAGACTACATAGTGAATTCCAGGTCAGCCTGGGGCTGGAGTGAGACCCTACCTCAAAAAAAAAAAAAAAAAAAGAGAGAGAGTTATAAATTGACAAAGAAGAGTAAACGGTTAATGACTGCATTGTACTTACTATACTAAGCAAGTGATACTGTATGCATGTTGGCAGCTTAGTAGGTCAGGATCATAACTTTGATAGGATGCATCCTTCTTTAATGCTGTCTCAGATATACTGTCTTACAGTTTTGTGGTTTTAGCCTTGTATAGCAACTCCCAAAATGTGTTCTGTCCCTCCAAAAGGAAACACTTGTTTCTTTCTGGTGGTATTGTAATGACTAAATATGGGGCTCTGGGGTGCTTCCTGGACCCCCAAGTCCTGAGTTCATACCTTCAAATTAACCAAATAATTGGCAATTACAGACTAGAGAAAATGATTTCTAAAACACCACATTTTATTCAGATATTACGAAGACGTGGGGAAGGGAGCGGGCTGAGGAAGGGAAGGTGAAGATGCACCGCCCAGTCCAGGAGCCCATGTAAACGAACACGGATCTTACATGGAATACAAAACAACAAAAAACATGGAAAGAGATTTTAAAAAGACATTCACTCCCAAAAAGATTAAAAGTAAGAACAGTAACAAAAATCAGTGTTCCTTCCCACCCCCAAGTGCCCTGGTGGAAAAGGGAAGTCTTACTGGGCAAAGACTCAAGTGTGTTGCTGTAACAGTTTGAGAAGAGAGATTCTCTTTGTGGGCCAGAGAAAATATACTTTAATCCATGCCCAGTGTGCCTGGACACACCTGCACCAGCTGACCCAGCCAATCTGCCTGGGCCCAGAAGAGGAATCTGCACACACCTGGGCGTGGTGCAAGCTCAAGACAGATCTGATTGGGCGAGTGGGGCAAAGGCTGAGTCCTGCAACTGAAGTAGCAGGGCAAGCTGGGATACCTGTCAAGGGTGGTCATCCCAAGATCCCTCCCTTTAAGGGCTGTCCTGGTTCTACACTTTCTGGGAGATGATAGACTGTACCCCATGGAACTGTTAACAAGCGCTTCCTTCTGTTTTCCTTCTTTTTTAAAAAATATTTTAGTTATTTATGTGAGAAAGAGAAACAGAGATACAGAGAGAATTGGCACACCAGGGCCTCCAGCCACTGCAAATGAACTCCAGCAGCTTGTGCCACCCTGTACATCTGGCTCACGTGGGTATTGGGGAATCGAACCTGGGACTTTAGGCTTTGCAAGCAAGCGCCTTAACTGCTAAGCCATCTCTCCAGTCCCAAGCCCTTCCTTCTTTAAGCTTCTTTTTTTTCAGGCATTTGATCACAACAATTAGTAAGGTAACTATAATATCATTCATCAACCCAAAAGCCTATAACCACAGAGTTGTTGTTTTGAAACATTCTAGAATTGACACAGTCAGATTGTTATTCCAACAGAAAGTAGTACTATTTAGAATTTATCTTGGTAATCTGTGTTTTCAATTGTCATGAGAGAGGAAGGGGAACTTGTTTAAAACAGATGAGCTGCCTACTTATTGACCATTTCCAGACATTTCCTTCCTCCTTAATTACTTCACTTTCTTCTTTGAATAAGAGTTTTAGAAGGGGGCTGGAAAGAGGGCTCAGCAGTTAAGGCGCTTACCTGCAGAGCCAGATGACCCAGGTTCAATTCTCCAATGTCAGATGTACAGGGTGGTGCATGTATCTGGAATTCATGTGCAGTGGCTACAGACCCTGGTGTGCCTATTTTCTTCCTCAATCTCTCTCCTTGCCTGTTGCAAATAAATGAAATAGTTTAAAAAAATTTTTTTAGGGGCTGGAGAGATGGCTCAGCAGTTAAGACACTGGTGTCCTGGTTCTATGTAGCCAGAAGCTACCGTTCTATTCTGGAGCCTCCAAAGTATGTGTCATACAAATAAATAAATAAATAAGCAGTGATTACAGTAGAAAATAAGACAACGTCATAGCTTCATGAAAATACCAAGTCATTGTTAAACGACCTCAGAAATGAAAAGAAAGAATACAATAGTAATTCATATCCTCTTGTAGGAAACCAGAAAATAGCTGTTGTAGCAATAATTCAATTTAATTTCAAAACTTCATGTTATGTCAAAAACTACCCTCTGCCAAACATGTGGCAGCGACTTTGTGCTGAAATTTCAGCTATTCTAGACAAATTTTATACATCTCATAAATAAATATTTAAAGGTAGTTTTGCTGTTATAGAGAATGTCAGTATCTGGGTTGCTTATAACACTTTAAGTCATTCCAATGATTATATTATAAGCCAGCTATGTTAGCTTAAGCAGCTTTAGTTGTATAATATTAAAATATATTCAGTTCTTCTGATAAACTTTAGATATTATCTAAAGAAAGCATAATGCAAATCAAAAAATGTGATGTTCTTCTATAAAATACTATGGCTGGATATGAATAAGAAGTACGGGACATCCTTTCCTTGTCTGTGGAAAGCTCTGTCATTGTAAGTTAAGTGCAGGATAAGTTAAGTGCTTGTAACATAGGGAATTATAAGTAAATACACCTTCTCCCTCCTTGGACTTTCACAGTAGTAATATTGTCTTTGTGGAATTGACTAATCATAAAATAAAATTTAAAAAATTTAGCAAGGTATGGGGGCTCATGCCTATAATCTCAAAAGTAGGAAGCTTGAGGTAGCAAGATCACCATGAGTTCAAGGGCAGCCTGGGCTGCAGAGTGAGTTTCAAGTCAGTCTGGGTTTGAATGAGACCCTGTCTCAGGAAACAACTTAAAACACAGTAATAATTTTCAACTACTATATGGTCATAGAGGTCTATAACAAATAAAATTAAATGCATAAGCACAAAATAAATGGGTCACATACCTCAACACAAAAGATAAAATTATTATTATCATTTACTATTGTTATTATTCTGGTTTTTAAAGATAGGGTTTCACATCTAGCCCAGGCTGACCTGGAACTCACTATGTAGTCTCAGGGTGGCCTAGAACGCACAGCAATCCTCCTACCTCTGCCTCTCGAGTGCTGGCATTAAAGGCGATTATTTTAAACCTAAAAGAAAGTAAAGGAGAAAGAACTTTGTGACTTTGGGATGAAAATAAAAGTTTGGAGGCTGAAGGCATGCGTCTGTGGGAAAAGTGCTTGCCATGCAAATATGAGGACCTGAGTGCAGATCCTCAACACCCACGTGAAAGCTGGATGTGGTGGTGCCCACCTCTAATACAGCATTGAGAGGCAGAGCAAGCTCCTAAGTCTCATCCACCAGTTTGTCTAGCTGAGTTACTGAGCTCTGAGTTCAGCAATAGACCCTTCCTCAAAGATAATGAGGAGAGCAATTGAGGAAGACCCTTCACATCAACCTGTGGTCTCTACATGCACATGTACATAAGCACCCACACACATGTGCCCATACATACATGTGAACACACCTATACATGAGCACCACTACACAAATGTGGCCACACAAATGAACATGCCTACAAATGATCACCACTATACATACACAAATTCTCTTAGACAAAATACAGAAAAATGAGTCTGTTAAAAAGCCAAGGCATGGTGGGGCCCATCTTTAATCCCAGCACTCTAGAGGCAGAGGTAGGAGGACTGCTGTGAGTTCAAGGCCAGCCTGGGACTACAGAGTGAGTTCTAGGTCAGCCAGGGCGAGAGTGAGACCCTACCTTAAAAACAACAACCAAAAAAAAAAAAAAAAAAAAGTTGGGCATGATCAAATTAAGACTTTTGCTCTTAAAGAAATTGTTCAAACTGAAAGTTAAAAGAAAAATGTACTTGTAAAAAACATGTATCTTACAAAGACTTTATATTTAGAATGTATAAAGGATGCTTACAACTCAATAAAAGCCAACCAACCCAGAAAAATTTAGGGAGGAGATTTCAACAATCACCTCACCAAAACCAACATACAAATGTCAAAGTAAAGTGCCAAAAAAAGGTTTTCAACATCCTTAGTCATCAGGTAACTAAATTAAATTAAAACCAAAACAGGACACTGTTAGTACTCATCATGTAATATGGGAGATTGCTTTTCCTTTTAGCGAAACATTTTAAAAGTCTGATAATACCAAGTTTTGGCAACTTGATTTATATGATGAAATATATAATGAAATAGCCCTGTGGAAATCAGAAATGTTCTGTAAATTTCAACATGTCTGACAATACAACCCAGTATTCCCACTACTTGGTACATTTTCAAGAGAAATAAAAGTCTGTTCACACAAATAATTAAAAGAATTATTCATGACAACTTTGCTCATGATTTCTAAAAAACAGACAATCTAAATATTGACCAAATAGCAAACGGATAAACAGATCATAATATAGTTGTACAAGGAAGCACTATTCCACAGTGAACAGGCACACATATGACAGGGTGCATGAATCTCAAAAGTGTTTTGCTATCAAGCTTGACGTGAAAGATTATGTACAATCTGGTCTTCTGTATGAGTTCTAGATTTCTCTAGATTCCACATTCACTATGGATTCTAGATTCTATGGATTCTCAATTCACTATGGGTTCCACATTCTCTATGGGTTCTACATTCAGTATGAATTTTAGATTCACTGTTGATTTTTAGATGTCTATGGATTCTAGATTTCTATGAATTCTACATTCACGATGGATTCTAGATTTCTATGAATTCTACATTCATTATGGATTCTAGATTTCTATACATTCTACATTCACTATGGATTTTAGATTTCTATGAATTCTACTTTCACTATGGGTTCTAGAGTTGATATGGATTCTAAATTTCTATGGATTCTCGATTCAGTATCAGAATCAGGTTAGTGGAAGAAAGAAACAAAGGGAACTTTCAGATGATAAAACTATTCTATATATGTGGCTGTGTGCAACTAGTGAGATCCAACAACAACTAAATCAATCAATGATTTTGCAATTAGAGTGGGTAAGGAAAATGGTAACAGAGGCTACATGGCAACATGAGCTACTGCAATAGTCTCATTGTGCCAGACTCTGTGATACACCCTCTAGATGCAGTGTCCCACTTCATCGGCAAAGTAAGCATCTGCTGCTTCCTGTTGCTCCCCCTTCTTACAGATGATGGGACAGACCCCAGAGAAGTTAACACGTCCAAGCACCCTCTACCTACTGTTTAGTAAGCCAGACTGGTCCCCAAGTCTGTGCTCTAATTTATGGATTTATCCTACTCTCTGAAGAGAATGCTGACACAAGACCTATTTCTGATTGTGCTACATAATGATACAATACCAAAATCTTTTATCCATACCTGACCCTGTGAAATAAATATCCTTACACAGACACACAGACTGGAAGACTTCAGCCTGAACCAGACTTCAGGAATTAAGCCTTCTCTGCCCAGGTCAGAAAGGCATCTCAGGCCTTTCTATGCACTTCAGACCATGCTCTCTGCAAACGGTCACTGACACCAAGTTTGCAGTGGAAATTCTGTGATGCATGTGAAAGACAGGAAGAGAAAACAGGGTTGGGTGGAGGGAGAAGTCAAACAACAAGGTGGGTCCATCAACAGCTAAGAGCCAACCCAGTGGGGAGCTTGGAGAAGGCATTGCCCAATGGAGCAGCCCATGTTGAGATGAAATGATAGGCCTTTAGACTCCAGCCTCATTCCACCATAGGTTCTTAGAGCAGGTAACCTTCAGCAAAGCAACAGTGGAGTACAGACCAGCCTGTGCTATTGTAAACCTGAGGGTATTGCTGTGTGCATGCTGTGGCCAAGCAGTAAGAACTCCTTCAAAGAGGAACTCTCCATTGATAGGAGGCTCCTCTGCATGCACCACATGGTGCAGCCTTCTAAGAATACTGCCTTGTGACACCAAATAATAAATTCTCCCAAGTCATCCCAAGAGTTTCTTTTTCTAAAAAGAAAAAATTCTAACACATTATTTCAGTGGATAGGCTGAAAGTCCAGAAAGTGTTGCCTTAAATAGCTTTCTGTAATGAGTTGAAATAAAAACAATTTGCCATAGCATCAGTGTTTTGCAAAGTCAGGGAACAAACTCAATTCCTTTTCCCTTTATCATCCATTTATTCATTATTCATGTAAAGTGAATGGTACACTCCACACTGAGCACTATGTTAGCTAAGATATGAAAACATAGTATGCTAAGAATAGGTAAATAATCTTTTAAGAATATTTCTTAGGTTCTAGGAGCCTAGAATGTTCAATGTGAGGACAGTGCAGACTTAAGTGATGGTAATGATGTGGGCTGCCTGGCCTCAGAGCAGGTAGAGAAGATAGCTTTGTGGTATTTGAGTGGTATCACATGCTAGGCCATTGAATGGAATTAGACCAAAGGACATTCAGCAGAACTGGCAACATAAGCACAGTCAGAACATGAGTCATCCAGTGTGACTATCAAGAAGCAGAATCACAACACTGAGGGGAAGGGGTCTCAGCGGTTACTTGGCATGGCTGTGAATGACCTTGATCCTGAGGGGGTGGATGGGCCTAATGAAGTATGGTGGTTTGATTCAGGTGTCCCCCATAAATTTTAAGGGTTCTGAATGTCATTGTTATATCCCCAGCTGATGGCGATTTGGGAATTAAATCCTCCTGGAGGCAGTGTATTGTTGGGGATAGGCTTATGAGTGTTATAATCAGCTTCCTTTTGCCAGTGTTGGACACACTCTCCTTTTGCTCTTGTCATATCCTGCTGTTCAGGATATGATGTCCACCCTCTGCTTACGCCATCATTTTCCCCTGCCATCATGGAGCTTCCCTAGAGTCTGTAAACCAAACTATACCTTTTCTTTCCCACAGACTACTCTTGGTCAGGTGTTTGCTACCAGCAATGCGAACCTGACAGCAACAGTAAAGTTGGTACTGAGAAGTGGGGTCATTGCTCCTAGAAACCTGACTGTGTGGCTTTGACCTTTTGGAACTTCTTTACAGGAGGAATGTGGAAGAATTTGAAATCTTGGCTTAAGAGATGCCTTTCAGTGAAGCAAGTACAGCTTACTGGGCTATTCCGGTCAGAGTTGAAAGACCTGAATGCAATAAGACTGTGAGGTTTGGCTTATGAGGGTGATAAAGTGATTTACCTGGACTGGACTAGAAGCAGTTTATGTGAGAGGCTTGTTGTTAAACCTGTGTCCTGGGAACTTCTGTAGGATTGCATTGCATAGAAATGGACTGGTATGAGCATAATATGACACAGGGAAAAAAAAAAAAAAGAAATCTTTGGGCAGAAACTGCCTGCCCATTTAGCTGCAATTGTTTGAGACATTACAACTATTGAGATTGGGACAGCTGACCTGCATTGGGACAACAGAAAGAATGCAGAGTCTTTTGAAGGGGCCTGGCTGCTGAAAGAGTGTCCTGTTATTCAAAGTCTGCTTTATTCCTCCCTGAATTAACAAGTTGTCCACCTGGTATTGTGAAGTATAAGAAATGCAGGGAAGAGAGGGTCATTGAATTCACAACACAGTCTTGTATTTTGGAAATAGCCATGGGCAGTGTGAAGCAGGCTTGTTGGATTACCTGCATGGAAACCCCTTGGAGCCATGAGGATGAGCCATAGGTTTCAGTGGAGAACCGGTAGAGGAGCCAGGACTATGAGATGGCTGCCAAGGAGAGCTGCCGGCACCAGATGAAGTTTTCTGGGATTGTGAGTACTCTAGCTGGAGAGGTAGAATTTGAACTCCAGAGACTTGTTACTAGTTAGAATTATCAGACATGAAAATTTGTCACTAACTAGAGTTGTTGGACTTTGAGTTACAGAATTTGATGTTTGCACTAATTAAATCTTGTATTTGGTTGAATATTTCTTTGCTATGCCCAAATGCCATCTTTTGCACTGTGAATGCTTATTCTGTGCCATTATGGTTATTTATTTATTTATTTATTTATTGTGGCTCAGTTAAAAGACCTCAGACTATGGGGATGTTTGAACATCATTGGGACTGATAAAAATTATGGGAACTCTGAAAGTTGGATGAATGTATTTTATTCTACATCATGTATGGTTCAGTTTATGGGGGCCAGGGACAGAATGTGGTGGTTTGATTCAGATGTCCCCCATAAGCTTTGAGAGTTCTGAATGCCATGTCCCCAGCTGATGGCAATTTGGGAATTAAACCCTCTGGAGGCAGAGTATTACTGGGGGCAGGCTTATGGGTGTTATAACCAGCTTCCTCTTGCCAATGTTTAGCACACTCTCCTGTTGCTGGTGTCCATCTGATGTTGGCCAGGAGGTGATGTCCATCCTCTTCTCATGTCATCATTTTCCCCTGCCATCATGAAGCTTCCCCTCAAGTCTGTAAGCCAAACTAAACCTTTTTTCCCACAGGCTACTACTCTTGGTCAGGTGTTTTCTGCCAGCAATGAGAACCTGACTGGCAAATGAAGGTTCTGGACAAACCAAGACAAACCATTCCTATGACTGAATGATGCAATGAATGGATGCTTCCAAGTTTATGGCATCAGTTCTCCTCCTTCCTTCTCCTCCTCCTCCCAAACCACAGCCTTCTTAGAGTTGTTTGCTCTTCAAATCCACCCTATTCTTATTCATCCACATCACTACCATCTAAGGATGATCAAAATATTTCATTAAGCAAAGTGATGATAGCTCAGCCCATATCCCTAATAGCCAAATCTTAATCCAATGAGCTTGCAAGCTCTCCAGGAAAGAACCCCATCCATAGGACAGCAGACAGGCATACCTACACTTTGGGCAGATGGTTCTCTCCTGACCAGTGCTGAGAGGAAACCACAGCATATCTTTTATGACCCCTTAGATCTGTCCGTCCTTTCTTTTTTTCCTTATTCCTCTTTCCTTTCTTTCTTCTTTATCTCTCATTCTTCTTCTTGTTCTTCATTTCTTCCTTTATTAACTTTTTATTAATTTAGAAAGAATTAGGCTTTGTTATGATGTTTTTATACAGATTTTTAATTTCCATTCCTTCCTTTCCCTTTTCCTCACTCCCTGTGTGCCCTCCCCCCAAGTTAACCTCCTTCTGGTTTCATTCTATATGTTTCCTTTTCCTCTCCCCTCCTGTCTCATCACCTCTTGGTCCCATCTTGTGGTGTCTATCTGGAATCATAGCCTATACTCAGTCTCACGTATATTCAAATATTAAAGTTGGACATGTGATTCACACCTTTAGTCCCAACACTAGGGATGCAGAGGTAGGAGGATTGCTATGAGTTCAAGGCCACCCTGAGACTACATAGTGAATTCCAGGTCAGCGTGGGCTAGAGCAAGACTCTATCTTGAAAAAAAAAAGTGAGATACACACATGAACAGAGAACATATGGTTTTTTTCTTTCTGAGATGGAGTTGCCCCAGTTAGTATGATTTTTTCCAATTCCACCCATTTTCCTGAAAACTTTATAACTTAACTTATTTATAGCCGAGTGAAAATATTCTCCCAAGAACTCTCTATTCTACCAGAAGTATTTGCACATCCATGTTCATTAATGCTCTATTCACAACAGCTAGGAAATGGAGACAAACAGATGTCCATCAATTGATGACTGGATAATGAAAAAGTGTCCTTGCTTTCTCTCTCTTGCAACTTTCTGCTCTGCCTCTACAATCACTTTCAACAGGACCAGATACCAGTATTGTATTTCAGTCTGAATCCATAGGAATCAAGAAGAACTCTGACAGGTCCACTTACCTCAATTTCTATAAAATATGCCTCTGAATAACACAGCTGATTTACATATGGGAAGAAAGGCAGGAATTAGCAAAAAATTTTCTGACTTTGTAAAGCGTTTTGAAAATCCTCTGAGTCAGTGTTTAATCCCTTCTCCCATACATAGGATGAAAGATCTTTGCTGTGTTTTCCCTTAAGTCAATATATTTTAAAACTGTGCTTACATAGTGTCCTAGTGTCCTTGTCAGCTGTCTCTGTGAATGGCCACAGCAGCTGGGATGAAGGATAACGTATCACACCTCCACTTTGAATTTCCTGCCTTTTGTTTTCTTCAATCATAGCCTTGATGTTGTTTAAACAAGGCTCTGTATGTTTAAGTTCCTTACTCTCTTTACAAAGACTAAACAGTTTTTAAAAATTACTCCATCATTCATAGCAGGCTATAAAAGTGTTCTTGATCTAAAATTGAACTGGTCTCTATTTACTCATGCATAAATATATATTTAGGCATCTTAATACACGGTCATTTATTTTATTGACTGACTACTTGGGCAGAAATGTGTTTGTGTGCATTTTATTCATGTCATGTGCTCTGCATCTGAAGATGACTGCTGATAGGGATTGCTAGCTGTGTGCACAGATGGCTGGGGAAAGAACAGGCACCTTCGAAGGTACACAGAGTAAAGTCTGTTTTCCCCTGTTTGCCGGCTGTGCTGTTTGTGAAGCTCTCTCTTCATTTCAGATCCTTCCACAAAAGCCAAAACCCGGTAAAGTTAGAAGGTCCCTTAGATTATCATTTGGCCTGCATACGGAAACTTAGGAAGCTTTCAACATTTTCCAGTTGTGGCTTGCAACTTTCAGTGCTAAGATGGTACTTCAAAAGGCAGAGCATTTCAGTGTTTTTCGTTTCTATTAAGAAATTGTTCCCTTTCTTGAGCTAAATGTTTCCACCATGCATACACTTATACACATACATACACTTATATGCAGTGTCCTTTGGAGCACCACAGAAGTTGCATACTCTTTGGGAGACAATATTCCCCTCCCCCGCCTTCTTCACTCTTCCCACCGTAGCCTCCCTTCCACTTTCATGCTACATTTTCTTTTGTTCCCCCAGTTCTCATCGCCTCTTGTTTCCTCTCTCATGGTCAGTCTTGATTCACACTCACATACCCTTATGACTTGCATACAAACATTAAAAATTAGGATCTGCCTATGAGAGAGAACATGCAGTTTTTGACTGTCTGGCCCAGGTTACTGCGCTTAGTGTCATCTTTGGTTGATTCTTTAGACTATTGCCTGCGCTATTGGAGTTCGGTTCAGGAAGTTCTTACTTAGAGAAGGTCTTACTGAGTGTTGCCTGTGCTTTCCTCTAGTGCGTTCTGCATTTCTGGCTTTATATAAAGGCCTCTGACCCATTTTGAATTCATCTTTGTGCAGGGTGAGAGACAAGGGTCTGCAGGTAGACATCCAGTTTTGCCAGCGCCATTTGCTGTATAGGTTGTCTTTTTTCCAGTGAATGTTTTTGAAACCCTTGCCAAAGGAAGATAGCCCTTAAATCTTCTCTTGGCTGAGAGAGATAGAGAGAGTTTTCTAATTTTCTTTGGCAATTCTTCACTAACAAGACACCTGTATCTAAACCATATCGACCTTTCTACTTTCCTCTTTCATTAGTTCCTGAAACTCTCCATGTGCTCTAAGAAGTGCATGAATGCAGAGAAGCCTACCCCTTCCCCTGGCAACCAGCTTGCACTCTTCTATAATTATTTTATATTCCAAAGTTATTTTTCCCATAGATGTTAAGTCTTATTTACTTCACCTCATATTGCCCATTGACTGCTGTAATTAAAATACAGAAGTTTGCATTTAATTTCTATCTTGTTTCTCTCTTTGTATTCATTGGCCCAGAGGGTTTTGTTTTTTTTTTTTTGGTTTTTTTTTGGGGGGGGTTACTGTTATGAGTTCTTTCTTAAGGTTTGGCTCCATTTGAAAATATGACAAATATATTCTTCATATCTCCATTTAAGACATGATTGAAAACACTGCATAGGTTGAGGCTCCATGCGGATTTCCAGATTCATCTGTTGACAGTGTTTGGATAGCATTGGTGATGGGTCTTTAGGAGGTTATTGGTGTTAGATTAAGTCATAAATATTGGGTCTCTGTGAGATTAGTGACTTTAAGTAAACAGATCTGCACTTATGATCTAGCTTGAAGGCCCTTACCAGATGTCAGCACCAGTCCCTTGCACTTCCCAGACTCTAGAACTATAAGATGAATAAACTCGTACAGTTTATTATTGACCCAGTCTCAGGTTTTCTGTTATAGAAACAAAAATGGACCAGCACATGAGCTAGTAGCCCCTCAAGCAGCTATCTCTGGATGAATTTTTGCTTTGTTCCAAAAGATCAGTGTAAAACTTTCTTTGTACAAAAGCTTTGCTCAAATTATGCTACGTCAAAACAGAAACTCACTT
This sequence comes from Jaculus jaculus, assembly GCF_020740685.1. Classification (NCBI taxonomy): domain Eukaryota; kingdom Metazoa; phylum Chordata; class Mammalia; order Rodentia; family Dipodidae; genus Jaculus; species Jaculus jaculus. The sequence continues at coordinate 36,869,621 of NC_059120.1, forward strand.
GACATAAAATTTAATAATTCAACTCCCTTGTCAAAAGACATAGATTAAACAAGCTATGTAAGAAAATATGATTCTTCCTTCTGCTATATTCAAGAAATCTTCTTTACTGTCAAAGGCAGATACCACCTTAGGCTAGAAGGATGGAGGAAGATATTCCAAACAAATGGAAATAGGAAATAAGTAGGTGTGGTCATAACTAATATCTGGCAAAATAGACTTTAAGTCAACAGGGAACAATTCACAGAGGATAGTATGGTCCTGAACACATACGTACCAGACACCAGATTTAAAAAGCAAAATATAGTAAGCATAAAGTCATACATAAATCCTAGCACAATAATAGTGTGTTACTACAGTACTCAGCCAATAGACAGATCACCTAAACAGAAAATAAGTAGAGCAACAATGGAGTTAAGCAACACCATGAATCAAATGGATTTAACAGACATGTACAGAACATTTCATTCAAACCCTAGAAAACATATATTCTTCTCATAAGCTCATAGGACCTTCTCTAAAATATATTACATTTAGAAGAAGCAATTCTCCATAAATTCAGGAAAATTGAAATAACTCCTTGTATCATTTCTGGCCACAATGCAATAAAACTAGAAATTAAGAGAAACAACAGAAAATGAACAAACTCCTGGAGATTGAAAAAATATACCACTTAATAATGGATGGATTGTTGAAGAACTCAAGAAGGATTTTTTTAAATTCCTTGAACAGAATGAAAATGAAAATATAATATGCCAAAACCTATGGGACACGATGAATGGAGCCCTAAGGACGTTTATTGCTCTAAATGCCTACCTTACAAAAATAGAGATATCTCAAATAAATAATTTAACCAACCATCTGAAGGCTTTGCAAAAACCAAAACATTCCAAACCCCAAAGTTGAAGGTAGTTTTGTCTCATCTATTCTGTCCTCCTCTGTTCTGCATGTCAAAATGTTGATGGTCTCAGAGCAATGCAGGTTCTAGGCATGTATTCATAATCATTGTGGGGTCAAGAATGTACCAGTCAGCTCATGTCAGGATAGTGCCCCACATTATACCTTCTTACCCTGTGGCTCTTACATTTTTTTTTCCCATCCATTCACAATGTTCCCTGAGCATTGGAGGGTATGATAGGAATGTCTCATTTAGTGGTGACCTCTCAGAGACCTCTGATTTTGTGCTTTGAGTCTCCTCAGTGTCTGCCACAATCTCCATAGAAAAGATTCTCTGGCTATCAGCAGCACTTGTGTTCATTTTGCCACTTCCTTTGCACTGTTCTCTGAGCCCCACCAGGTGTGAAGAAACGACTTGTCTAGTCCTGAGCCCTTGTCTTGTCATTTTGATGAGTCCCGGGTCTCCCCAGTATTTACTATCATCTGTTTAAAAAAAAGAAGGTTCATTAACAAAAAGTGAGAATAGCATTAATCAATGGTATAAATGTATACATTTAGAAGGCTTTCTGATGGGCATAATGGTGCCACTTAGCTAGATATTATCAGACCTATAAGGAGGAACAAGTATCTTTGTTCCTCATACTCTTGCAGGATATATAAAGGGAAGGAATGCTATCAGACTCATTCTACAAGGCTAAAAATGGCATGATATCAAAACTGGATAATTATATAACACAAACCAAAAACTAAAGACCAATTTTCCTGATGAATATAGACCCAAAATTCAGTAAAACACTTAAAACAACACAATCCATTGAATATTTTACACCAGGACAAAGTTATCTTCATTCTAGGGATGCAAGGTTAGTTCAACACATACAAAATAAATGTAATTTACAGTAGATTAATAGAACTAAACCAAGGCCAAAGACCTTAGTATGCAACCTAAAACTTTGAAAGTTCTAGATGAAAACATAGGAGAAACATTCAAGATATATAATAGGCAATGACTTTCTGAAGAGGATTCCTCAGTAACTCACTCAAATAACTCAGTAACAGCAAGAATTGAAATATGGGGCTCCATAGAAGTGGTGGGAACCAGAAAGGTGTAATAAACAAAACACATGATATACTCACAAAAATGTCAAAAAGAGACCTCACATAGGCTAGTAAAAAGAGGAGCAGGAGGAGCCAGGTTGGAGAGGGCGGAAGATGATCTGGGAGAAAAGCAGTTGAAGACGTGTGTGCAGCATTTCTCTCCATGTTAGCTGTGGAGAAGACAGAGCCGAGCTGGGGCATAGGTCAAGAGATTTCTTGGCTTGTCTTGTAGGACAGGCTTGACTTGCAAGGGCTATGGGCTAAGGAAAAAGGGCCCATCTAAGAGAAAGGGTCTGGAACAAAGATGATTAGGTGAGAATAAGACCCAGGAATACACAGGAGGCAGGAAGGGGCTCAGAAGAAACAAAGGTTGCCTGTTTCTCACCAGTCTATTTCTTGCATGAAAAAGGAAATATGGTACTAACCATTGTATAAATCTTTGTACAAATTAATAAGTGCCAACGCCATGTTCAAAAGTGAGAAGAAAGGAAGCAAACGAGCCTGATAACCTGGGCCAGGGTGATGGAGATAGACAGTTAGGATACACAAAATGCACCAAGGCAGGAATTCAGAAGGTGCTGAGGACTCAGCACTAGTGTAGAATTAAGGTACACCCACCAAAGCTCAGGAAAGTTTGCAGAAGAGAGGGTGAAAAAATGTGAGAGGCACAGGGTGGGAGGAACTATCCAGAGATGAAGCCCTGTGGGCTCATAGCCCACAACTCCATGGTGAACAGCAGCCACCCCTCTAAGCACGGTCCTCTGTGGAGTGGGGGCAGGGAGCAGGAACATGAGGGTACCAACACATGATGTGTACACACAAAGTTTCTACTTTAAAAAAAATGAAAGTATATTGTGAAAATAGATGTTGGTAGGCCAGGGTGGCAAGTTGATGCGTCTGGTCTGTATTTTCTGCAGCATAGCAATAATGACATGTAATGAGACAGAAGATTCTAGAATTGAATCTTCAGGAATCAGGCCAGGCTCAATGTGAGGACAATTGGTAAACTGAGGTAGACACTGATTATCAAAATGTAACCTGTCCTTACTGAGCACCTACGGTGTGCCTGACATTGCTCCAGGTGTGCAGATGTGTCAGTGAGAGAATCAGTCACCTTCCTGCCTTCGTGCAGCTCGCGTTTTACTGGAGAAGACAGTCGACTGAAGAGGTGCAGGTAGTGAGGCTGGTGTCGGCGCTGCGAGGGCAGCGAGCTCATGAACACACGGGCTCGAGGCGGTGGTAGAGTTACCCGGGTATAGAACGCTCACAGAAACTTACTGAAAAAGACATATTTTAATTAAGCCCTGGAGCTAGGGTAAATGTACAATTTGGCTTTGCAGAGCATTTAGGAATCTTTTCCAATACAGCCCTGAGAGATGTTCCAGATGAAAGGAGAACAGGTAAACAGGACCCTGCAGCAGGAGGAGCTCAGTGCCTGGGAACAGGAAGGCGGCCGCAGAGAGGGAGGGACGCAGAAAGCCAAGGAGGGCTGACAGGTTTTCCACGTGAACAGCTGGAGCAAGTTCTGCTTTGTATTGTGAAAAGATGATCTTCATTGTTATGGGGAGGGTAAATAGGACTAGGCCAAGAATAGAAACAGGCAGGCACTAAAAGAGTTATTGAAGTTGTCCGAGCAAAAATTACGATGACAGCAGTGGTGATGAAAGGATGTGGATAAATTTGGGAACGTATTTGGGAGGCAGAAAATAGTACTTCTTGGTGGACTTGATATGCCAGTTCAGGAAGGGGACAGCACAGAATGATTCCCAGGTTATTATTTTGATCAACTGGGGAGTTTGTGATGTCATTTATTGAGAGGAAGAGCAGAGAAAATAGATCTGGATTTTGGAAATTAATTTGAGATGCACATGAGGCATCCAAGTGAAAATGTCAAGTAAGCATTTGGGTATTTGAATCTGGAACTGAGGGAAAATACAAATTTATATGTTATTTGCATAAACGATGACAGATGAAAGATGGGACTGTTGGAAAGACTCAGCGGGCATTGATGGATAAACGAGTGATCCTAGAAGAACTCCAGCATTCAATGGTGAGCATAAAAGAGGTCAGCAAAGGAAGCCGGAAGAGTGGCCAAGGACAGGAGACATGGAAGTCTGTCACAGAAGTCCACAAAGTAAGGGTGCCCAGAAGGAGGAATTAGCCAGTGCCATGATGCTGTGCAAAGGCTAGGTGCATGCAGGTGGAGATGTGTCTGTGGGTAAAGGAACCGAGGTTATGGGTGAGCTTGAGGAAAGACAGCCCACATCCTAGTGGTACAACATGATCCAGGTGACACCACCAAGCTGACGTGACAAAGCAGGAGTAGCTGATAGTCGCCGTCCCAGATATAAGTCTCCTCTGGAGAAGCTGGCATAGTGGGCAAGGAAGACAAGCAGGAGACCGGTGGGCTTCTCTGCCCATCCACTGAAGAGCTATGCAAGTCTAACCACCAAAACAACCTTCAGAATTTTCATTTTATCCGTGGTAAAATTAGATCCTCCAAAATTCTGTTTACTCATTTGCTCATTTAGAAAATAAGTATCAGTTTTTCTATTTCAGGTCCTGAGAGAAAAAGATGATGCATGTGCCTTTGACGCTACTGATTTGTTGACTTACATCATAATTAGTTATGTGTATATTTGGCATTCCTCTCAAGGAGATGGGGCAATAAGGTCTGCAATGCTGCCTCCTCCTTGCCTTGACTTCTCCCATAGGGACTAGTCAGTGCCTGGCACAAACTGTGTTTGATATTGGGGTCAGGAACACAAAGATATGCCATTAAAATAATGGTTATTGTTTTCTGGTTAAGTACACATCCTGATTCTTCATTATTTAGGCAAGTTAGTTAATTTTTCTATGCCATAGCTTCTTCAACTGAAAATGGGGATAATGCAAGCATCTACATCATAATAAACTATGAGAAATAAAATAAGTGTCTGGCATGTAATAAGCTATTCTTCCCCTTTTTCTCATGTAAATGTATGTGTGTATGCATGTTCACATGTGTGTGAGGGCACATGTGTGACTGCATGTGACTGCAAGTGCTGTTCACCTTATGTATTGAAACAGTGTCTCTCACTAAAATCAGAGCTCATTTATTTAGCTAGTCTAGCTAGCAAGCTCACTCTGGAGATCCCCTATCTCGGCTTCTGGGGTACTGGGATTATAGTGGCATTTATGTGGATGATGGAGATTTTAGGACTGAGGTCCTCATCCTTATGCCAAAAGCACTTTACCAATCGAGCCATCTCCCCAGTCTTTAAGTTATTATTATTAATAATACCTGTTCATCATAGAATATTCAGAAAAATCAGAATTTATGAGGAAGTCAATTACTTACCTTCACAATTAGAGATAACTACCACCAGTATTTTGGTGTGATATCTTCTCAATTTTTTCTTTGCATGATGCAAATGACTGTATTCTGAACTCAAGTGGCTTAAATGGCAGTTATAAATACTGGTGCTTTTACTGCAACTACTGGGTAGAGCTCTTGATATTATGCCTTTTACTTTCCTTTCATGCAAACTGCTGTAGGGTTAGATTACGTGCATGTGCTAATGTAGAAGAAAGTATAACAAAAACTGTCAGTTAACTTATTTTGGTTCTAGACATTTAATGACATCTAAATACATTATTGTATTGAAGTCACACCAATCTTTTGTAGTTGATATATTCTCCACCTTATTAAGGAAAATAAGGGTCAGTGAAGATGCCATTACCACCGTTCACAAGTATCCAGTTAGTCCCTCCCTCTCTCTCTACATATAAAAGTACTTATTCCTGTCATACTGTATTAGTTGTAATCATATAAATTTTGACCAGTGAAAGATGAGAAGTGGCATGGGTCAGCTAGTCGCTGCTGCCTAACTCCCCACTGGATCTCTTCTCTGCCATGATGATCCTAGAAACCACTGTAGATGTGGAGGTCTGAGGCTCTTGGCAAGTCGTCCAATCTGTATAACACTGTGCTTGAATGACAAACCTTTTGGGGGAAATTTCAATGAACTATTGAGGCTGTTGCTGTAGCTTAACCTTGCCTATTTGGACTAGTGCAGAGCACTTCAAGGATTCCCCAAAGTAATGAATCTGGTTAGTGTCATAACCAAGATTTGGATGGAGATTAGAATGACCCATAGCACTGGGTAACTCTTAGATAAGACAGGCCAGATGGGATACAGGAAGATTTCTCGATAGATAAAGCACTTGTAAGCCTGAGAACTAGAGTTCAGAGCTCCAGCAGCCAAATAAATGAAGGGAGGGGGCATGGCAGACCACCAGCAGTCCCCCTGCAATCCCAGTGCACAGAGGCTGAATCAGGGGTCTGCTGAGGCAAGCTGGCTAGCCAGATTAGCTGAATTGGTGAGTTGTGAGTTCTAGTGAGAGCCTGAGAGACCTGCCTCAGCAAGTAAAAAGGAGAGTGGTTGAGGAAGACACCTGATGCCAACCTCTGGCCTCCACATACACACATGCACAGACACACTGCAAAAGAAGGGAGAAAGAAATCAAAGGTCAGTTGAAGATCTAATGAGAAGAGACTGACCCTAACAGCAGCTGTCATCGGCTTTCTTATTCCACCTTCAATGTGCTAATGATCACATTATCTTTGAAGTCATATGGCATTTCTCCAGATCTGCACATGTTGGGAAACAATAAGCAAAGTAGAATAATCTTATCACTTGCAGCAGGATATATGCTTTAGACATTTATGAGAATAAAAGGTCACAATAAACATGGGGAGCAATTTTTAAAAAGGTGATAGCAAAGCTTGAAGAAGCAATAAACAGATTTAACTCAGCAACTCTTTTTCTTGAAAGAAGTTTCAATAATAAATCCTTCAAAGTCATCTACCTACGCAAGGCAAATCCAAGGATCGGCGGAACGCAGGTGATAAAACTGGTAAGCCCGGCAGTGGGGCGAAAGTGGCGACGTGCAGAGGTTGTGCACGTTTGGCAGTTAAAGTAGAGAAAGAATCCAGAAGTCAAAGCCTTCAAAATCTAGCAGTGTACAGCCACACGAAGCGCTGCACTGTGAGAAGGGGAGGAGGGACCCAGGACTGTAGGACTCGGACCCCACTTGCATCTCATGTTTGGTCTTCAAAGCCTGTGGTTAGTTCCTGTTGATTTCCTCCTTCAAGATCTACTGAGATTGAATAGGGTTCCTAAATGACTCAGAGAAACCAGACAGCATCTTCCAAATACCTGTAACTCGATGCTATAGTCTCATCAACTTAGGCATTTCTTAAAGCCAAAACATTAATAGAAAGAAAGTGCATCTCTTTCTTGGTCGATAATGACAGCCATGGTTGCAATGGCCTATTTCCTTGACCCCCAAGTACTCTCCCCTTAGGGATAGATGTGATGGATGACAAATGAGGTGTTAATGGCTCCCACCAGACCAAAGTTCAGATGCATGTGGGTCTCTGCCAAGGCTCTCATCCAGGGAGAACTGTAGTAACAGAGTTGGGCTGTGTGCTTCATCCAAACAGTGAATGGGGCATCAACTGTTAAAACCCTGGGTAGTGCCCAGACTCCAGTATCTTCCAAGGCTCTTCCCAAGGTCAGCTCATGAGAATTAGGCTCCACCTCTCAGGGCCTCCCCCACCTTAGCTTTTTTAATGCAGGCTTAATCACCTTATCTAATATAAGACATGTGTGATTAAGAATCAAAACATTTGTATGATCAAAGGCATAGAGCATTCATTGTAAGGTTTTATCTTATTTCCGGCCCATGTCTTAAATCATTAAATTCTTAATTGTTAAGTCTTACTGTACTCAAAATATTGTTCACTGAACCTTTCCTCATTGTAAGATAATCATAATATTAAATAAGGCATTCTTTTCAATAGGATGTGTTTGTAACCTTAGGTATCCCAGTTAAAATTCAAACTTTGTCTTCAGTGAAAGCCCTTTTGCTTCCTAATCAGACCTTAGTAGTCCTCTACTCACAGAAGAAAAATCCCTGCTTCCATGGTGGCAGGAAGTGTATAAAGACTCTACATCCATCCAACAACATGCATTCACCACTGCATGCCAGCCTTGTGCTAAACAGTAAGGACCCAAATCCAAGTCATACTTCCTTCTAAAAGGTAGCATGAACTGTGTGCAGGCCTAGAATTTTGGCTCAGGTTGTGACTAGACACTTAACCTCCCCAAGAGATTGTTCTGTAATCTCAAAATGATGAGAGTGCCCATCTGGTAAGGGTCACGTATATTCATGAGTTGACATGACAAGTTGAAACATGCCTGGGACATAAAAAGATTTCAGTAATGTTTATTCTTTTGTGCTTTGCTCTTATGGGGAAAGTAAGGATGAAAGAGATGATGTCATTTGCTGGTAAAAGCCAGCACTAGAACGAAAACAAAGACTACCTGAACACATGCTGTATGCTGCTTTTCACACTTAGAAGGCCTGCTTTGTCTCTCCATGTAGCCATGTACAATGGCTATTTCTTCCTAAACCTGGTCAACATCCTGGCTATGCAATGGCTCTGGTGGAGTCAGGTCTTCATGCTTCCAGGTTCTCATCTACATGGAGAAAAACATTTACTCTATCTATGTGTGTCTTTTCTCTAAAAAGCAAGAAAGAATGTTCCCAGTTCCCAGAAAACCTATCCTATTTTCATTTTGGTCAGACTGGATCACATAGTCATTTAGCCCAACATCTATGTGGGTGGGGAGTGGTAGAAAAATCCTTGGAATTTTTACATTTGAAGAGACTTACATATATTTAAGTATCTATGTCCCTGATAGATTAATGATTATGAGAGGAATGTGACATAAATGAATGTGTAAAGTTCTGACAAATGAAAGGACCTAGGATCCAAAGTGAATAACCAGGCAATTGATATTGGCATAACACATAGGCTTTAGTCAAATTTTACCAGTTTACATGGACCCTTATGTGTATGTCTGTGTTCAGTTCAGTGTTATTTATCCTATGTGTAGATTTGCCTGGCAACCATCAAATAACAGTCCTATTCCTTCTATTTCAATGTCATGGTTATGTATAGTTTTGCAAGATGTTTTATTGGGGGAAACTAGGAGAAACATAAAGGATCTTTTTATTTCTTACAACTGTATGTAAATCTATAATTATCTCAAAATGAAAAGTTCTAGAAACATGTTGGGGTCATAAAAGCTGTAAAAAACTTAGAAATAATTCCACACTAAAATACACTCAGAACTAATAGCTAAATGTCACTCAAAGGATCATGGGTTGGACCAAGGATATTGGGGAGTGAAGTTGTTGTTTGGTCTGTAGTGTTGCACCATTGCTCATTTCTTTGTTTTGAGCAATGTATTGCTATACGACAACAACATCAGAGGAAGCCAGGCAAAGCATAGACAGAATTCTCTAGTTTTCTAACTTTTTCTTTAAGTGGCAGAAATTTGATACATACTTTTAAATAATCCCAGCACTTGGGAGGCAGAGGTAGGAAGATCACCATGAGTTCAAGGCCAGCCTGGGACTACAGAGTGAGTTCCAGGTCAGCCTGGGCTAGAGTGAGATCCTACCTCAAAAAAAAGAAAAAGCCAAAGTAAATAAATAAATAGAAAATTTAGTATATCAAATTCAGCAAAATAAAAATGGGGGAAAACAAAGAACAAATATGACTTCTTAATTGGCTTTTCTATATATTTCTTCAAGTTTAAGACCACTCATACAGCCAGAAATAACACCCTAGAGCTGAAGTATTACACCAGCTCTTTTTCCTTTACAGGAGCCTATACAATACACAACCTACTCTGTTAATTTCCCTGATTGGATGCCTGCGTCTTGGAACAATTTCCTCTGCTGCTGACTGTCCTGTGAGCAAGCCATCTTCTGCTGCCCTAGTTTGCCTTTTAGTGAGGAGAGCCAGCCAGGTATGCTGTGCATCCAACCCTAGGACTCAGGGGGTGAGGCAGATACAATTTCATTGCCAACCTGGGCTAGATAGCAAGTTTGAAGCCAGTCTGGGATACCTCACTGAGAGAGAGAGGATGCAAGCTGGCTTGTGGCCTTTTCAACTGATTTTTATGAACCCAGCCAGGCTCTTCAGCATGGATGGGTAATCAGGCATGACTCACAGTGGTTTTAAAGGATTGGTTGAAATCTCATTAGTATGATCCTTCATATATCATGCACATGAAATAGATTTCTTCACACTGATGTGAAGTGCCACACTCAGGTCCAGGGAGCTCAGAAGAGATAACAGAGTGCCCCCTGGCAGGGCCTACTGGGCAGCAGGTCCCTAGGCCACACCTTCTAAACCAACCAAATTTTGCTATGTGGACTTTTTTACCCTTCCTTTAAATAAGTATTTTTCCAAGCATGGAATTCAGAGGAGAGGTCACTTTTCTGCCTGGGAATCTGTCTGCTTTCTTTTTATGGTCATTTCTATATTGAGAAGGTCTCAGGTCCAGTAAGCCATGGGGTAATCTGATAATGCTCCCCTAAGCAATCCTAAATTCACTTGTCCCTAAATTCATTTGTCACTCCAACTCTTCTTCAGAGGCCACACCTTCAAGTTAGTTTCCTCTGGTCTCTGCTTCAGTGGGAAAATATCGAATGATAGATATGCCATTTGTTTCTTCTTTGTATTCTTATCTGTGCCGCTTTGGTCCAAGGTTGGACCGATCTGGTTTTCATCTATCTAACTGGAGGGGTTACAGCAGGATGGACAGAAGTTTGGACATAGCAGTCTGGGAAAACGTCTCCCATAAACCTGACTTGATACATCTGTCCTATTGGCAGCCAGAGGCCATCAAGCTTCCAGCTGGCTCTTCGCCTCTTCCAAGAGGTTCAGTCAGACTGAGGGCTCTCTAAAGTCCTTTACGCTGGCAAAAGAAGGCATCCTGCCCAGAACAGCTTCAGAAGTGTGAGCATTCCATGGGCCCAGGTGTGAGGTTCCAGGGACAGAAAAGGAGATCAGACATGCAGATCAGGAGGGGAGAGACCTTACTATACCAGCTCTTGCTTCTTCTTACAACCATAAGAAAGAAAGCCCTCACTTATATCTTGGTCTGGTTCTGTGAGCTGAACCAATAAACATAAATTTAAGTTGCCAATGCCCATACTCCAGAGTAAATATGTTCATTTTTATATAGAAAATTCAGCCTAGAACTTTCTGCACTTCGTTTTAAGCCAACATCTTCTAGCACCACTGACTTTAAAGAAACCTGCCAGTATGCCCAAATTTCAGCAGTACTACTATTTCAGGGTGTGGGCCACAAAGGAGAGGAGGTTCAGGCCAGGGAAGGAGCTGGGTGATACTTCTGGCCTCGTCGGTGTCTCTGTCATGTGGGTGATGCCGCTGAGAGGCTGTCCAGGGCTCACAGGTGGAGCTCATCCTGCTGGCAGACTGCTGGCTCCCCTTGGAGGCTGGCTAATCACTCTCACATGGCTGGGCTTTAGACTCCTGGTCCTCCTCTCCCAGCACACTCCACCCACTGCTGGGGGTGCAAGACAGCCAGGGAAGGGGCCAGGTACTGTGATCCTTACCCCGCCTCTCTCTGAACCTTCCAATGGATCTGGAATGTCCTGGAAGGAAGGACTGCAGAGCCCTGGCTGCCAAAGCACTCACTGTAGGTGGGGGAAATAAGCCATGGAACTCAATGACATTTTTTGTCTATTTATTCTTTATATTTTAATGGAATTCTGTGGTCCAGACTTGGGTTCAGGCTCCATGCTCTCAGAGTTAGCTAAAGTACAAGGGGGGAAGAAGTAGTGGGGGAAATTAGATTCTTGATTTGTGTCCAGATGGTCCTGGACAAAAATAGACTCAAAGATTCTCACTGCAAACTTGCTTCTGGTATGAAACTCCCCACCCCCTTCATTTAAGGTCCTCTTGGTAAGACAGGGAATGGGAATTGGAAAATACTGGGAACGTTCATTTCTCTTTTTCCCAGCCATATATTAAAAGGCTTGTGCAGGTTCCAGTTGGGGGCTTCAGGGGAGCTCCAAAGTCACACCACAGACAAGGGCCTGGAGTGATGGGATTTTAACCAACTTAGAAGAGGCTCTCATTGGCCAGCCTGAGTATGTGTGGCGGTTTTGTGACACCCTGGGAAGCACAGCAGTAACTGGCCCTGTGGGTCACTCAGGCCTGCCCACACACCTTGATCCTAGAGCTCACATGATGGGCCTGGGGAAACAGCTTAGTCAGAGCGCCATTTGCCTCACAAGCATGAAGACTTAAGGTCATCCCCCAAAACTAAAGGGAAAATGCCAGATCTGGTGGTATGTGCTTGTAATCCTAGCATGAGGGAAGCAGCGACAGGTGGATTCTTGGGGCTCACTGACCAGTCTAGTTTAATTGGCAAGCTCCAGGCCAATGAGGGAAACTGGCTCAAAAATAGTAGATAGCATTTCTGAGAATCACAGCAGAGGTATGAAATTAGTCTCCACACACATGCACATAACACATGAACCTAAACAAACACACATGACATGCATAGACATAGGCATTAAAAAAAGAGTTCAAATGTGGGGAGAAAGGCAGGGCATTGGCCTGGGCTCAGCAGGGGGGCAGAGACATTTCATATTTGTGTGTGTGTGTGTGTGTGTGTGTGTGTGTGTGTGTGTGTGTGTGTGTCACTTCCTGTCCTCAGGGATACCCAGGGCTTCCTTGTCTTTTCTGAAGGTCTACTAAAATGTGAAGGGTCCACAGTCCTAGGTAAGGACAATATGGTGGGACAGGGAGGGGGGTGCTTGAAGTCTTGAACCTATCAGAAACAGGAAACCTGAGAGACTTAATGGCTCACCTCAGCTTCTACAAGGGTTGGGCTTCACAACAATGTAACTAGGGAATCCCTGTCATTCCTTGATGCTTACTTGGAGTCCCATCCCTGAACTAACTAACACACAGGGTAGATAACCCAAAATTTAGGAATGACCCCTCCATTGACAGGAAGCCCACCAAGGGTCAGGTAAATAAGTAGTGGTTAGGTAGGCAATGCTATTCATTTTATTTATTTATTTATTTATTTATTTATTTATTTATTTATTTATTTGAGAGTGACAGACACAGAATTACAGATAGAGGGAGAGGGAGAGAATGGGCATGCCAGGGCTTCTAGCCTCTGCAAACGAACTCCAGACGTGTGTGCCCCTTTGTGCATCTGGCTAACGTGGGACCTGGGGAACCAAGCCTCGAACCAGGGTCCTTAGGCTTCACAGGCAAGTGCTTAACCACTAAGCCATCTCTCCAGCCCGCTATTCATTTTTTTAAAAGAGGGCTGAGGATAAGCCTCTTTGGCTCCCCTGAATGCATGGTAAGCCAGATACTATAGCGCACCTAGAGCATCTGAAATTCCAGTGCACCTAACTGAGAAAGCAAGCAAAGATAGGAGGAATTTTTAGAAGTTCACAGGCCAGATAGCCTAGTGAATGCAGCAGCAAACAATGAGATCGAACAAGATGAGGACCATCACCAGAGGATATACTGACCTCCAGGTGCCTTGACTTACATGTGTCTGTGTGCATGAGCACACACACACACATACACTCTTTAAAATCATCATAGCATATCCTTTGGAGGAAGTGGTACAATTATTCTCAAATGGTAGTTGAACAAGTTGAAGAGCAAAATTAGAGTGACTTGTCCAAGCTCAACAACTGAATTGGTGCCAGTTACTTTCATGTTACTGGGACAAAAACACCCAACCAGAAGCAACTTCCTACAGGAAAGGGTTTATATCCAGCTAACAGTTTCAAGGGGAAGTTTCATCATGGCGGGGAATGCATGACAGAACAGCCAGCCAGGCCCCATGTCTCCACACCAGCACAGAGGAAGTCAAGAGAGTAGCTCACCGGCACTGGCAAAGGGGGCTGGACTATAAAATCCTGTGGCCCACCTCCAGTGACACACCTCATCCAGCAAGGCTCCATCTCCCAAAGGCTCTACCAGATGGGGTTTAAGTAGGAGGTTAAATCACAAACACATGAGATTATGGGGGACATTTGACATTTTACCGTGAGTTTGGATTAGAACTCAGGTTTATTTGACTTCAAAACCCATTTTTTTCACCACCTCTCACATCTTTATGTTAGGTCACAAATGGCCAAGTTCAGAGGCCTCTCATGTTCCCAAGCAGCCCTGGAAACAACAGTGGCAATGCTTGCCAAAGGGGTTAGTCCTGCACCAAAACAGACTGGTAAGCAGTTGCCACAGTTTTTTTAAAAAAATTTTTGGTTTATTTTTATTTATTTGAGAGTGACAGAAAGAAGGAGAGAGAGAGAGAGAGAGAGAGAGAGAGAGAATGGCGTTCCAGGGATTCCAGCCACTGCAGACGAATTCCAGATGCATGCACCCCATTGTGCATCTGGCTAACCTGGGTCCTGGGGAACCGAGCCTCGAACCGGGGTCCTTAGGCTTCACAGGCAAGCGCTTAACTGCTAAGCCATCTCTCCAGCCCCAGCTGCAACAGTTTTAACTACTGACTGATAATATGAAGTGCACTGCAGTTGTGGAGCAGTATCTGCAAAGCCGCAATGTTGGGGGCCTGAAACATGGCACCCCAGCACCCACATTCCAGGTCATTAGACTGCCCTTGAATCTAAGAAACATCAGGTAATGGTAACCTGTATGAGACAGACTCTATGACACCACTTATGGCCCCAAATAAACTTGAAGCATATAAAGATTTGTTGTGGAATTCACAGTGTAGGAGAACCTGGAGGGAAATGAAAACAGCTTAGTCTAAATCTTTTCATAGCTTTCTATTATTGTAATTGGTTGAGCTACCTTCTAGCAAAGAAGCAAGTATACAAAACAACTTAAGACTTAAAACTCTGATTCAGAATGTTCCAATGTGGGGCACACCTGTGCTCAGGAGGGAGGGAAGAAAATGGGGTGGAGAAGAAAGAAACATCTTTAATCCTGGAACAAATGGAAACTCTTAATGGGTGGGGCTCAAACATGCTGGTCTCCGAGATATATATCGCTATTAGTTAAGGCTCAGCTACCAATGACAAAGAACCCAGCCTAAATTAGTCTAAAGCAAAATATTAATTTATGGATCCCATAATTTACAAGGCTAAAGGTGTGTTGCTATGACTTGAATGTTTGTGTCTTCAAACTGACACAATGAAGGCCTAACTCCCCAATGTAATGGTGATGTGATGATATTTGGATGAGAGGCCTTTGGAAGATAATTAGGTTTAGATGAGGGCGTGAGGATGAGATTCTCATGATGAGATTAGTGTCTTTGTTAGAAGAGAACAAAGCTTTTTCTCTCTCCCCTCCTCTCTTTTCCCCTCATCCTCTTTCCCACGTGAGCTCACAGTGAGAAGGCAGAAAGCGGGCTCTCTCCAGAGCCTGTCCATACTGCTGCTCTGGGGCTTCTCAGCCTTCAGAAACATGGCAGATAACTGTAGGTTAAGCTACCTAGTCGACTGTATTTTTGACACAGAAAACAGAGCAGATTAAAATACCAGCCTAGCTTCAGGCATGGCTGGCTGAGGATTCAGAACCATTGCTCCTTCCATGTTTCTCTCCCAGCAACTCACCTCACCTGATTCTCTTAAGGTTCCATTTTCAGAAAATCCCAAATCCCAAACCAGGCATGGTGGCACACACCTTTAATCCCAGCAATCTGAAGGTAGAGGTAGGAGGATTACAGTGAGTTGGAGGTCAGCCTGAGACTACATAATGAATTCCATCCAGGTCAACCTGGACCAGAGTCAGATCCTACCTTGAAAACTAAAAAAAAAAAAAAAAAAAAAAAAAAAAAAAAAAACCAAGTCCCATAAAGCTAAAATGGCCCTAGCTTACATTGTCTCAGGATATGACCAGGGAATGTGACGAGCTGTTTGCCCCGTGACCAGACTCCTGATGCTGTGAATGAAGCAAGGGGACCAATCACCAGAGGACACTGGTGACTGTGGATGCTGGGAACATAAAGAGCTTGAGCTTTCCAAGCAGCTTGTGGAACTTGAACCAAAGGCAAGCTAAATCTCACAGACAAATTCCTAGGGTCAAGAAAAAGTCATATGGCCAGTGAGCAGAATAAAAGTCATATAACCAGTGAACAGATGAAAGGCTGACTTGCCTCAGTCACTTGTATACGGGGCTTTGTTACCAAGCCTTGAAATACTGGCTGCCAAGTTACATGTTAAGAGGGAAGTTTAAGATGAAAATCCATTTCTTATGTATCTTAGCTCCACATTCCATGCATGGAATTTTGCAAAAGATGGCCTTACCCTGTTGGACTGCATTCTAATTAAATAACTTACAGGTGGACCTCTCTTCCCACTGCATTGAGTGTGAACTGGATTTGGAAATCTATTTTTCAAATCTGTGGCACAAAAAGGGGCATTGCAAAATTCATCTATGTTGTAAACAGAATAAATGTCTCTTATTTTCTCTTTAATTTTGAGTCATATCTTATTGGCTTTTTGTAACGTGGGACCTGGTAGGATCCTTTACACACACGCACACACTCTACATTGGCAGTACCCACAAAATAAGCTTATTTTTTTTCCCTCAACATTTTTTTAACCAAATGAATCCATCCTTGTGGGAATAAATCTCCTTAAGTTCACTTCCCCAGACTGTGTTCCTTCTGACAACAAATTCCAAAAACAAATGGCTCTTCCAGCAACTTGACAGCAGAAAGACTCCAGGAGCCAACAAGCCCTGAATCAACAAACAGAATTCTTTTTCAATAATGTCTGTTTTCATCAGATCAAAGTTCAGGCTCCTGAACATCTTGATGGTACCAATTAGCATGGCAAGTCCTGCTAAGTGAAAGAGACTTTATCCGAGAGGCCAACCCTCACCAATGGTGCCACAGGTCTGGATGCCAAATGAGGGGGCCATCGTGGTTTGTTGATTTGGAAATGGTTTTGATCTGCTGGTGAAAGCTAATCTTCCATCAGTCCTAGGCCTTAGGTGGTGCTTGTTAGGAATTGGGTAACAGGCAAGGCTCCTACAGCTGGGGAGTGAACGGCAGTCTTTGAAGAGGTCCCCTTCTTCCCACTGAAAACTTCGAAGATTTCCGTGACTGTGACATAAGCTTATGAAAGTAGAGTAACAGGAGCAAAACAGTTATATTTCCAGCTTATATGTGATTTGTGTTTTTCAAGCAAAGAAACAAAGAGGGGAGATTGCAAATCGCTTGTTAATCTTTGCCCTCCTCCTTTACCACTCCTTCAAAAAGAAGCCGAAAAATGCCTCTCCTGGAGAGAGCAAGACCCTGTACTTAACGTACTTTCAAGGGGCGCTTCAATCTCAAACCCGAGAACTTCTCCCCTGTCTCCTGATGCTAAAGTTTCCCCCATGGGGGTCACACAACTCCAGGCCATGAAGGCAAAGACACCTGCTCTTAAGAAACGCTAGCATGGGTCCAGTGAGATCAGCCCCTTTCCTGAGAGGCACTATTGATGACACAGGGCGTCCACTATAGAGCACTCTAAGTGACTAAGCAATCCAATCTAAGTAACTGTTGGAACACACACTGTCTGATGCCCATTTTCATTAACATATTAATTATAAATATAATATGATTTACTGTGGCATTTCCACACGTGCACACTCTATGCATGGGGTGTATATATCCACCCTGCTCCCACTTTTCTCTTCCCCACCCCAGCACTAGACCAGTCCTAGTAATCATTACTCTGCTTTCAAGATAATTCTCCCCACCCGCACCTCTTCCACATGAAATAGATCATGAGATTCTTGTCTTTCTCATTTCATTTAATATCATGTCCTCTATATTTTTTTCTACTGCAAATGGCATGGATTGGCTCTGTTGCAGATAGCTACCATGCTTTATGCACCTGTTAATCTGATGATGTACTCCCAGACTGAGTTCATATCTTTGCGAATGTTATGAACAGAGTAATAAACATGGGTGTGCAGTTGTATTATTTTTCATGTTAACTTCATTTCTTTTGGCTATAAACCCAGGATTTGGATAGCTGGATTATGTGATAGTTCTAATTTCAGTATTTCTAGAACTCCATGCTGTTTTCCATAGTGTGTGGACTAATTTATATTCCCACCCACATTTATATATGGCTGTTTTTTTTTCTCCATAATCCTTACAGAATTTTCTTTTTGTTTGCTTATTTGTTTAATTGCAGGTATTCTAACTGGAGTTAGATAGTACCTCATTGCAATATTTTAAATTTTTATTATTATTTATTTATTTGTAAGCAGAGAGAAGAAAGAGAGAATGGACACACCAATGTCTAGTTGCTGCAAATGAACTCCAGATGCATGTGCCACTTTGTGTATCTGGCTTTACATGGGTCCCAGGGAATTGAATCCAGGTCATTAGCTTTGCAGGCAAGTGCCTTGACCACTGAGACATCTCTCCAGCCCCCTCATTGTAATTTAAAAAATAATTTATTTGCAAAGAGAGAGAGAGAGAAAATGTAAATGAGTGTGTCGGGGCTTCCTGCCACTGCAAATTAACTCCAGATATATGTACCACTTTGTGCATCTGTCTTAACATGAGTATTGGGGAATCACACCCAGGACAGCAGGCTTTGTAAGTGCCTTTAACTGCTGAGCCATCTCTCCAGTCCTGCACTGCAATTTTGATTAGCATTTCCCTGATGGTTAATGATATCAAAAAAGTTTCCATGCATTTATAAGTCATTTATAGCTTTCTTTTCTTTTTTTAAAAGTATATAACTGAGTGATTCTTCTTTCCATTTATTATTTATTTATTTGAGAGAGGGATAAAGAAAGAGAGAGAGAATGGGTACACCAGGGCTTCCAGCCACTACAAACAAACTCCAGATACATGTGCCACCTTGTGCATCTGGTTTACATGGGTCCTGGGGAATTGAACCAAGGTCTTTTGGCCTTGCAGGCAAGCGCCTTAATCACTAAGCCATCTCTCCAGCCCATAGTTTTTCTTTTGAGATGTGCCTACTTAGATTTTTAATTTTTCACTTTTAACTGGATCACCTATTTTTATTGATTTTGGGGGGAGGGGTATCTATTCTGGCTGGTATTTCTCTGTCCATTTTCTCCCACTATTTAGGTGGTCTAGGAAACTGACCCACAAAACTTGGCCAGGTCAAAAGATTTGGAGATGCAAAGGGGTTGGGGAGGGACAGGCAGTGTGAGGAAAAGAGGTGAGTTTTATCTGCTGAGCTCAAGAAGGAGTCACAAGCCTAACTATCTCTCTCAGTTTTCTCAGAAGAAGAAAAGGGTCCCAAACAGGGGTGGGGGCAGAGAGTTCCCATCGAGCAAGGGACCAGTCCTGCACCGGTGAGTAAGCACGCTAGAAAGCACTTTCCCACGCCATATTCCAAGGTGAGAAATGAAGCAACCACAGGTCCTACCTTCACACCTCCTGTCAGCCATGGCCGGGATCCCATCCTCAAGAACCTTTACACTTGAAGCCTGAAGGCTGAGTAGCAACCAATGGGAGGGAGCTGCCCCAAGGGGCCTTGCACAGAACTGGGGGTTAGCAACACAATCAACTCCAGATCTAAGAATGATGGTACCTGATACCCACCCTGGGCTCTCCACACCACAGCTCACCTTAGAGATTGCCATATGTAATATATTTGAGAACATGAAGCACATCAGGTATCCTCACTGCCCAGAATTAGGAATTCCTTTCGTTATCTGCACTGTGCTTTGTAATCCTAAACCAGTTCCTCCTCGGGAAGCTCCAGATGGGACTGATCAGGAAATCGCTGGTCTCATGAGGACCCTCAGGCAGCTGACCTACCTGTGACGGTCTGATTTGCTCTCTGCAAAGCACAAGGTCTCAGGAATACAGTTGCTCCTTATTAACACATCTCATATTTGTGCTATTAAATTAATTTGTCCAATTACAAGAGAAAAATAGTCTCTATTAGCTCTCCTTACACTTTCCCACACTTCACAGCTTCCTCTGTCACACTAGCCACAGCCTGTACAATTTGACTTCTACTTGATGGACTTCTTAAAACACTGGGCTAGCCGTTTAACAAAAACGACTGTGCCTGGCCCAGCTGCCAGACCCCTATGCTCCCCACAGGGGACAGTTCCCCACAAATCTTGACACTAGCAAGTGGCCAATTTGCAATGGGAACAGGCATATCTGGTTCCATAGGGGCAGAACACAGGTCCAAGATTCTGTGGTCCAGTCTATACTGAGATTCAAAGTACAGCAGTGTGCTTCCTGACATAGTAAAGCCATGCCTCCCAGCACACACCCTCCCACTGCATTGAGGAAGTCCCTGGCAAGTGTTTCAGAGAACCAGGCAGATTGGCTCCACAGGGGAGCTAGCTGCTCTGCTGGGCCTGGAGAGCTCAGAGTACTGAAGGGGCCAGAGGAGAGTGAGCGCCAGGCAGCCTGTCCATGCACCAGAGGCATCACTCCTTCATGCAGCAGGAGCATGTTGTTTACTAGACAGTGCTCTGGGAATCAGTGTTGCAAAGGGACAAGAGTCACTGCCCTGCAAAACGTATATCCTAGTGTTGGCAAGTCAGTCAACACGCAGAACAGCAAATGCCATTGTCATGTGGCAGTTCCTGTTTTAAAGGCTGTGTGTGTGTGTGTGTGTGTGTGTGTGTGTGTGTGTGTGTGTGTATTAATATATTTACTCTTAATTTTTAAATATTTTATTTATTTATTTGAGAGAAAGAGGGGGAAGAGAGAGAGAGGACGAGGCAGATAGAGAGAGAATGGGCCAGGACCTACATCCACTGCAAATGAACTCCAGACACATGTGCCACCTTATGCATCTGGCTTACTTAGGTATTGGGGAACTGAACCTTGATCTTTAGGCTTCGTAGGCAAGTGCCTTAACCATGAAGCCATTTCTCCAGCCCAGGGCTTTATATATTTTATCTTCACTGCCACCATGCTGTAATCAATGTAAGCATCATTATTAACCCTCAGGAAACTGAGGTACAGAAGAGAAGTGACTTCCCCAACATCCTACTAAGAAGTAGAGGAGTCATGGATTTGAACAGGCACCATGCACCCACACTTCCACAGTTACACTCAGCCACAGAACAAATCAATTATGGGTGGGCATGTATGTAGGGTAGACTAGAGACTGCAGCTTTAGTGACCTTGGCCAGGAAAATCCTTATGAAGGGGAGTGGGGCAAAGACCCAGAAGAAGTGAGAGGGTGGTCTGTACAAAATCTGGAAGAGGAGCATTGCCAGGAGTGAGTAGCAAGAGCAAAGGCCCTGTGGGGGAGCCCGCTTGGGGTTTCTGGGGAGCCGGAGTCCGAGAGAGACACAGTAGCATGAGATGAGCTCAGAGAGATGATGAGGCTAAGAGACCAGTTTGTACACCTCCCTGGAGAATCCTCATGAGGAAATGCGATGGCTTCTAAATGAGATGTGGCAGCTGTTGGACTTTTTGACAAGTATTTACAGTTTTTCTTCTTCTAGCCTTATGGCAGGACTGGGTTTCTTGGTCCCATGTAAAGACATGTGACTTGTTGGTCAGCAGTACAGTAGTCAAGTTGCTGACCACTTCCAGGCAGAAGCTTTTAGCATCATTGTTTGAAATTCCCTGTCATTGTCCTCTCCTGGTGATGGAGGGTCGAGCCCCCAGTGAGCACCAGGAGCAGAACCCTCAAAGCAGCCCCCACGGCACATGCAGATGGAATGAGAAACGGGCCGTGTTTGTTATGCCACTGGGGGCTGCATGTTACTGCAGCAGAATCTAGTCCAAGCTGACTGACACGGGTTCTTCAACACGGTTTGAATCTTAGAAGGAACATTCTGGAAGGTGCTGGCATTTAGGATGGACAAGTTCAGAAACAAGAGTAGTCAAGAGAGTATTGCAGGACCGAGGGTGAGAGTGAAACTGAAGGTCCAGCGCATCGTCTGGCAGCCTGGAGGTAATGCAAAGGGATCATATTCCAGGCTAGGGTTTGCCAACAACCTACATATTGGGTGGGAAACAAAGGAGCCAAAGATGACCCCGAAGCTTTGGGTGGTGGATGAAAACCCTCAACCCCCCACATGCACACACCTCCCCACTCCCCGCCTTTAAAAAGAACTTAAGCTGGGTGTGGTGGTGCACACTTTTAACCCTAGCACTTGGGAAGCAGAGGTAGGAGGATTGCCATGAGTTCAAGGCCACCCTGAAACTACATAGTGAGCACCAGGTCAGCCTGAGCTAGTGTGAGACCCTACCTCAAAAAGCCATAAAAAAAAAACTTTAAAATTTATTTATTTATTTATTTATTTATTTATTTATTTATTTGAGGGAGGGAAAGAGAGAAGGTGAGAGAGAGAATGGGCACACCAGGGCCTCTAACTTCTGCAAATGAACTCCAGACATGGGCACCACTTTGTGCATCTGGCTTATGTGGGTACTGAAGAATTGAACCTGGGTCTTTATGCTTTGCAGGCAAGTGCCTTAACTGCTAAGCCATCGCTTCAGCCCAAAAGAACTTTTTTTATTTGCAAGCAAAATGCTCCAAATTTCACTCCCTTCTCAGACAGCTCATTTCAGTATGAAAAGACCCAGTAGCGTGGGGTTGCTCTCAGATGGATCAATTGGTTTTACCAACTTGCAATTCAAAGAAACAGAAACAAAAACCCTAGTCAGCACCCCCTACTTTCATTTGGAGAAACCAAAATCCAGATGAGCAAAAGATCTTGAGCAAGGTTATATCACCAAGGAGCGGAGCTGACATGGGAAGAGGAAGGTGCCTGACTTGACTGTGCTTCGTCCCATCCAGCCTGGATGCATGTAGCTGAGTGTGCTCTGGCTGTGAGTGGCTTCAAAGAGAAGGCAGGAAGGGGTGCATTGAGAGGGGACGCAGGCTAAATTTTGAGGTGAGCTTGTCTTCTTCACTATTCTGTGTTCACCAGTCCCAAGCAGGACTCAGGAGCCATTTCTCATTACACTAACGTTGTCTTCACTGATTCTGACCCAAAGACCACATTGGACAGGAAAACTATGAAAAGGAGTGGGGAAAATAATGCATTCCCTGTTTTCTGACATCCACAAAGCATGGGGAACAACACAGTCATGCCCTTACTTACCTATGCTGCTGGCTGGTTTCCTTCTGCTAGCTTAGTGCCCCTCTTTTTGGGCAGCATTCTGTACACCTCCCTGCATGGTCAGGCCAGGCAGAGCTAAAAAGAGACAGTGCCAGCACGCCTCTCTGTATCCCAGCACACTGACCAGCATCGTTTGGATTATGCATTTCTCTGTCATACTTTAAATTTGCAAGGCATCAGACTATAATTTTTATTGAGATTTTATTATTAGTTTGTACCTTTTAAAACAGCTATTTGAAATCATTAACATTGGAACCCTTCTGTGATGTTTACAAACCTTGGACAATGCCCATTTTCAGGGACTTTTGTCAGAACTGCTCTTGAATTCATGGGAGCCAAACTACCTTTTTAGGTAGTTAGGGATTGGAAATGTCCCAAGGGTGGCAGAGGGGTGATTGACAAGAGGGAGTATAGACCTGAATCTCCCCTCATAAGAGGAAAGTAAAGAATTTAGTTGATGAAACACTGGAGAGATGGCCCAGTCACTACAGTGCTTGCCTTACAAGCTTTAAAACCTGAGTTCAATCCCCAGAACCCACATAAAAATACTGGGTGTGGCGGCACATGCTTATAATCCCAGCACTGAAAGATAGATACTGGAGAGTCCCTGGGACTCACTGGGCAGCCTCTGGAACATAACTGATGAACACCAGGCCAGTGAGGGACCTTGTCTTGAAGTTTTAGAAAGGGAGGTGATAGGAGGCATTCTGCATGTGCCCCCACACAAACATCACAGATACACATGCACACATGTATAAGAACCATAAAAGAGTAACTTGACAAGACAATTTCTGCAGCAGAGTTTCACAGCCGTAGAGGCCAAGTAGCAATTGCTGAAAGGCCTGCCAGCAGCCAGAGGGACAGCTTGTCATGTGCATCAGCCCCAGTGTTTGGGAAATATGCAGAATAAACTCCAACTTGTTAACTTTCCTTTCTGAAGCTTAAGTAAATACCTATCTGCATTATATGAAAGTGCCAAAAAGTATATCAAGGTCTATAAAAATGTTAAGCAAGACAAGGTGTTTCCGGCAACTTTGCTTTCATTGTACAAGAATGGTCTCCATAAAAAGGCAGGCTGTGTGCCTTATTGAGGGCTCTGCAAGCCCTGTCCTAGCTGTGTGGTGACCCTCCTCTGCCTCTCCCTGCACACATGCAAGGCATGTGGAAGATTGCTAAAGCCACACTTGGAACGATGTGACTGTGGGCTGTTCCTGGACATGCGGCCCATTTCATATATTAGCTGCATTCTAAATTCCATTAACGACAAAGCCATATGTGCCGTCTTTAGCCGTCATCCCCATTTATACCTTGATTCCACCCTAACGGATCCCAGCTGTTATTGAGGAACACAGTGTAAGTCCCATTGCAGCAAAGATCTCCCAACAACAAATGATCAAGACAATGGCCCATTTCTTAAAATACTTTTTTCCTCAGTCCAAATCCCTGACGATATTTGAAGACGATTCTCCCAAGGACTGTCTGCACTCAGTTCTGCTGACGCAGACATGAAAAGAGCTGAATATGGATCCTTCCAATGTGACAAAATTCCAGCGCAACAAAAGAACTGTGGTTAGCCCTTGAACTTGATTCCGATGGGACCTACAGCAGGATGGCAAGTGAGGGTGGTGGTTTTATCCCAGTGGAATGTGACGTTGTTACTGTCTGTCTTCTACTCCTGTAGCTTTGGGTCAGGGCCTAGGAGCTCTTCCCCTCCAGCCTTCTTCGGCGCTCCCCTTGACTGCTTTCCAAGGGGCAGAAGAGGCTTCCTCCCCATCACCTTAACCGGCCCATCAGTTCTGACAACCTGGCGTTGGTATTGACACCACACAAGTGAATCAGGACTGATGTGCAGCAAGACATACATGAGACACACTTCATGCCAGGGTAAGGCCCTTCCCGTGGCCTTGGTCACAAAGCAGCTGCTTTGTTCCTCTCCACCCGCTGAGCATGCATCATACATAGGAGCTTTACTTGTTTGGGGTCTTGTGTACGCATTTTTTCCCTCACCACATTTTTTTTAATGAACTCATTGCTCCACTCACTTGGTGTCTGGCTCTGGTTACAGAGGTTGAGGATTGATGGCAAAGTCGAACTGTGTTTCTGGATCCTGTGGTTTCAGAGTGGTTACCCTTTCCACACCAAGGTGGGCCCTCTGCACAGCATGGCAAAGTCTGTCTCTCCCCTCACAGGGCTTCTCCCTTGTGCCCCCCTGGCTTGTCTGAGCAGAAGAAAATGCACAGGTGGAAGCCAGTAATGGCCCCTGTCCTGAGGACTCACTGTGCCAAGCAGTGTCCCTGGGTGTCTTCTCTGCCTGCCCTTGGTTAGCCTTGCCAACATCCCATATGCACCCTTGACGGGCACCTTCACCCTCTGAGGGAGGTGATGCTGAGAGACACTCGATCAGTAACTTGCCAAAGGACACAGAGCTAGTAAGTGGCTGGGACAAGCTGGATCCAGGGCTAGGATAGATCAGCAAAGTGCAGACCTGGCCTGAGTCCCTTCTAGTCTATGAAACTGCCCGTTCTTCATGCCACATGATACCATGACTTACTTGCTATTTGTTTTAAAGGCAAAGGAGAGAAGACTAGAAATATAGATAACTTGGCTTAAATGAGTTATCCCTACTCCTTCTACCGCATAATAAAATCCCCAGCATTCACTTCCTTCGGGCCACTGGTCGCTTCCTCCAGAGCTCTGGGGCTTCTTGCTAGAGGTGGTTCTCCACCCTGCTCAGTGGGGGCAGAGAAACTTGTCTGTGAGGAAAATGCCTCCCTCTAATGCATTTCCTTCTTAATTAAAATAACATTTTGAAAGTGAAATTATACAGTGTACAGAATAAACAGTACAACAATAGCTGTGATTAATCTGTCAGAGATTGTATAATGTGATGCTAATAGGAAGAAATAAACTCCTGCTGAAGATCAAAGTCATCTCTGTACATGAGGAACTTTTAAAATTAGCATGCCAATAAATGAGTCTCCATCCTGAATAAAAACAGCCCTTCAGGCTTGCAGAGTGAGGGAGAAGAGGAGCTGGAGGACAGCGGGCAGCTAGGAGGAGTTGGAAATGCAGAGAGGTGCTCTGGGCTGAGCCAACACCTCCTGCTCTTTGGGGCTCTCTGGAGCCCACATCCTCTAACAAGTGACGGTTACTCGAGCCTGCAACCGTCTGTGAAAGTCCTGCTGCCGCCCATCAGGCTCAGCCCATAACAGGGCATATGAACATAAAAAGGGGCAACGTACCCGGGGACGCATGTGCTGGTGGTGTGGAGGAAGAGGACGCACATCTCTGTGGAGCAGCCACTGTCTCATGGCTTGTAGGCAGGTTTCACTTAACTTGCAGGCACTGGGCTCAACAAGGGAAGAAGATGGAATTAGGACCCAAATCTTGCTGGTTCTCCAGTCTGTTTATATTTTTTCTTCTCCCGAGGAAATCCTTATTGTCACATGTTAATTACACACACACACACACAGACAGAGAGAGAGAGAGAGAGAGAGAGAGAGAGAGGCCAACAAAGGATTGGAAAGTGCAAAAGTAAACACATCCCGCAATAATTAAGAGAAGAGTCTTACTGCATGCAGGCACTGGGGCGGCCATAGACCCTGCCATCCCCAGAGGGGAGCTCGCTAGGGTTTAGAGGGAGAGAAGGAAGGGAAAGAAGAAAGCACGTGGGCTTTTGTCATAGAGTGTGGAATGTTATGGAGGGCACACCCAAGGAACGCTGGGACTGCAGAGGATGAAGACCCAGAAATCAAACATGGGCAGTCCGGCTATCCGTGCAGGTCATGTCTGCACTGGACCCTGGGATGGCTCCATGAAGTGGGTCCAGAGCAGAATGAATTCCTGGGGAAGAGGAAAGGAAGAGCATTGCAGAGCAAAGGGAAGAACATGGAACTCAGTGTTGTTTTGGGGGGAGTAGCCTTCAAACCTATACAGATTATTTGCAGGTCCTTCCTGTGTTCCTCCAAAACTCTCCCCCATGCAAACTACATGGTAGATCTTCCATCTTTCTTTGTAAAAGTCAGCTCTATCACTTGTCTGCTAACACACAAGTGTCTAAGAAATCAATAGTTTTCAGGCTCTTCTCTAGACTAGCACATTCCCTGACTATTTTCTGAAATAACTGAAACCACAGGGAGAACTGAGAAATCTCCTCCAGGGACAGACAAGCTTCTTCCCGAGTCAGAATGTGGAAGAAAGTGAAGCCCTGCTTGGAGCAGGCCTCTTCTCAAATAAGTGTCATCTGCAAGGGCGATGTGCATTTCTACCCACTATACCGTAGATAAACCCATAGTTCTGTACCAAAAGAACACGCCTCCAATGTCAGGAGGGGACCCAGGAACTCCCACAGGTCCCAAGCTGCTGCTTCCTGGGCAGGCAGATCATGATAGGTGGAGCAAGATTCAGATAGCTTTTTCCATGAGGCAAAAACTTATTTGAGCAGACCTGAGCCTAGGCATTTTCCCAAATATTCACAAGTAAGGCACAAATAATCAATGTGAACATGGGCCATGGAAACCAATAGACTAGCCTAGTTATTTGCCAGTCACTTTCAAAGTAGTTACTCTAACCTTGAGCTACCATTTATTTTTTCACAGAGCATGCATTTACTGAGGGCATATTATACCCCAGGTGTTTTGATGGCTACCAGGACTGTGAAGTTCTTAAGGGTTTTAGACATTAGTAGAGAAATCAACTTGTTGCCAGGTGTGGTGTCTCATGCCTGTAATCCCAGCACTTGGAAGGCTGAGGCAGGAAGCCTGTCATGAATCTGAGTCCTGCCTGGACTACAATATGAGATCCTGTCTCAAAAATGAGAGGAAGGAAGAAACAGCTTGGTGTCTGCTGTGTGGACATAATAGGGAGATGCATGCATTTGATTTTTTTTTTCTTCTCCCAGTGCATGGCCTCCCTCCATTCTTCCAGAAGCACGTTGTGTTCCTAGGCCATCTTGAGGATTGGTGTGGCTGGAATGGAAAGAGAAAGAGCCAGTATTCATCTTCCATTTCAAGAACAGGATTCTGAGTCCACAGCAAGACAATGCTTTTGAAAGTCAGGCATTTACAAGGAAAAAGGGAAAAAAATGAACTCTGAATTCCCTAAACTCCCATAAAATATCAAGAGCGAGATGGGAAGGATTTGACCATAGAGTCTTACTATAAGCCTAGGGTAGAGGAGGCTCAAGATGTGACTTAAGAGGGGTGTCAACTGCAAAGAGGAAGAGGAAAATCTGCCAGAGAGGAGCTGGGGAAGGGGTGGGGGATACCGGTGCTCATCTGCCAGCACCCTCCTCCACCCTCACTCTTTGGTCTTCACTCCAGGTGGGGCCTGGGCATTGCAGAAATCGAGGTCAGAGGAACCACGGAGCACTGGAGCAAGCAGCCTGTGTCTCTGGGCTCAGGTCTTTGGGCCACAGCTGGCTCGGAGCTAGCACGGTAAGAAGGGATGGTGTGGCTGCGCTGGGAAGGCAGACCCTCAGCATAGACTTAGGTGAAGTGGCTGCCGTTTGTCTCTGCCCACGAGCAGAGTGTACACTGCTGGCCTTCACATTGTTCCACACCTCCCACTTACAATTCTCAAACATGTCCTTCAGTGTCCCCCAAGCTCCACAGAGCCCTAACCTGCAGACTTCTGCTCCCTAGCTTGCCCCATGGGCTCCACTTTGCAATGCCCATCTTCATGGTTGGGACTGCCCTCAGCCTCAGGCAGACTGGGAATCTAGGGAATATGCAGAAAATTTCTGTTCCCCTCACTGACAGCCTGGTGAATGCATGCCCTCGTTTACATGGAGGCGTCATTGTGTGCTGCGCACCCGGTGTCTGGCTCAGGCTGCCATCATCATCATCGCTGACTTGGACTGTCACCGCAGTTCTGAGGCGGTCTTCCTGTGTTTGGTCCTATTCACCACAATTCAGCCTGTGCTGGGCCTCCCCTCGCTACCTCAGGTTCACGGCCAGCCTCCTCACGTCCCATCAGTTCTGAGCTGCCTTGGCACTCTGCCCTTGTACACCTTGGGTCAAGCTGCTCTCTCTGTGATGCCCTTCCTAACATCCTCCTCCCAGATCTTACTCATACTTCAAAACACAGACAGTAGCTCATTACAAAGGTACATGAAGCTTGTGTTCTGAGCAATGCAGGCCTGCTACAGAAGCATCTAGAAAGGGTGCCAGTTTTGACTTGGGGCAACTAGGGAAAGTTTCCAATCAGAAGTGTGAGAAAGATCTTGACAAATGTGGCTCAAGGTGCTGAGGAGATGACTCAGGGGTTAAAGGTGAAGGCTGCTGGGCTGGGTTCAGTCCCCGGTGCCACGTCCAGCCAGACCCGGGTGCCACATGTGCCATGTTGTGACTGGCAGAGCTTCAGGGATCCCTGGTACCTGTGAGCATGTGAACACATTTTCTCTCTCTCTTTTCTCTCTCTGTCAGACAAAGTGAAAATAAATAAAATTTTCATCTTTCTTTTGAAATTTTTATTTATATGCTTAAACAGAGAGGCCTCTTGCCACTACACATGCACTTCAAACACGTGCGTTAGTTTGTGCATCTGACGGTACATGGGTAAACTGAGGAACTGAACAGGGGTCAGCAGGCTTTGCATGCCAAGCCTTTAATCACCGAGCCATCTCTCTAGCCCTAAATAAACAAAATTTAAAAAAAAATTAAAAGATGTGTCTCTAGAGAAGAGGAATGGGCATGGGCCAGATGAAGAAGGAGATGAGGAGGTAGTGTTTATGAAGTGTACTAGAAAAGAACATCCCAAAGCCAAGAAAAGCAAGTCACAGGGAAGGGCATAAGAGGCCAGTTTACAGAGGGCCTCCAACGTCTCTGATGAATATGGAACTTAGGCTAAGTGCTGCTGGGACAATAGCAAATGGTCCAAGTTGGTCAAATTCTCCATTTCTTGGACGTCTACATCTCTCCCCATAGATTTCTCTTCCATGTATTTGTCCATGTCGCACTGGAAAGTAGATTCTTATGTGACAAGAATCATTTCTTCTTGAGCTGTGTTTTCTTACCAGCACAGAGCATGTCCCAGAACAAGACTTTGTTAAATACACTGAGCTGGACCTGTGAGGTGCCAGAGAGCCTCCCAGGATGTGGCAGAGCCCACGAACCTTGGGAGCTTTGGTACGTAACAGTGATACCATTGTTACTTCTTGCCTATCTGGGTGTGGCAGAACCTCGAGGTTCACTAGGAGGCCATGTGACGTGAGAGTGCAACTGTGATGCTCTGCAGCTGGACTTTGCTCATTGAAGGTCCTGTCCTAGACACATCTCTGGGGTAACCTCAAGACACGTCCTAGCTCAGGAGCTGGGGAAGGCTATGCAGCAAGGATGTGGAGGTGCCTCTGTCTTGGCCACAAGCTCATGAGGGGCACTGAGGAGAACCTGTCACAGGAGCAGAGGTCCCTGAAGACAGTACCAATGACAGCACCATGTAACCTGGGTGTCCATGAGTCACAAGGAGCCTTTCTGTGGACAGAGTAAGGCTAGTTTGAGAAGGGGGAGACTTGCAGCTCTCTGGACAAAGAGCTGGGACAGAATCCCATTCCCAGAGCTGTGCACTCAAGGAACCCTTTCCTCTAGCATCACTCACGGTCTGACATCCGTGACACCCTCTCGTCCATTTTCTTTTTATAGAGCTGGCTTATAATGTACATTGAATAATTTATATTTATTAACTAGGCAAAGCAAAAATCATCAGAACTTAAATTGTGGGTCTAGAAGTAGATATTCATTTGCTGGCAGAATATCCAGAATCTAGAATGGAACCAGCCAGAACAGATGTTCAAAAGTTGTTTATTTCATACATTTAGTCAGTTAAATTCTAGGTGGGTAGAATAATGGCTTTAAGAGTAGAGATGTTTCTCCTGAGGTCATGGTGAAGCTCACTAGTTCCAAACTGGTGGCTTTTCTAGGCTGTGGTGCCCCCACAGGAGAAGAGCTGAACTGTCATGTCCCCAACCTACAAATACTGCCGGCCAGGTCCAGTGATGGGACATGCAGGCAATGCGCTGACAGCAAGGCCCGTGAAGGGTGATTCTGCAGATCAGAGCTGAGCTGGAAGAGTCCCCACTAGTGCCTGTGTGGGTAGGCTAAGACAAGAGCA
The DNA here is from genome assembly GCF_020740685.1 of Jaculus jaculus. Classification (NCBI taxonomy): domain Eukaryota; kingdom Metazoa; phylum Chordata; class Mammalia; order Rodentia; family Dipodidae; genus Jaculus; species Jaculus jaculus. The sequence continues at coordinate 36,900,696 of NC_059120.1, forward strand.
GAGCAAGCATCGTGCCCACGATGGACCCTGTGAATGCCAGTGCCTGATGGGAGCAGTGTGCCTGACAGGCTGGAGCGGGAGATACAGTCAGAGCCTAGAAATTAGGATAGAACACATGCAGGAAAGAGCAGGGAGCCAAGGGAGAGGCAGGGGTCTGTGCAGGGCTGAGGGTTGAGTTCATGAAGCTCTCCATGGCTGCAAGTTTCTGCCTCCTTGGAAATCACAATTACTGTACGTGCCACAGTCTGTCCTCCAAGTCAGCAAATGCATTAGCTGCTGGTTATTTTGATACCCTGAATAAAAAGCTCTTTCGAGAAAATCTAGTACAGGAAAACATTCTTATTCTCTGCTTGTCGGCACCATTCCTTCTGGCTGCTGCCCTCTCAGCTGTTCCTTTCTATAAATGTAGCTGGTCCAAGATCTTAAGGTCCTTTTCAGCGACCTGGAATAGGGCATTTCTGTTTGAGTGTTTCATGAAAAAAGAAAGGGCACTTGGATATCATCTCTGAACCCAAACTGGTCTGATATGGAAGCTACTGAGAACCCGTTGTGGCATGGATGGGTTATTTGACACCTACACATGGCCCTGACCATTGTTGGATTCAGTGAGCATATGCTGAGCACCTGCTATACATCAGGTCAGTACATTAGGGCCTGGGGAGACTGTGACAGGCTGGTAACTAGCCATGTGAACCCTGGCAGCAATGCCACAGCCAGTGCCGCTCACAGTGCCCAACACATAGAGGGCTCAAGCAGTAATCTTTAGGGCTTTTGCATGTTTATTGCTTACATATTTTTATTTGCTCAAGAACTTTTAAATTCAGGAACAGACAGAGACAGACAGTTGTAGCTAGAGTTGTAAAAACACTCCTATTAACCAACATGTATCATAAGGATATGAGTGACAATGTGGGGGGTAGGTCATGGGGCTTAAAGTCTGCTTACTTCACTTTTAAATTTCTCTTACATACCACATGAAAAAGAACCACAAGTACTTCAAATGCTTTTGTCCTTCTGAGTGATGCCACAAGGAGACATACAAAAGCTCCATGAATAATAGTCAAATTCTGCTGTACTAAGATGGTCAACTTCACCATTTTCAGGCAGTTACTGTTTTCAAAATAAAATTTTATGTGGTGTGATTGATGATGAATTTGTCCTATTGTCTGGAATTCCTCTGTTGATTAACGATGGTAAATTTCCTAATAGATCACCAAGACTAGGCCGGCACTCTTGTAGAAAGGGCATTCAGATTCCGCAGCCTCTCATCTTCACCTCACACGGTGCTCCCCATTAGCCTGTAACTGAGCAACCCAGAAGTGGAAACAGAGAAGCAGCCGCTCGCTTCCAATTCCAGGGCTTTCTTCCTCCTGCATCCTTCTCAGATCACGTACAAGTAGGTGAGTGTAGCTATGGGGACAATGGGAAAATTTGAAGTTAAGACCTCAGCAAACTGGGAGTGCCCAGCAAACCTTCGCCCAGGCTCAGATGCTCCGCTCTGAGGACAAAGGACCACCTGAAATTATAAAAGGAGTCCTGCGCCTCACGACATCCCAGCACAATGGAGCAGGAGCATGGCCTTCAGCTGGGCTGCGCAGGTGAGGAATCACCAGAAATGCAGAAACTCAGTACCTTACCCTCCTGTGCCAATCTCCCACATCCAATCCTCCCTTGGCATCCACACAGGGTAGGGTTTCAACAGACCTTTCCAAAGGAAGAAGTGAAGACATCTGACAAGCTCAATCTGAAAAGACATGTGAGTTGGGGGCATAAATCTCCAAAGACCCTAGAACACTATTGCAACTATTCATACACATTTATTGAAGAATTTGGCTTTAGGTGTTTTTCTACCTTGGCAGTTTCAGGCTAGGTATAAAGATCCTGGAGAGAGGGACAAGCAAGTCAAGAAAGCCCCCTGTTAGCCTCTGGTTCTATTAACCCCGAGGAATGGTAGAGGGCCAGCTACGAGATGCCACCTAAGAGCCACGGGTAAGGATAAAAGGGAGATTGAGTTGAAGCTTGGCCTTCTCACAGACCCTCAAAAAATTGACAAAAGCTGTGGACTTCCAGATTCAAAAAACTGTAAGCAGCACATAGAGTCATAAGCCACCTACAATATCCAAGGAATTGGGACTCCCAGGAAGCTCCTAGAAACCACAGCAATGAGCTGGCTGTGGGGTGAGGTGCTGGGACACCTAAAGCTGAACTCAGCCGGCCAGGAGGTACTCTAGCTAACTCTTGCTGTCCTGTCCGAGTCATAGTCCTCCTGATGTCTGAAAGCCCCTGGCTCTTGCCTCTCCAAGAGCTTCCTGGGTGCTCCCTTAGCTCTTGGACCTGTGGAAAGCAGCCAATGCGCAGGCTACCAAGAGAGAGAGATACAAGCCAAACCAGGAGACTGGAAGCCAGAAAGGACCTAAAGGCAAGGGCCTAGGGCTGAGAGGAACTCAGCCTCCCCTCTGAGCTGGGAGCAACTCCACCCAGCACCCAGCTCAGCCTGTGGGCTATCCTAGAAAATCTCATTCCCAGCTTTGGACACTTCTCTTTTCATCTCTTTGACCTCTGGAGGTTTGAATCCATCCTTTCTTGGCTGGGTCTGGAAGGCCATCCTGGGAGCTACCCATCTATAGTCCCCCAAGACCCCGCAGCCAGGCATGCCGGCCCAGTAACTGAGCAGGTGTTGGGCTGGGGGTGGGGGTGGGGTGTGGCGGGGAGCAGAGGGTGGGGTGGGGGGCAGGATTTGGAGAGGGTGTGACTCAGGAGCCAGGGGGAGGGGCTAAAAACATTCAAGAAGCCTGTTATAGCAGCTCCATGCTCCAGCGCCGCAGAGAGCGCCGCGAGCCAGAGGGGAGCGCATCGGTGAGTCAGACTGCCCAGCACCCCAGAGGGGCACAGCAGGGTGCGGGCGGGACGGGTGACTGGCCTCCCCGGACAGTACGCATGGATACCCATCTGGCCAAAGAGCTCCGGAGGGCTGAAATGCAGCCCTAAAAAGGAATGTCCCGAGTGAATGTGGGGTCGCGAGACCCTGCGAGGGCGGGGGAGGCTTTCTTTGGTCATGGAATTCCTGGTCCCAGGATGGCCAGAAGTCCCAAGAGCTACCCTGGCGCTTGTAGAAACCGCACTGCCAGGCCAGGGAAGACAAGCTCTCGGGCTAGAAGGGGACAGCGCGCCAGAGCGCGGAGAGAGGGATGCGCAGGCTGGGAGCGCGCTGGGTGGTGGAGCGGTGGCCAGCCCGGGTGATGGCGAGTGCACCGCGCGTGCGGCTGGGGAGTGCTCCGAGTCCCCACAGCGCTCGGCTAATTCCTGGCAAGGGGACCTGAGGAGCGGGGCGCGCTAAACTTGGTGAAACGTGAGTCTCTGGACTCCTGCTTGTCACCACAGAAGTGGCGAGCCAGATCGTGGCTGCCAGGGTTGACTTTGCAAGCCTGAGCGCCAAGTGCGGAGATCCGGGCGCACTGGACCCCTGCACGTAGCTAGAGGGGCGTCCCAAGGCTTAGTCCTGCTGCTTTGGTCTCACGTGTACCTTCCGCTGTCCGCTGTCAGGAGAGGGAGAAACTGGCACACAGGTTGAGAAGAGAAATGCCTTGGGTTAGGCGGAGAGGCTGTAGGAGAGGGAAAGGGCTCTGAGGTCAGGGAGCTGCAACTTTGAGCCAATGTAAACATGCGGCTTAGCTCCATTGGATTACAATGTTTTTGCTCTCAAAAAAGTTTGTAAGATTCTTATGGAAGGTGTTTTCTGCTTGACCTTTTTCTCTTCTCCTTTACTTGAGAGATTAAAAAAAAAAAAAAAAAAAGATCTGCTTGCTGGGCTGGTTTTTCCAAGTTGTTCCAAGCTGGAAGTTGTAACAGTTTGAAAGATAATTTATGGGTGTTTCATGCATTAAAGTGTATTACAGCAAAGCCTTTGGGTGCTGTGGGTATTAAGGAAAACTCAGTGCACGTTCCCAGCTGAAAACCAAAATAGTGCTCTTGTGAGTGTCTTTGGCCCACGTGTCCTGGAAGGCCAGTGAAAATCCTGGAGAAAAAGCACTTGATTAATTGTCCATCTGCCCAGTGTACCCACCGCCAGTGCGGGTCCCCTCCTCCTCCATATAGGCATGCCCACCTGCAGCCTGCAAATTCAAGAATGGCAGTGAAGGGCCAATCCGTTCTGCGTCCCCCCCCCCCCCAGGGTCTTGAACTGAAACTGACAGCAAAGTTTTCTGAAAGGGACAGTTTCCCCTCTGCGAGTAGCTGGCTCTGGCAGCCCTTCTGGTCCGCTGTTCATAGTCTCCCACCCATGAGACTCTCCCTCGCTGCAGTCTCAGAAGAATGACCATTTTGGATCTGCTGAGTTTCTTCTGTTGAATAAATTATGTGTGGATTTCAGTTCACGGTGGACAGTATTCCCAGAAGTCCAGAGGGTGTTAGCAGGTGTGGTGAGCAAGATCTGGGGCTGAGAGTGGCCCAGCTGGCATTGGCTTGCAGAAGACATGACTGGCCCACTTGTTAAGAAATTGTAGGGGGATAGGGTGCATGTCACATTCTTCTATATCCCCCAATCCCTTTCCCAGAATTTCTAGGCAGATGTAGAAAGGGAAGCTTCCAAGAGAAAATGTAAGGGAGCATCATTCATAGGACTTCAAAGTCTCTAGGGCACAGGGCATATGATTTGGTAAAATTGCAGGAGTATCTCAGAGGGATTGATAGCCAAGTAGAGTCATGGTCAGCTAGCTGAAGCATCCCGTGACCACCAGAGTGTTGGAGAACTGGGCCTGCTCAGGACAGTGGATCTTAGCTTCCTACTTGTAAACTCTTCACAAGGAAGGAGCTTCTCACTTTCTGTTACCAGCCCCACAACTCCCTCACCCTGAGGGGCCCATGGGAGGAAAAGCTGAGGCTCCATGCTCCCATTCTCCTCCAGGAAGAACTCTTTGCCCAGTCCAGGATGGGGGCCCAGCTGCCGACATCAGCAGGGAGGGCAGGGCATGGCAGGGCAGGGCTAGAGCCCCAGGGAAGTTTCTCATCATTACTGAGAGTCAACTGTTGAGAAAATCCCACAACTTTACTTCTAAATGAGTGCTGGGCATGACTGCTGCTCACTTGTGGAGGGAGGATCGCCTCAGAGCTGCAGAGAAACCATGGAGCACAGCCACTGCTCCTCTCTGCCGGTCCACCAGCAGGACTATGGCTCAGATGCAGCCAGACATCCGCACCACACTGAGGCCCAGAGGCCTAGCCATTTGCCTTCTTCCAATAAGAACTTGCAGGGACTCTATCTAGGATTTAGTGCAGGCTTTCTGCTCTCAAGAAGCAGTGGAAGGTTTGCCAAGGGGTTACACAAAATTCTCTGCAGAACTATCAGTAAACAACTTATGTCCTAAGAAGGTTTCTCTTTCCTTTTCTGACTGGCACTTCTGCACTTACACATGGGCAGCTCGCAGGCTCAGCCAGTCCTGGTAACTCAACTGTGAGGGCTCATTGTCACAGAACTCTGTGTGGTGGCATCAGACAAATAAATGAGGAAAGATGCTTCCCCAACCCTTTTCTAGTGTGCTCATTCCTGACAGTGGGAGTACATTTAAGTTAAACCACAAGATGAGGACCACTCTGAGACTGATGTGCAGATCAAGACAAGCAGACTTTGGGTCGCTGGCTTTCTAGCTGGGTGTGCACTATGTGGAGATGTGCCTGTTTTACCTGAGGAAAATAGGTCTTTAGCCATGATGTCCAACACAAACCAAAAAGTGGCAACGTGCAATCGAGGATTCTGGCTTGTTTGTGGGTTATCATGTTTTCATTGCTCTTCTGTGGGCTACGTTAGACTTCTCCAAAGTTTCTGGCCTCAGACTCTGATGTAGTAGGAATCAGACATAAAAAGCTGAAATGATCTCTTGACACTTTTCTCCTGTATTTTGGGTCAACTACTTCCTGTGGTACAAGAAAGGAATGAAAGCAACTTGGTGACCTTGAGCCAGTCACTAAGCTCAGCAGGTTTATAAGAACAGCATATTGCATGATAGCATTTCTCAATGGGCCCACTGACACTTCAGGGCCATTCTTGGTTTAACATGCCCAGCCCACATGGCGCAGGAAGTTTAGCATCCCTGCCTCACCTACTAACTGTCATAAGTCATGGTGGCCCCCAACCTTGCTTCCATGTAGGGCTAAAAGCTTGTACCAAAGGCCAATAATGGCAAATGCAATAAGGGCCTTTCTTCTAGGCCCTTCTGTTGTGCCTTCTACCAGGCAGTTATTGACTGAGGCCCCAGAAGTCCAGCTATGGCCTTGGTCCTCTCAGAGTCAGGGTATCAGATCAATGCCTCCATTAATAGGGCCTTGAGCTATGGTCACGCCAGGTGTCACCTTCTGCCTTCTCTTATTGGACTTTCACGCCAAACAACCACCAGGAAAATAAATCCAGAAGGGAAAAGAAGTGGGTATCAGAGCATGGAAACTTCCTCCGTGGCCATATGCTATTGAGAGCCCAGGCAGATGACCTGCCCAGGAAGTCTCTGACATTGGAGGAAAAATGAAAAATGTATGTAGAAGATTTAAAGAGATCCCCACAGGAGGTGGATCTGATGGCAAACTCTGTCAGGTGTGGTAACTACAATGTTTTTTGCATTGCCCAAGAGTTTGGCTAACCTTCTGCACGTGCAGCAAGTCCTTTCATTAGTAGAAGTATTAGTCAGAGGCGGGCAGCCAGGACTTCCCCGAAAATTCCTCACTAGGCTAGCAGCCCGAGAGCCTCTGGCACGGCCTGCAGCGGCTTCTGCAGGTGGAGAGCCTTGCTAGTGGCTGGATGTGGCTATGAAGTCCGCAGGAATGCACAGCCCAACTTTTGCACAAAAGCCATTCCATGCCGAGCAGTTACAACCCGCTACTACTGGAATAGATTCCTAGTAACCACAAAGTATTTGCTGTCTTTGGAAGACATAAGAACGCATACTTGTTACCCACCTTCAGGTCATTAGAAGTGGGAGAGAAAACTAGTGAATGGTCAGCGTCGATTGTCTGTTTCCTGTGACTGTTCCTTCCGCAGTGAATGTGGGTGGTATTCCTTACCGTACCTGCATGCTGTTCCTAGGTGAGTCCAGGGACACCAGTCACTTCCAGTGGAAGTGAGAACTCAGCCCTGTCCATCACAGGGGTTCTTCATCACTGTGGTTTACAAGGCTCATTACTCACAAGGTGACTTGTATTTCTTACTTGCTCAGTCTGGGGAAATCTCATGTTGGGATCTGAGTAGACCTGGCTCAGAGGTCAGCAGTCTATAGTCCTACCTCATCGTTGTGAGTAACATGTGCTGACCCCCCATGGGGTGTGAGAGATGCTGAGAGGGACAAACTCCCTTAGGATGGTGGGTCAGTTGGACAATAAAAATATAAAATGAAATCAATGTTTTCCAAAGAGAGAAGACATCCTGGTTTCTAAATGCTCGAGGAAGGAAGCATGAGGAAGGAGCTGGTGCTCTCAGAAGAGCAGAGCCCCAGAAACAAGCTCACAGCAGGGCTTACACTGTAGTCTGCGTGTTGTGGCCCCCAGGTGGGATGGTGTAGGTGGTGCACATAGGGCTTGACCTGAAACAGGTACCAAGCAAACATGAGCGTCTCTCCTTCGGGCTCTTCTGGGAGGGGGGCTCCCCCCCCCCCAGTGTTTTCCTTTCAGTTAAGGCAACATCGCCTTTGCATATCTTGTGTCTCTGTGTATAAAGCTTTGCTGTATTAGGACATGAAAATTTTTGGTAGCATTGAAGTCTCCTCTAGGAATTTACTCATCTGTATCTTGACCTTCTGTAATTAACATGCTCACTTTGATGGCATTTCAACCCAACATTTCATCTTCTGAATTACACTTGCCTCATAACATCTGGGCAAAAGATACTTGTGGGTATTTACATGTAATTTTCTTTGGGGAGACAAACTTCTCCTCAGACTTTTCTGTCAGAAAATGTTAGGCAATGCTCTTGAAATAAAGCATTCCTTGAGAATGGCTGTAGTTACTGGTTTCTGTTCTCTTCCCAACATAACAACCCCTCTGTGTCTTTAAGATTGTAAGTATCTTATCACACCAACAGGAGAAGGAAGAACGTGGCGGCTCAGTGCATTCTCCCACAAATGCAAGCCAGGGTGGGCTGCTGCTGACCAGCATGCAGCCTGTGGGGCCCCCACCGCCACAGGGGAGGGCCCTCATACACCAGGAAACCACTGCTACCGCTTGGTTTCCTGCTCTCAGTTGGCATTTTTGTTAAAGTGCTCCTGGGGACCCGGTCACTGGGGGAGGCTGATGATGAAAGCAAATCACAGCGCTGGACCAAAGAGCTTGCTCCAGAGTCAAGAGCAAACTTGTTTGTGAGGCTGCAGGGGCCCAGGAGCGAGGCCACAGCTGAATAGGGGCTGTGCAGAGTTAGGAGTGATATGCCACAGTGAAAAGGATAGGCAACCTGCTATTTGAGAGCCCAATTTTGCCAAATTTTGTATCCATCTGAGATAAATTAAAATTTTGAGTTTGAACATATAATTACTTCACTTAAATACCCCCATGAAACGAGGCCTGATGGTCCAAGCTGGCCATCCCAGCTACCTGGGAGGCAGAAGCAGTGGGATTAAAGGTAAAAGACCTGCCTGAGCCACTTTGTAAGATCCTGTCTCAAAATGAAGAAGATAAGGGGACTCGTAGCTGGAGCCTGCTGTGTAAGGCCCTTTGTTCAATCTATAACACTGGGGGAAATCCCAGCGGATCACACAAAACCTGTGTGCAGGCTTTTAAAAAATTACTTAAATTAACCCAATGGAGCCCTATCTATTAGTATGAAAACAGGAGCCAGCTGAAAAAGTACAAGTGGTGTGACCCTAAGAAGGCCCTAAGACCCTAAGAAGGAAGAGACATGAAAGGCCAGGAACTCCAGAAAGGCCTTGGGAAGGGGCGGGGGTGGGGGGAGAGTCCTGAGGGTCCCACAGGCCTGCAGGATAATTTGAGGTTCTGTCACAGAATACATCAGAAGCGGTTTTGGATTTGTGTTCCAACTTTTCTTAGCTTTGTGTCCACTTAATGTAATCTCGCTTTGTTTCTTGCCTTTCGGCTGTGAGAGGGAAAGGGAATGCTAACTGCAGAGGGCAGTAGTGAGGGTGAGAGGAGAAAGTGCTGGAAAGTCTTGGCTGCAGTCTGGAAGGTGATAATGAGAAGCTGAGCTCTGTTCTGCATGTGTGGGCCGGGTGCGGCTATAGGACGCTGAGGGCTATAGGAATCAAGGCCCCTCATGAACCTGCATACAGCTACTTTTCAGGGCTCCAGTGTCTCCTGCATTGTCTGCCCCCCAAAACACAAAGCCGGCAGGTCCTCCTCTCCTCTGCTGCCCGGCTGCCTGCAGTTTCCCAGGGCCTGTGGCTGCTTGCCTGGTGCCCTCCCAGAATCCCACCTAGCCTGGCCTGGGCCACTACAGAAAACGACAACGTATTCAGTATGAAGAAGTGCTTTGGAGGCTGTATGAACATGCCAAGCAAATATTCAAGGAATTCTTAGGAATAAAAAATGCGTAAATCTGGATTTTTGCATGAGGACATCACAGGAACATGTTTTCTCAATTAGTGTGCACATTGTTTGCAGTGAAGTCACCAGTCCCCAGCTCATCAGGAAGTCGGTCCTGACTCTCTCTGAGCCACCTGATCTGGACTTCTCTTTCCATGATCTAATCTAACTCAGCCAACCCAGCCACTGTCCCTCGCTGTCGGACAGAATCATCCCCAAATCCTGAGCCAGGGTGGGGACACACACACTCATCTGAAAAGCAGTCAGTCTAACTTCAGGTCCTGGATGGACCTGAAAAATTGGGAAAGACAACTACGCTCCTACGGGTAGAAGGACAGAGTCCTGCAAGCCGGCACTTTTCTTTCCCTTTAGCATTTATTGTTAGATCATGACCGCACATGGCCCGTCAGAGCAGATGAATTCTTTGGGTTCCAAAAGCACAGAAAATAGTCTCTTTTGAAAAAGCATGCATCAACAGCCTAAAATATCACCCATCAGAGCCTGCGATCAGTGATTATGTCCTCTGGATGGTTTCCTGCACTGACTCTTTTCCAAGCAATGGCTTTGTCAGATATTTGTAATTTCTGAAATATTTTATTAATGATGTCCCCTTGGCAGAGGGATGTTTCAGAGTGTGCAATTAACAGTGTGCCTCAGCAGCAAGACATTGCCTACATTTACACACAGATCAGCAGGAGGCCAAGGGACAACTCAGATCATCTGTCAGAATTGGAGAGGGAGGATGCCTTTCCAAATACAGGTTGAGACCCCCTTAGAAGGTTGAGAGATAAATTTAATGCTACCACTCTCATTAAGTCATTAAGATAGGAGGGAAGGAAAAAGGAAGGAGAAGAATGGAATTAGATAAAAAGATTTAACAATTTAATAGTGCAGGTACCAAGGAGATCTTGTTTTTAATTGTATATTTGTTGTGTACACATGTGTGTATACAAACTGACTCATGACAGAAAGCATTTTCTTTTTAAACTATGAATTATAGTGCTGTTTTTATTTTTAAAAAAACTTTGAAAACTGCTGGTAGAGAAGACAGAGTTATAGAAAAGAGCAGAATTTTGAAGCCAGGTGGCCTTGGTGCTTGATCCCAGCTCTGATTTCTCACTGTAGGGCCTTGGGATACATTATTTATCCAAATGCCAGTGTCTCTCTCCTCTGTAGGATGGGACTAGTCCCTTGTCATAGAGCTAGTGCACAGATGACGTAAGACAAAGACATATGAAGTGTCTGGTACTACTGTGCTTGCCACGGAGGAGTCCTTAGCAAGAGAGGGCTGACCTTCCCCCTCTTCTTCCTCTCCTATTCTTCTTCCATTACTCTCCTTGTCCTCTTCTTTGTTTGCCTCCTTCTCTTCCCTCTTTTCTCATTCTCCCTTATGACTACTCAAATGCACCATAGCAATGATGCTTGTTATCCCTTGGGTTTGGAGTTTCTAGGCAAGTTCTACAGAGGAACACTAATGATCATATTTTGTCTTTGGCCCCATCTTATCCTCCCCTCCCCTCCCCCCATTTTCAACTTGAAGAGCCATGTTGCTGAGATTATCTTCCTTGAGATGTGACTCTGAGAGTGATTTGCTAAGGGACACTAGCTGCATCGTTGTCACGGGGAGCAGTCTGAAGGGTGTCACAGCCTTTCCTAGTCTTTGGTTGGGATCAATGCTTTGGTCCTAGTGTAGAGACTTTAGAAGGAGCTTCTCTTCCCACGGAATCATATCCTTCTCCCTCAGTCCATTTTGATAAGGACAAGGGAGCTAAAATACTATAAAATGTTGATATCAAGATTTTAAAGGAATTCCTGCTCAAAGCGGAGAGTAGACCTTCTTGCGAGTGAGGTTCAGAGCTGCCTCAGCATGAAGAGATTCCTTTGCTCTCCTCAGAAGCAGCTGGAAGGCCGTAAATGTGGACACTGGAGTGCATATTCACATAAGCCAACCTTAATCCTTGCTCTCAGCCCAACTGGCAGTTGGCCGCTGACCTCTGCTGCCCGGTTTCCAATGGTGGGCACTAGAAAGAGTAACCCAGGCTTGAGATTGACTTTAGGGCCACCAAGGTGACATGCCCCAATTTCCTTGAGAGCCAGGTTAATGTATCCCTGAGGACAGATCAGTGTTGACAGACTGCCTGGCTCTTTGTTCACAGCCTCACAGCACCCCTCCTTCCGAGCTTCCCTTTGCTCCCCTGGGGCTCATTCCAACTCTTCTAGTAAAATGCTCTTCCTCTAGGCTCTGTTGTCACCACGAAGACTCAAAGAGGATTATTTGTGACATCTCCTCAAAGGATGAATTCCAAAGGCCCAAAAGACCAAAGACTGTCGGCTTCTTCCAGGCAGTCTGAGGATGCAGGACAACCAGACCAACAGAGGGCAATGGACCAGGTCCTCCCGGTGTAACTTTTATCTCCACAAGGGTATCCAACCCTCTCCTCTCACCACCTATGCATTAGTCATGCAAAGTGAATGGTGTAGACCGGGGGACGTACGAAATAGCATTTCCAGCAGAAGAGACCCACCCTGAGCAGGTGGATGCTACTGAGCTGAGCACCAGGAAGTTTGAGCTGGGGGGTCGGGGTGGCGGGGAGCAGAGAGATGTTTAAATTCATTGTTGCTGCACCTGGTTCCTCGGAAATCAAATGCTGACTTACTTTTCCTCTGCCCAAACAGGGAGGGAAAAGTATATTTCCCTCCTTTTTGCAATTTGCAATGACAAATGGAATCACTCATCCCAGAAATAACACACCACCAAGAATGCTTCTTGTGTGTGAAACAAACAACCGTTTTTGAGATCTGAGTTTGAGATACTGTTTCTGTGTTCTAGCCGCAAATGTGTGAACACTTGGCGATGTTTTCTTTTTCCCTGGTGCAGAGGTCAGCACCAAAGCCCAGCTCCAGATTTCATGCCCATGTGTCAGCACCTCGGTCTGGGACATGAAAGCAAGTATTTTAGGGGTGGAGTTTCTAAGTGCTGTTGATTTTGACTTTTTCCAAAAAAGAGCAAGATGTGTCAAAAGGCATAGGGCTGAATAAAGCAATAAATATGTCCCAAAAGGTTCCTTTTAAAGCATCTTTACTCAGAAAAAAAGGTAGTTTTAACTCCCCACAGTATGAAGAACACTCATTTTAGAGTCACTTCAACTTCATTAATGATTATTCTGACCAGTGACATTGATTCTTTAGAAAATTCAACAAATCTGCCTGTAGCTATTTTACTTTATGGATTGGAAAAGTTTTTACATAAAAATGAAAAATATACCTTATTTTCTTCCATTCAAAGTACATTTAGGAGATGACTGATTCAATCCTGGTTCAGAATAATGTCCTGTAGTTACTACGAGCTGTGTGGCTTGGGCAAATCACAGGGTCCATTTCTTAATCTGTAGAGTGTGGATAAAAATTTTTGCCTGCATTCCAGAGGTGGCCTTGAACCGACTATGGATGTAGATGAGAAAACACCTGAGCTATAGATAAAAGAAGCCAGATGTGAGGGAGAGCCTGGACAGAGAGCATGGGACTCCAGGTGCTATGCTACTCTGCCCATGGGTGGGGAAGAAGCTTCGATAGTCACTTGCCCTAGATGAGGGGCTGCCAAAGGGTAGGGTATGATGTGGAGGCCCCCTCAAAAGCCTGGAAGAAGCCAGGTGTTCCTGCTATGGTCAGATGGAAGACCATTGAGCAGGTCCCTGGGAGGGAGAAGCCAGAGCTCCGAGGAAAGGGCCAGAATGTGGGATCAGACTCTCTAGGCACTAGTCCAGGGGTAGGGCTTCAGGCATCCGTGACAGAAGCACATTGCTTGGCTCTCTGGTTGTCAGTGTCCCCAGGTGCAAAATGGGACTAATAGCACTTCTTAAGGCAAAGATTAAAAGAGGTGACTTGACTCAATCAGGGCTTGTCTCCAACACGAGCATTGTACATTTCATGATGTGACATCATTGATGCTGGATACAACTGAGTGTGAAGAGCTCCTGGTCTATTCAGTGACCTGATTGTAGAGCCAGGTTGACGTGAGAACATAAAGTCCTAATTTCTCTTGTTCTTCGTGAGTTCCTCCCAAGTCTCCTTTGCTGGCTTCTGTCTCTTCTTGACCTCTGAATATGAGTCCCTGGGGCTCAGCTAGGAGTCCTCCTCACTTTCCTATTCATTCTCTTCCTGGATGATCTCATCCTGCACAGCATTAGCTACGACCTAAGATCCTGGATGTCTGTTTCTTTCTGGACCTCTCCCCTGGGCCCTGGCTCTGGCATTCTGTGGCCACATCCACTTGTATAGCTAATGGACATCTCAAATTTAGATTTTTTGACCCCCAAACTGCTCTTCTTCTAGTCTTGTTTTAGTGTTCTTGATTTTAGATAATGATATAATTATTCCCACAAAATAATGTAGAAATTGCTCTTAGTTCTATCTTCCCCCTCACTAGTCTTATCACCCAAAACTACATGCAGAATCCAAACAATGCTGACCACCCATTAGTCAGAGCCATCATCATGGTGCACACAGAGCATGCTGGACCACCTGCCCTTACTGTCCTTGCCTTACAGCCTTTTAACTCAACAGCAGCCAGCAGGTACTGGTGAAGATGGAAATCCCATCAGAGTGTTACCCAGCCTCCAATTGCTTGCCATTATACATAGAGTAAGATCCACACTGTGGCCAAGCATTAAAGACAGGAGTTCAAGGTCATCATCAGCTACATAACAAGTTTAAGGCAAGCCTTAACTACATGAGACCTTGTCTCAAAAACAACAACAACAACAACAAAAAAGCAAAAAAACCTTGGCTCATCATTTTAGGACTTCCCAGATGTCACCTCCTGGTCACTCTAGCCTAAAATATTTATTCCCATCCCCACAAAAGCCTGACACTGGACTCTGTCACCTGCTTTATCTCATAGTATTTAATCCTTTGATTTTGTTTATTATTTTACTGTCTTCTCCATACATAAGAAAGATAAAAGTGGGAGATTTGTTCTGTTCAGCAAATAGTTCATCAATAGTAAGAGCTACAAAAGGTGTTTGTCAGATGAGCATGTCAGTGACTGGTTGATAAGCACAACACAGCTGTGTATTACTATAGAAGGGTAATGTATTAGGGCAGCTTGGGGGGGGAAGAGGTTTATTTTGGCTTAAAGCTTGAGGGGAAGCTCCACAATGGCAAGGGAAAATGATGGCATGAGCAGATGGTGGACATTACCCCCTGGCCCATGTAAGGTGGACAGCAGGAACAGGAGAGTGTGCCAAACACTAACAAGAGGGAAATGGCTATAACACCCATAAGTCCGCCCCCAATAATACATTCCATACAGGAGGCTTTAATTTCCAAATCTTCATCAGCTGGGAACCTAGCATTCAGAACACCTAAGTTTAGGGGGACACCTGAATCAAACCACCACATTGCGCCCCTGACCCCCATAAACTGATAACTATACATGATGTAAAATGCAATGCATTCATCCAACTTTAAAATTCCCCATGTTCAAACATCCCCATACTCCAAAGTCTTTTAAATGAGCCATAATACCAAAAAATCCCCCCCAAGCCCATAATGACATAGAATAAACACGCACACTGCAAAAGATGGCATTGGGCATAGCAAAGAAATATTCAACAATCCAAGATTTAAACAGGGAAACATCAAATTCTGTAGCTCCAAGTCCAACAACTCTAGTCAATGATTAATCTCCAAGTCTGATAATTCTAACCAGCAACAAGTCTCTGGTATTCCAATTCCACCCCTCCAGCTAGGCTACTCACAGTCCTGGAAAACTTCATCTAGGGCTGGCATCTCTCTTTAGCAACTGTCTTATGGTTCTGGCATCTCCACTGGGTCTCCACTGTAATCCATGGCTTATCCTCATGCCCCCATGGGATCTCCATGCAGGCATCCAGCAAACCTGCTTCACACTGTCCATGGCTGTTTCCAAAACATAAGAACATATTGCAAACTAAATGACCCTCTCTTTCCTGCATTTCTTATACTCCACAATAGCAGGTAGGGTGCAAATTTGTTAATCCAGGGGGGAATAAAGTAGACCTTGAAGAACAGGGCACTCCTTGAGTTCTTTGGCCCCTTCAAAAGAGTTTACATTCTTCCTGTAGCCCCAGTGCAGGTCAACTGGCTCAATCTCAAAGGTTGTAATCTCTCATTTGCAACTGAATGGGCAGTAGTTCACCCAAAGATTTTTTTTTTTTTTCCTGTGCCATATCCCTCTGCTCACACCAGTTTATTTCTATGCAAAGCAACCCGGTACAATTTCTCAGGACATGGGCATAACTGCAAGCCTCACACAAACTGCTAGCCCAGTCCAGTCAAAGCTCTTTCTAACCTTCATAAAGCTACACCTCACAGTCCATAGTTCTTACTGCATTCATGTCTTTCAACTCTGACCAGAATAGTCCATCAAGCTGTACTTACAGCACTGCAAGGCATCTCTTAGGCCAAGGTTTCAAATCCTCCCACATTCCTCTTGAAAATCAGCTCCAAAAGGCCAAAGCCACACAGCCAGGTGTCTAACAGCAACCCCACTCTCGGTACCACTTTACTGTTGCAGTCAGGTTCACATTGCTGGTAGAAATCACCCAACCAAGAGCAGCTTGTGGGGAAAAAAGAGGTTTATCTTGGCTTACAAGCTTGAGGGGAAGTTCCACGATTGCAGTGGAAAACAATGGCATGAGCAGAGGGTGTACATCACCCCCTGGCCCACATAAGGTGGACAACAGGAACAGGAGAGTGTGCCAAACCCTGGCATGGGAAATCTGGCTATAGTACCAATAAACCCGCCCCAACAATAGGCTGCCTCTAGGAGGCTTTCATTTCCGAATCTCCATCAGCTGGGAACCAAGCATTCATAACACCTAAGTTTATGGGGGACACCTGAATCAAACCACCACAGGTAGCAAAGGAAGCAATTGCTGGCATTCAGCAGTTTAGGGAAGGCCTTCTGGAGGAGGCAGGCATGAGCTGCAGCGCAAGTTTCTGAAAGCACCTATCTCTCCAAATTTGCTACCCTTAAAGTGGAGCAGGACTGTACAACCAGCCTCACCTCGAGCACATGCACGTTGGGAGGTAGCTCCCCTGTGGGTTAACATCAGCTGTGTACTTGAATCCTTGAAAGGCTGAAGAGCTAACCTGGAAGCTTAGGAGTTCCAGATACCATTGGAGAGAGAGCTCAGGACTCAGGGTGCAGGTGGGGAAGCAAGGACAATCACAGCTCTGGCTGGCTTGGGTCAAGAGGAGTCCTGAACAGAGGCAAAGGTGGGCTCACGGAAGGAAGAGGCTACATCTCCAAGAGAAACATCCAGATACCTCTCTCTGGTCCATTCTTCCCTGGCTACAAAGGGGACAGGATGCTTCTGCCATCCTTCCATCTGCCTTCAAGGAGCCAGGTCAAGAAAGGAAAGCTGGACCAGGAAAGCAGATGACAAGTGAGCAGCCAAACACCCCTATTCAAACACACTGGCCTGCACAGGGCTGGCAGCAAAGGAAAAACAGCGCCAGGGTTTGTCACGATTCCAAATACTCTGTCCCACCACCCGCCGCCTGTGCTTCAGTGCGAACAGCATCACTGCAGCCCCATGCGGAACGGTGGCTGGCACCTCTGGGTGACAAACGGGGTTTGTCTCTCTGCCCGTGCCTGCCCCTGCACTGTCTCACAATGACTCTTGGGGAAGAAATGGGAGCTGAGGGGTTCAAGCTCATATGATCAATGCCCCAGACTCCAGGGAATAGAGTCTGGAGTTGGAAGATAGTGGGGTTCCCAAGGCAGTAGAACACACACTAAAGGTGCACAGGTCCAGCCACCCCAACATCTTCTCTAAGAAACTGTGTGGCCAGGGACTGTGCTAGCAGGGCTACCTTATGACAACTGCCCTTGACTGGCTACTTCTGAGGAGATGACTGTACGAGATGAGCCGGCCAGCGCCTCATTTTATTAGTCTGTTAATGTAGGGTTAAACTAACACACCTCAGATGTAGACAGCTTACTCCAACTTACCAAAAATATTACTATGAAAATTTACAAGGTCTAAAGAGTGATATAATGGTGATGAAATTCGTATGTGCTGGAGAACTCATATGTCTAATTTAGCCCTGACTCAGTCCATAGAAATAAGAATTTTCCCGCAGACATAGCCTCATAGTTGCCTGGGAGCTGTGACCACACAGGGCTAGGGCAGTGGGGTTGTCTGTCACACAGCCACTGGAAGTTACAAACCTAACTCCCTCTGGCTGACCATCCGTTCCTGCTTCCCATAGCCTGGTGCATCACACTGGCTTCTCATTCACAAAATCCATCTGCCAACTTTTCCCTAGGCCTTCTTGACACAGGTTTGATGCTCCCAAACTTCTCCATCAAAGCACCATCTCTGAACCTTCATTCTTACTAGGAACTATAGAGCTGCCCATGCCTCAGACTTGTGCCTGCCCCAGGGGCAAATGCTCTCAGAGGAGCCATTAAATTCTCTCCATTAGAAGCCAATAAACCACTCACTGATGTGCAGCAAGCAGAAGATTAGACTTGGTCCTTCCTTCCTTCCTGTGTGACATTAAATCAATTACACAAACTCCCTGGATCTTATTTCCTGCACTGTAGAAATGGACTAATCACAACACTTCCCTTATAAAGTGATTAAAAGAGAGATGTGTGACCCTCTGCCCAGTACTTGGCATGTAAAAAACTGTTTAACAAATGGCAGCCTTGTTATGTTAATAAAAATCTTGGAAAATAAAATTCAGACTTCAGTTAATGACTCACGGAGATACTTCAGAGTTAGTGAGGTGAGAGCAAAGGAGTGGAGCTCACATGTGGGGAGGGGATCCCCACACAGAACTACAAGAGTCCACGTTCCATCATGTGACTTGATGCTCATTTGCAGGGTGAGTTTGGCTATGGCATCTGTAAACTGGGGTAATAATAATGTGGTAATGACTAGGTGCTGTAATGCTACAAAATGGTACATGAGCCTCAAAACCTGAACTTATTTTTTAAATATTTTTTTGTTCATTATTTATTTATTTATTTGAAAGTGACAGAAAGAGAGGGAGAGAAAGAGGGAATGGGCGCACCAGGGCTTCCAGCCACTGCAAATGAACTCCAGACGCATGCGCCCCCTTGTGCACCTGGCTAACGTGGGTCCTGGAGAATTGAGCCTTGAACCAGGGTCCTTAGGCTTCCCAGGCAAGCGCTTAACTGTTAAGCCATCTCTCCGGCCCTTATTTTTTATTCTTGCCATTGCTACCACAACTGGCCTTTCTAGCCAGCCCCTCTCAACCACTTCTCTATTCAGGTCTGCTTGGCTCCCAGAATTAGGACCATGGGTCCCCTATCCCAGGGCCTCTTCTTTTTGCAAGGCATTTTCAGCCACTGAAATTCCTTCTCATAGGTTTCCGGGGGTCCCTCCTCACAGCTTCCAGATAGCCTTGTAACATGGAAACACCGTGCCATGCTTTCTCCTTTCTTACCCTGGGCTCAGAATTGATCCCACCTAGCTCTCATTCCTATTTCTTGGAGGATCACAGAAATATGGGAGCCACACCATCTGAAGGAAGCCTAATCCAACAGCCAGCAGAGGGCAAGGAGCTGGTATGTAGTTCTTGCCATTGGCCCTTCCAGGAAGTCCTGGACAGAAAAGGACTTAGAGATGATCCTCAACATTCCTTGGGCACAGAAATAAATCATAGGGATTCTCATTTCTAATCAAAGCTACCAAAACACATAAATGTGAGCACATTTCTGCCCGTGTTCCTAAGCAAACACTAAAATGAAGGAACTTTTTGGTCCCACCAAAATTGGTAATTAAAAATAATTCCTAGTGCAAAAGACTTGCCTATCTTAACGCTGATCATTTGCCAGGAATTACTGTGTTCTTACTGTGTGAACACACTGTTCTGAGCATTATAATAACACTTATGACTTACACTTGCCCACAAGGGGCTAAAGGATTTGCCATCTAATTGAAACTTCTTATTTTTCACTTTAAAATCATTGGGACAAACCTAATACCACTGGGCTGACCATCAGATATGTTCTCACAAGGTGAATAAAAAACATGAAAGACAGTTCATTCTAAACCTCTTCTCTCCTATCATATTTCCCCTCTACTATCTGGCTCTGATGCTCTCTCTCTCTCTCTCTCTCTCTCTCTCTCTCTCTCTCGCTCACACACACACACACACACACACACACACACGCACACACACACAGAGCACAGAATTGCAGTACTTGCCAATTTAAACAATCAAATTCATACAATTATAGTGCCCAAAGAATCATGGGAAGACATTCAGTTCTTTCGTTAATAAATTTTTAAAAATGTAGCGTCACTAACCAGCTAGCTGAGGGTTCTTTCGCTCTATAGGAACCATGGGAGAGAGACAAGGAGAAGCCCTTCCAGCCCTTGTGTCCACCAGCAGTGGGCAAGTTGAAGGAGAGTAAGTGGCGCCCTCTAGTGTTTCAGTACCCTGAAGGCCTTGAGTCTGGGGCTCTTAGTAGCAGCCAGTGTTCTGCTCTTAGCCTAGTGTCTGAGCCCTTGCTCTGAAGACTGGACACCTGTCTTGAAATCTGGTGCAAGGGGCCTACTTCACTTCTGTGGCTCCTTACAGACTCTTCCTTCTTTAGCCTCAGTTCTCTGCTCTGTTACTGCGCACGCGCGCGCGCACGCACACCTCCTGTCCTTCTTCCTGCCATGTCTGCACTCAAACTGTCCAGCTCCATAACTCAGCTGCTACTGGGACTATTGGGGTACCTGCTTCTACAAGGACGGCTTGGGGCACCTGCCAGGACCACTCAGGAACTGGACCCACTTGGGAGCCAGACACTGGAGGTCTTCAGTGCTGCTTAGGAGATGGGGCAGTTGCGAGTTCAGGAAACATGGGAGTCAGGTGCCCACCTGTGGCTCCGGAGCTGTGGGGCTTGAATGTCAAGGCATCCTGCAGATGCTGAGGAGCTGGGCACTTGCCAGCACTCGGACCATGGCCATGGGATGGCTGCTGCTGCCTCCGCTGTCAGGCAGCCGGCTGCCTTATTGCTTTTACGGCTCATCCTGCCAGCTGCTGTACCATTGCCATTCTCAACTCCTGCCATTGCCACCATTCTGTGCTGTCTCTGCAGGCTTCTTTCCCTCATCCCCTCGGACACAGTGCTGATGGTGGACAAGAAAAGACCTCTCCAGAGAGGCCTAACCAAGTCTAGTGCCGCAACACCAGTGGAAACAGCTCAGGAGGTCTCTCAGCTGACTCAGAGTGAGCCTGAGCAGGTCAAAATGGTGTATGGGCCAGTTACATCCATTTGTTTCAACCAGTTATGGTTCTGTGCTTTTGTCCAACCACAGTCTTGTCTTTTAGCACCAATCACAGTCATAAATACCTGTTTTTTCGATGAATGCACACTATTGCCTCTTAGGATCAGTCACTCAGTCCCTTGCTGGACTGTCCAGGAAAGTGTCTCCCCTCTGGCCGAGGTGGAGATAGTTCTAAGCTATCTAGAGCTCACTGAGGCTTCTCATAGCAAAAAGAAGAACTGAGAGGAACATCTCAAATAGCTCTGGAATTGATGCAGTTAGCTGTAATCTGCATAGTTGCTTGAAGGCATCCATAGAGTGTTCAAATTTGCTGGTGCTGGCATAACGGTAGTCCAGCTGGTTGTTAGACTGACAGTCTTTTTGCTTAAGACAGCCAGGACAGCAAGGGACAATACAGCAGCTGCTCATAAGGGAATAAAATTACTACATCTCAATATCTTTGATTATTTATAGAAAAGTGGACACCAGAAAGAGTGCTTACAATAAAAGCTTAAGGAACTTATCTTTAATACTAATAGTGATTTTTAACAGTGCTTAATATCTACCCCACACTGAAAGGAAAGGTGGGCCCTGCTTATCTGTCTCAAAAAAACCAAAAAGCTAGTGTATTAAATGTCTTGCCTAAAGTCACTGTGTGAGCAGCAGTGCCCTACTCAGGTCTCAGGTCTGCGTTTCTTCCTCTCATTCTTTCATGAACTACTGATCAAGCACCAACTTTATGTGGTAATCTGTGTTGGGCACCCAGAATATTAGTGGACAAGCTCATGCACGCTTCCTGCTCTCCTGGCAGAACTTGCAGAGCAGTGTGGGAATCAATCAGTGGTCAGTAATCCCACAAAGAAACCAGAGGTCTCCTCATGCACGCACATGCTGCTGGATGGCAGCCGGCTTTCTGGAGGTAGTCGTGATTCTCTGAAACCTGTAAGATACACAGGAGGAGAACGGTGACTGCCCCAAAGATGAAGGGACATCCTCCTTTATCATCCAGGAAAATGTTTCACTGTGGTGTGCTGGAGCAGCTCATTCAGGCTCATACCTGCTCTACCATGAACTTCTCTTCCACCTTCATGCTCTGTGAGGTCACATGGCAACTTGAAGTTGGCTGTAGTGGGCGTATTCATACCACAGAAAGCAGCAGATGCCACAAATTAGGGCTCCCCCCTGCTACGACTTCGGAAAGCTGATTTACCATCACTCCACAGGTTTCACACGTACCACCTGCTTCCTGGCTGCAAGCAGCACAAATCCTCCCCGCCCTTTGAGCCAAGGGTCTGATCTCCCTCCCGCCAAACCTACCAAGTGCCTGTTCCCATTAATAAGTGCCTTTGGCCTTGGAGCTGTTTATTTCAGGGCCTGAGCCATCTGGCTTCTGGGATCCAGGACATCCTAACAAGTGAATACCATTATGGTAAGAAAGGGCCTGTTCTTGTGGTCTTTGTCACTCCCTCAACATCTAGTGATAGTTATCAACCACCCGCGCCTGCCCGGCACTGTGAGATACTTGGCCAGGCAGATCTCAAGCCAGGCTGTGACCCCTGAGGAATTTGGGGCCTGGCTTAGGCTGCCAGGCTGACATTGTTCTTCCTTAATATAACATGGGCTGCTGGGGCACCAAAGCCATGGCTGGAAGCCCAGCTGAGGGCACAGGGTAGGAGATGGCACCACCTCTGTTTGCCAGTTTGACTCTTAGCATAATATCTAGCCCCACGTGAGTGGAGGTTAGAGGTGACAGTACATGTGATAGACACCCAAGTTTTAAAACAACAGATGCTGTCACCCTTGTAAGCCCTACTACCATCCTGTTCTCTGGAGAGACGTTCCCAAAGGAAAAGAGAGTTGTGAGTGGCTAATGGAAGAATGTCCAGAAATAAGGGTGGGTGGCCACATCAGATACAGAGATTTTGCAGTGCCTTTGTTTCCAACAGACGTGTGTGTGCCTGTGTGCACACGTCCAAGAATACACACACTGTTGCTTCCATGCACATATGCACAAGCACATGTGTACACATGTAAACTCATTGAGCATGTGTGTGTTTTGCCTGCATACAGAAGGGAACAGATCAGATAGGTAGCCATGGGATGGGGTGGGTGAACATGAGGTACTTTCAGAGCTGAGCCATGAAGATTCTAGAAGGAAAAGTCAACCAAGGTTCTGATTGGGAACAAAGATGCACACCCTGGATGGACAGGATTCCTTTTTCCACGTTCATCTCCTAGCTCCTAGAAGGGAGACAGCAGCTGGTACTTGTGGCCTGAGCTAGAGGAGGCATCTCCACTGTACCAGGGAAGCTCAGCTTCTCACTGTGTTGAGCTACAGTCACCATCACTTGGATGACAGAGTCTCCAGGAGGTTCCCATCCAAAGCAGAATCAGAGAGTGATCGGCTACTGTACTCACCCTTGTCTTCAAAGCATCCCTCGGGTCATGTCACACGGGGCTGTATCAGTGGGCAAGGGAGGGTACCCCACAAAGCAGTTCCTGTTGGGAGAGTAGGGCCCAGCAGATGGGATGCTAGGGTGGCATGAGGACTAGATGCAGTGGGGAAGCTTTTTCAAGGTTCTGTGTAGGCGGTCTGTTGAGGAGGCAATAAGGGGAGAGGGTGACTAGAGAGCTCGGTGTCTGTGGGTGGAGGCCACGCAGAGCCAGCAGCCAGCCAGTAGCCAGGAGGAATGAGCTGTCCCTCAGAAGCCCGTCTTCCCTCCTTGTTCCTGCTCTCTATTGGACCACACTGGTGGCTGGCTGTCACAGCTCCCCTCTGCTCCCTTTCCTAACATGACCTTGGGACCCACAGGCATCCTGGCCCCTTCTGGAAAACTGTAGTCATTTGAGGCTATTGGTCCAGACACAGGTGGTCACTGAGGCTGGCTGGAGGGGAGAACTGTCCTATCAATGGTAGACACAAGGGTAGAGTCCCAGCACAGTTATGCAGATCGCATCCTCTACAGAGCGTTAAGCCAAGTGCCTGAAAAGGACTCTCTCATGTTCACCAAACCATGGCCCTGGCTCCGACTTCTCCTGCCTGAGGAAAGGACTCTTCTTCTCATTCACACACGGGCTCAGCATGACCAAGTGTGTAGCTCCAACTGTAGAAGCTGTTGATAGCCATGGAAGACTCCTCCGACGTACATCCTTCTCACTCCACCTCCCAATCCCCACAGAAGGGGAACTAGGTGGGATTCAGAGTAAGGGCAGTCCTTGGGGAGGGAAAGGTGGCAACCCTTGTTATCAGCTTATCAACACTGCCTAGTGCCAGCCAAGAGTTAATCTGCTGTAATGCTTGTGGTCTGAAGATAAAAGGATGGTTTCCTTATTAACATTGAGATAATTAACTTGTTTATCTTAGTATGTTCATTGTCCAAATATTGTTCAACAAGATATCTTATTTCTGGCAATTATCCAAACATTACAGTAAGTGGGGGGCTCCTTCCAGGGCAGGGTACACAGTGAGCATTTGCTGCTCCTGGCAGGGATCCCCTGACTGCGGTTCAGCAGTAGCCCCTGATCAGTCCCAGGTGAGGAGCTCGCTGATAAACAGCAAATTAGTCTCTGTGGTCAGATCCCAAAATACGTGGGTGACAAACACAGTGGCATTGTTTCCTTGACTGAGTCTTGTTTTCCACGTGTGGGAGGAATTCCAGACTTGAGAATGCTGCATCCAGACTTCATAGATTGTTGTTTTTTTGTTTTTTTTCATAATCAACACACAACTAATGGTCAAGAACAATACCAGCTTAGCTTCTATACTCCAAAGGCTCCGGGTCAAAACCTGACTTCCATAGGGACTGGAGAGGATCCAATAGCAACTACTGTCTTCTGTTGTCAAGTTGGACCATGGCCTCTACCAGTCCAGCTTTCCCTCGGCTTGTGCAGTGCGGCGGAGCAGATGTGCTCGCCTGCTAATGTGCTGTAGGACGGAACTGCAATCCCCGCTTATTGAAATCACATGCGCAGCGCTCAGAACTGCCCTGCAAACAGATGGCGGCTCCATGCAAGCACTGTCGGAAAAGGCCAGAGCCAGCCTCCGTCCCCTCATACACAGGCATTGTTGGCAGCTGGGCGAGAGAAAGAATGGCCTGCCCTCCCTTCCCTACCCATGCAGTCTGAGGGGCCAGGCTCGTGTCAAATAAAGTACCTCTAGATAGCTACAGAAGTGGGGTTGTCTCCCCCGATGCATCGTTTCACTTTCCATGGTTTCAGTTCTCTGTGGTCAACCACAGTCTGAAAGTAGTAGTAAATGGAAAATTCCAGAAATAAACAACTCAGTTGTAAATTGCCTGCTGTTCCGAGTAGCTTAGCAAAATCTCACTCCATCCCACTAAGACTCAACCATCCCTTTGTGCCCACCTGTTAATCACCTGGCAAGTGGGTTAAATATTGGATATGCTGTTGAGCTATTGCCATGTCTGCGTTAAATAATCTTACAGAGCAGCTAATGCAATATCCAATGCCTCTGCCATTCACTGCACTTCAGCTCTTCAAGTAGGCCTGGTGTCTTGTCACATTATTGCAAGAAATGTACTACAATAAGATATTTTGAGGGAGATAGAAAACATTCACATCACTTTTTATACTAAATTATTATATTTTTCTACTTTTCTATCATTAGTCTCTTATTGTGCCTAGTTTATAAATTAAGCTTTATCATAAATATGGAAGAAAAGGAAAAACATGGCATGTAGAGAGTTTAATATTATCCATAGATTCAAAAAGCCATTAGAGGTCTTGAAACATATTTCCCATGAATTAGGAGAAATTACTGTATAAAATTTGCATATAATAGATAATTCTAGAAAGATGTACTATAAACATTCAAAGTTTGTTGTCTGAGTAAATGGGACTGGAATCAATAGGGTGTAAAAGATACCATGGCTAACTCCGAATGTGCTTGTTTGAGGAATTTATATTCAATTCTTAAATGGTACTCATTAGTTTAAAAAGTCCTGAAACTTTGTGAAATTATTTTTAAAGTAAGCAATGCACTTCAAGAACATTTTATTTTAAAATGCTAGATAGATAATAATAAACTTTTTTTTTTTTTTTTTTTTGGTTTTTCAAGGTAAGGTCTTGCTCTACCCAAGACTAATCTAAAATTTACTATGTAGTCTCAGGGTGACCTTGAATTCACTATAAGCCTCCTACCTCTGCCTCACAAGTTCTGGGATTAAAAGCATGCATCACCATACCCTGCTTAAATTTTACATTTAACCTAAATTGAATTGAGTTTCTTTAGATTTTATAAAGGAAAAGTATGTACTGTGGATAAAATGTTGTTAGAATGTTTGTTGGTTGGTTAGCAAATCTATATATAGCTTTATTTTCCTATTCAGTGTGAAAAATAAACAACTGTACTCATAGGGCTATTATGAGTATTCAGTGAGAAAATACATTTCAAGTATTTACCACAATAACACATATGAGATATTGGGTAAATTTTAGCATTTCACCTTCTTTCAAAGATAATACCAATATCTAGAAAGTAATTTAAGGGCTGGAGAGATGGCTTAGCAGTTAAGCGCTTGCCTGTAGAGCCTAAGGACCCCGGTTCGAGGCTGGGTTCCCCAGGTCCCACGTTAGCCAGATGCACAAGGGGCGCACGCATCTGGAGTTCGTTTGCAGAGGCTGGAAGCCCTGGTGCGCCCATTCTCTCTCTCTCCCTCTATCTGTCTTTCTCTCTGTGTCTGTCGCTCTCAAATAAATAAATAAATATAAATATAAATAAAAAATAAAAATAAAAAGTAATTTAAGAGCTGGAGAGATGGCTTAGAGGTTAAGTGCTTGCCTGTAAAGCCTAAGGACCCCGGTTCGAGGCTCTATTTAACCCACGTTAGCCAGATGCACAAGGGGGCACATGCGTCTGGAGTTCATTTGCAGTGGCTGGAGGCCCTGGCACACCCATTCTCTTTCTCTCCCTCTTTCTCTCTCTGTCACTCTAAAATAAATAAATAAAAATAAAAACAAAAAAAATGTAAAAAAAAAATAGTAATTTAAAAAATCAGACATGAGCAGACAGTGATTATCTTATTTTCTGAGTTTACCTGAAATAGGCTCTGTTAGCTCTTAGGTCTCTTCTAAGGTACCTTCCATGTGTTGCTTAATATGGTATGGTAAGCTCATAGGACTGGAAGGAACCCTAACAATTTTTCCAGGTTACTTTACAGCTGAGTTTCCCAATGTCACAGGTCAGGACTAGCCCCAGAACCTGACAGGTGGTCTCCCCAGTTCTCTATTAATTGGTCTACAGTGATGCTCGCTGACCCCACCCATGCCCTAGGTGACCTTGTGATGTACCACATAGACATTTGCCCAGCCCTGGGCAGATAGTCTACTTGATCAATGTTTTGCTCAGTCCTCTGATGTATCAGGGAAGTGCTGGGCAGTATGAGATAGTAAGCTAATTTACACAGAGTGCCCGCCTATAGGAGGTTTCCAGAGATGGAGCAGGGAAAGCACAGCTGATATTGAGGGGCTATCTGATAGGAAGACTTGTTTAATTTCACCTACAGAATAGTAAAAGCAGGAAAGAATTACACACTACAGTTCAGTGAGCTTGCACTTTAGGCTTTTACCCAGACAAGTACCAACACTAGCTATTTCACACCATTATGTTTACAGTCCTGTCCACTCCTTTAACTCCAGATTTCTATATGAACAGTCTCCTAAACCACTCCACTTATACGTCCAACAAAAAGTATCTGAAATGCAGGCTTGGGCTGGGGAGATGGCTAAGCAGTTAAGCGCTTGTCTGTGAAGCCTAAAGACCCTGGTTCGAGGCTCTGTTCCCCAGGACCATGTTAGCCTGATGCACAAGGGGACGCACGTGTCTGGAGTTCGTTTGCAGTGGCTGGAAGCCCTGGAGTGCCCAACTTTCTCTCTCTCTCTCTCTCTCTCTCTCTCTCTCTCTCTCTCTCTCTCTTTCTCTCTCTCCCTCCTTCTCTCTGTCTGTTGTTCTCAAATAACTAAATAAAAATAAACAAAGCCAAGCGTGGTGGCGCACGCCTTTAATCCTAGCACTTGGGAGGCAGAGGTAGGAAGATCACCATGAGTTCGAGGCCACCCTGAGAATGCAGAGTGAATTCCAGGTCAGCCTGAGCTAGAGTGAAACGCTACCTTGAAAAAAAATTAAAAGTTTTTTTAAAAAAATTTAAAATGTAGGCTTCTCCATATAAGGAATCTTAGTTCTCAAATTTAGCATGTCTAAATGGAACTCTTGATTCTGCCTTTCAAACCTAATGTCCACCTTGATGGATCGCCCCTCCATCCAGAAGTCACAGAACTTGCTTCTCCTTTTTCATCGTTCCTTCCACATTACAGAAATCCACTAGGAAATGCTCTAGCATTATTTCGGCACCGCGTCCATTTGTAATGCTCTCTTCTCTCTTCTATGGTCAGCACTGCCCACTCCTGCTCTGATTTCCTCTGGAGCTGCTTTCCAGACCCCTGCTGTCCACTCCCTGTGCATGCTCAGCCAGTGCTGCACCACTCTCAAAACCTTCCCAGGGCTTCCTTGTCTCCTTGGGAGTAAAGTTCAAACTCATCTGAGGCTACAATGCTCTCTAAGAGCCGACCCCAGGAGAGCGATCTCCTGATGTGCCGCAGGAACACGTTCATTATTTTCAGCCAAGCATCATATCAGAGGCAAAAGGCCTTTCCTGGCCAATTAATACTTCTCTAAGTTGTAATTCTAAAATGTGTACTATAGTTTGTTTTCTCCAATCTCTTCAGCAACTGGGATTTTGCCAGCTATTGTTGTATTTTGTATAGTAGAATTTAAGCTCCCTGAAGCAGAGCACTTTGTGATTCTGTTCATCCTGTATACTGTCTCTAGAAGAGCACCTTGGCCTAAACGTGGTGCTTTACACATCAATTCTAAGCATGATTCGGCAGTGTATTTGACTCCACGCTTCAGCTGAGTGGGTCATGTGCTTGTGGAATGCCCTTCCGAGCCAGTGTCGTTTGCTTCTGTAATCTCCGCGGTTCCCAGCGTGGTCGCCTGTACGGAACAGGTGCTCGTTACATGTGTGTTGAATTACATTGAACACTTGGCAAGCACTAACCACAAATTTTGTGACTTCAGTTCACTTCACACCATCTGCAAGAAGCATTGTGCTCAAGGGTTTGGTATTTGTTTTAAGGATATGCTCAGAATTTCATTAAGACATGGAAAGCAACTCTCTCTTTAAATATTTTTATTTGTTCCTTGACATTTTCATTCATATCTATCTATCTATTTATATCTATATCTATATCTATATCTATATCTATATCTATATCTATATCTATATATATGGCTTTTGTGCGGGGGTTTCAAGGTAGGTCTCACTCTAGCTCAGGCTGACCTGGAACTCACTATGTAGTCTCAGGGTGGCCTTGAACTCACGGTGATCCTCCTACCTCTGCCTCCCAAGTGCTGGGATTAAAGGTGTGTGCCGCCACACCTGACCTATATTACATTTTGATTATAGACACTCCACATTACCCTCTCTTATTCTCTTCCTACTCCCATTAAGCCCTTTCTTCTTCCCACCACTTACTGGTGGCAACACTATGGAAGAGAATGATTTCCACACCTCCAGCAACAATTAACTGCCATTATATCCTCAAAGAGGCATTTGGTTTCATGTGTCCCTCCTCTATCCATAACAGATTGTCAGTTGGCCCTATCATGTGTCACCACAGTGGCTGTGAAGTCATTAATGAAATGGCCATGTGATGTCTAGATGACAGACTTCCACAGCACTCCTCCCCATCCTCCAGCCCTTGCATTTTTTCCATGCCCTCTTCTGAGATGTCCCTGAGCCTTGAAGGGGATGACTTATATGCCCTGTATAGGGCTGAGAACTCTGCCTTCACTCATTTTCAATTCTTTTACCAGTTATAAGTCTGTGCATTAACTGCCTCCCACTGCAAATAAATAAATAAAATGGATAAATAAATCTAAAAGAGTTTTGTTTTTTTTTTAAACCTGGCCAAGACTGGGAGCAGCACTACTTGATAGATATAAACATAAAAGTTTAGATGGTAACATGACAACATATCCATTTAGCAAACAATAGTAGTAGTTTTCCCCCTTGGGCTTAGGTTGTTCTCAGCCATGGGCTTTTCAGCTGGTTCAAAGTACCAGGCATGACTTCTTTCATGTAAAATGGGCCTCAAATCCAGTAAGAAATCAGTTGGTAGCCGGGCGTGGTGGCGCACGCCTTTAATCCCAGCACTCGGGAGGCAGAGGTAGGAGGATCACCGAGAGTTTGAGGCCACCCTGAGACTACATAGTGAATTCCAGGTCAGCCTGAGCCAGAGTGAGCCCCTACCTCAAAAAAAACAAAAAAAAAAAAGAAATCAGTTGGTTACACTCATAACAGTCATGCCACTGTTGTACCAGTGGACCCATCTTGCCTGGCAGGTCAGTGGTACAGTATGCAGGAGCCACTGCTGGATGAGATTTCTGATGACTTTTCTTCTCCAGAATCATGCATAGAACCTTCCAGTACCATGAAAACTAGCCAGCAAGAGGAAGCTTCCAGCTCAATTCCAGCTTGACTTCTCTATTTTGCCACTAAGGGGTGTGGCATCTTCCGCAGTCGCATCTTGTTATTTAGTTCTGGTGGTCAATCAAGAGCAATGACAAAAGCCTGTATTATTTGGGGGGAGCTACTAAGGAGGAAGTAACTCTAGGAGAGGGAATGGCACAAATATGGTAGAGAAAGCAGGGAGGTGACTTAGTCGTATGGATTGTTGTGGCTGTTTGAAGTGACCTTGTGCCAGGCCTGAGCTTGCAGAAACAAACTCTGAAGAAAGTCCCAAAAGTGAATGTGACCAGAGTTTATTGGATCTAAGTGGCTAAGGTCCCAGGGTCTGGATTAGAGGTGATTTATACTATTTATCTGCCACAGAACAACAGGCAAACCATGATGAGTCAGATTCACCAAGATTTCTGCTACCCTTCTAAGAGCCAGGTAGATAACTTGGTTCCTTCACTTTGGAATCACAGTCATTTGATCGTGTGATGGATGGAAGTCTTCCCACAGTGCCATCCTTGGGACTCACACCTGAAGCCTGCTAAACGGGAGACTGTTATTCCTAATAACCAGCTCTTATTGAGTGAGTCCAGGTATAGCTAGAATTGTTCAAATTCAGGGTTACAAGTGGGGCAAGAGCACAACACTGTGTACTCAGAGTCAGTTTACAAGTTTATCTTAACACTAAAGCTTCTTGCAAAACTGTATTTAGTTCTACCTTGAACTGTTTCCTCTCACTCAAATATTTAAATAGAAATAATTCACAAAATGTATGACTATCAGCTCATGTTTACTCCTAATGACAGTAGGAGATTTTTCAATTCCCCAAGTCACCATCAGTTATTTTGAGATGGCTTTGTCTTAAAAAAAAAAAAAAAAAAAAAAAAACCTCTGGCATCTGAAAGACTTGTTTCAAAGATTAAATAGAAACCTTTTTAAATGTACATTTAAAAGATATATGAAACTAAAAAAATAACAAGACAGAACTTTTGATATGGCAGAGAAACTTAATATGATGGTAGTTTGCTCTTACCTTTTTTTTAAATATCATTTTACCCATAAATGATCCTTATCTTCACAAACTATGCCAAGAAACCCACCAAAATCAAAGCAAGCACAGATTTCCAGAAAAACAAACTGCAGCTGTCTCCCATCACACAGGGCTCTGGGGCCAGCAGTCTGCTGAGAACTCATCAAGTCCAATTGAGCGGTTCAGGGCAAATGACATTTAAAAAAATAAACCTACAAGCCCATTGGGAATATTAAGAAAAGACTCATCCAGATTTAAAAAAAATAATAATAAAATAGGCATCTAAGACTCAAATCATTACAACAGGCCAAAGCCATGCTCCCTACACCAAAGCTGCAAGGAAGTCATTTTAAAAAGCTACTTCAGTGAGACATGAACTCTGGGGAGGGGGATATGGCTCAGAGGTGATAGTGCTTGCAGAAGCAGCATGAGAACTGAGTTTGATCTCCAGCTCCCATGTATGAAAACAGGCTGGCTGACACATGGTGAGCTCTAAGTTTAGTCAGACGCTTGTCTCAGGGAAATAAAGCAGGAGAGCGATGAAGGACCCTTGATGTCCTCCTTTTCACCCACGTGCACAGTGTAGCACACACACATCAAAAAAGAAAGAAAAAAGAGGACTGGAGAGATGGTTTAGCAGTTAAGGAGCTTGCCTGCAAAGCCAAGGAACACAGGTTTGATTCCTCAACACTCACACACAGCCAGATGCCCAAGGGGGTGCAGGCATCTAGAGTTCATTTGTTTGCAGTGGCTGGAGGTCCTGGCATGCTCTCTCTCTGTCTCTTTCTCTCTCTCTTTCATAAATAAATAAATATTTTTTTTTAAAAAAAGAAAGAAAAAAGAAAACATCTGTGTCTATTCACCATATAGGACTGCTTAGGTCCCCTCATACTCTCTCTAGAAAACCCCCAAATCATACTTTTGTGAGTACTTTTATATTGTTTCCCCTAGCACTGGTCAATTCAAAAGGCCATTTTTATTAGATGGGTTCTAGATAGTGAAAGTAAATTTTTCTTGGTATATGGATTTAAATATATGTTGTCATTTTTTAGTAAAATGAAAAAGTTCTCATGATGAAATAAGTTTTACCTCAAGCAAGTAAAACTTAGAGTTCCAAATACTACTGGCTACTGGAAAGCCGTAAGTGTTGAAAGCTGTTTCTAACCCAAAAGTTCCTAAACTGACTATGGAATCAATTTCAGGAACCTCCTCATTGCTGTGACAAAATGCTTGACATCAACAGCTTTAAAGGAAGAAAGACTTATTTTGGCTCAAGGTTTCAGAGATTACAGTCCAAGATCAGCTAGATCCATTTGCTTTGCGTGTGAGACAAAGTAAGACATGGTGGTAGAAGGGTATGGTGGAGAAGGTCCTCACCTCACACAGCCAGGAAGCAGAGAGAATGATTGAAGCAAGGGCCTGAGATAAGATATATTCCCCCAAGAACATCTTCTAAGTACCCCCCTACCCAGGAAGTTTCTGTAACCTCCCAATACTCTACAGATGGAGGTAAAGCCCTTGGTGTTCAGTTACCACTCAGTGATTAGATACACCAGCTAGGGACCAGGCCTTTGACACAATGAGCTTTTGAGTGTGACTTTTCATACCTAAACCATAATATGACCTATACTTCATCAAACCTTTTGTTGATATTCCAAGGGCAGGAAATACTGGTTTACATATTCCTGTGACTTCAAGGCCAATCTAACGATCTGCTCCCTATGGAGAGCCATCATTGACTTATTAAGTAGAGATTTCTTAGTTGCTTCTGCAGGCCAGGCTCTGTCTACACATCAAGACAAATACATGGAAGCCCCAGCATGCTGGTAGCTATCAATGTAATCAGGGAGATAAACAGTTACACAAATATCAACATTTCATGTGATACAGATTTGTCTGACAACTTCATTCAGACAGTCTATATAACACAATTACAGTCTAAGTGGTTTATTAATGATTCCAGTGAACTTGTATTATTCCCCTCTTTAATATGGTTCACTACTAAATGCCAGGCACATTCCTTATGCTTGTCTTGCATTCCCTATGGTATCTAACATGGAACTAGATATGTAGGAAGTCATCTAATAGATGCTGGTTGCTTGAGTCAAGACTGAACTACATGATCCATTGATTTCTTTTTAGCTCTAATATTCTTTCTCAAATATTGGTACAATCCTGTTCCTAAAAGATTATGGCAAACCACAAAAGTACTCCATAATTCATCAGCTCCAGTTTTCCAGGAGCTGTCTTAATGCAACAGAAGTAACAAAACCAATGCAATGCCCTCCAAAGGGCAAGCCACAGCAAACCAAAGCAATTCACTCTGTCCTCCACACAGGCAAAAGTGTTGGAGCTTCAAACTTAATGCTTTAGCCCTATAATCAAAGATTAGCCAAGTTTCAGATTTGACATATGGACATCCTTGGAGTCAAGTGAACTTTTAGCTATTCCTTGTAGAATTTAATACAGATTAGGGTTAGCCACAATTGGTAACACTCGGGGAGTTGTTAATTTTTTTACTGGCAATTTCATGGTAAACTCCCTTCATAAATTTCAGACTTAAACTTGGCATTGTCATGCAGATTTTATGCATATTTATTTGATTTACATATGTTGAGTGGTGTATAATTGTATAGCCATTCATTAAATGCGTATGATGCTTTAACCATCTGAGAACGCTTTAGAATCACAAAAACTTAAATTCATAAACGAATGAGGACATGAATCTAGTGCAGTACATTGGGTTCCCTTATGATATGGTGATGTGGCAGAGTTTCTTAACCCCTGTGCTACTGACATTTAAGACCAGAGGATTCTTTGTACTGGGAGGCAGCACAGGTATTAAAGAAGCCTTGCAGTATTCTTAGCTCCTACACTTAGCACGAGTGCCTCTCCTACCTAGTGACACCAGAGGATATCTCCAGACATAGCCAAATGTCTTCTGAGGCAGGGGTAGACATGGCAGAAATTTCTTCTGGTTGAGAACTACCCATAATTGAAGAATTCCTGGTAATTAAAGTCAGTTCAAGACCATTAGTAAGTGAATTTTTTAATTTGTGGACAATCAGTAAGTACCCTTATACTTAGAGAATGGCAAGCAAATTTAGGTGTGTTTTGAAACTAGATAAATCTCCCCCTCTCTAGTCTGTGTGGCTTGAGATACATTATCCATCTCCCCAGAAACTGGTTTCTTAATCTTTACGAAACTGGGAATCTTGCCCCATAGTAGTCACAAGCAATGGTGAGCCATGCCCAGCAAGGAGCAGGCATGTATTAAGTATGCCTGGTTCCCTTCTTCCTCCTGCTACTCCCCTCCTCCCTCCACACCCCTCTCCCCAGTGTCTGGAATGAACACAACCAAATTACATGCCCTACATTAGCTTGGTGGTTTCTTTCCAATTTTTTCTATCAAACAGATCGTTGGGAGCTAACATTATATCGAAACCTTATGTGAGCTTTAGAGAACAGACCAGCCTAAGTCAGCAATAGGTAAATGAGAAATCTGAGTTCTCAACATTTTGCATCCATGTTCAAGAAATTTCAAATTCAGGAAATGTATCCACACACATCAGGACCATTCATCAGTGACTCATTGTGTGCCCAGCACCATAGGATGGCAACTTGGCTAAACAGAAGGATTGCTCCCAGAATATTGACCTGTCCAATCAGCTTGGCAGAGCCCTTACCCATGTCCACTGAGCCATCCAGTAGGCCTGGTCACTTCCTCAGCAACACTGCCTGAGCCTTGGCAGAATGAAGCAGCTCATTGCGGCACCGTGGGAGAACTGAACGTGGAAACCTATCTGGTGTAGTCCTAAGCCTCAGGGACCTGCAGAGAGGACATATGGAAAGGCTTATGTACCTTATTTTCATTATAAAGGCATTATAACAACATTATGAGCCATTTGGAGAAGGAGGGAGTGGGGAAGGGGATCACCCAAAGTTCTAACACTCTGTACAACTGTTTTCATTTATAGATTGCCTTCCAGGGCTGGCTCCTATGCACATGTGACTGCCTTCGGCTGTCATGACTTCACACATCCTCTTCTCCAGCCCCCACTTCACACTGGCTCATCACAGCTTTCATAGTCAATGCCTGAATTCAAGCTTAGGCAAAAAGTTCTCCACAAGTAAATAACTGTCCTTTCATTAAAAAATACTTAGTGTCTGATATTTGCAATTATAAATCGATTGCTAAGAAAAAAATGATAATGAAATTTTCCTTCTCAGGATCATTTACTTAGGACAAAAATCTCAAAACTGAGACAGGCAAAAACTATGGACATGTCCATAGTTTTAAATATGGAATTTAAAATTATTTTTAATATATTATTGGGTTAATAAAAGCTATCCATATATCCTTGCAAAAAAAAGACATAGAAAATATAAGAAACAAAACAAAAAAATTCACTCATAATCATTTAATTAAATGAGTTACTATGTTTCCTTCTAGTCTTTCCCCATCATTAACATATACACCTATCCGTAACTGGTTGTATTATCATATTATTAAGATGTGGTTTTCTAAATGAACAGTGACACAAGGTACTAACTTGATTGTAGTATGTGTAGTCAGATTCACATTGCTGGGATGAACATCCAACCAAACACAGTTTTATGAGAGGAAGGGATTTATTTCAAGCATACATATCCAGGAGAGGTCTCATTAATAGCAGAAGAAGCTGGCTCCCATTCATTAATCCAAGCAGAGAAAGAGAAGCCAACACCAGCCAGCATGCATGTGTGTGTGTGTGCGCGTGCGCATGCGTGCGCGCGCACACACACACAAGCCAACAGCAGACAGGAATCCTGCCAGAGCTCATTCCATTCTTCACACCTTTGGGCTGGAATTCAGACCTGCCCCCAGTGATACCTTAGGTCTGGACTCAGGATCTGCTCCCAGTGACACCCCCTCCAGCCAGGCATCTGGAGATCCAAGTTAACAGTTTAATTTTAATCACTTGAGTCAATGGGGAACATACATTCAGACTACCACACTGATCTGAGCAATCAAATGATAGTTCTACTTAACAAAATAAAGTGGTTTTGCTAAAGTACAAGGGATGCATGGTTGTGGCTACCTGAGGATTCCCACACACCTAGAATCCTTCCACATCATCTGTTACAGGTTTCTTACACTCCCTGCCATAGAGCCCATTCTCTAGTATTTCCTCTAAGAGGAGCCTGGCCAATCTCATGCAATTAAAGTCAGCGTATAAGAGGTATGTGACGTGTGGCCAAAATTACCTTGAAAACACCTCAGAAGGCCCTGCCAGGATAGCATAGTGAGTTTTAATAAGACTGACTGGCCCGTTTTTCCTCCAATGTGGGAATGGGTCACTTAAGCTGAGTTCTAGGTGAAGTTAGTTGGCTTGAAAAAAAATTACCTTGTTTCTAAACCATACAAATCCATAACATCAATATATACAGAATGAAAATTTAATAGGAACCAATTCTTAACTAAAGACCTCATGTGTTTACTTGGTGGAATGACATGAAAAACCACCCTATTTCCTTCCCTCTGTCCCCTTTTCCTTTCTTCTCTCCCCTTTTCCTTCTCCCCCTCCCTCCTTCCTTATTTCTTCCCTCCCTCACACTTTATATACCTCACCCTTTATATATATAATTTAGTTGAATGTACACATGCTTAATTCTCCTACAACCAGAGCAATTCTGGTCGTTCATCCCGTGCACTTACTCACTTCTCACTGTGGGGGGGTTTCACTGCTGTGCCCTTTTCTTTTGCTGAATATCTGTACTCAGTTGAGGCAGCAACTGCTTCTCTTCCAGTTTTACCCACTCATCTCAGTCACGTCTCCCACAACAGTGGAGTGGAGCTCTTCTCCTGTGCCCCACGGAAACCTTTCTGACTGTTTAACATCCCTAATTCCAGTCATCTTTTGACATGGGGTGGTTTCCAGGTGCCTTGGCTTCTGGCTTTGCCATTAACACTCCCCACTCTGGAAGAGCAAGGCCGTGGGTCTCAGGCAGAGAACCTGTGCTTCCCTCAGCCCTGAGCAGCAGTGACAGTGACATGACAGACACAGAGGTTAGGATGGCACAGAGGCGTGGTAGAAGCGCGTTTCTGGTATGGCCCCTCTCAGCTCCAGCCCCGGCAGCCTGCACCCAAGATTTATGGATGGCACCTGGTAAAGCAGTGATGCAAACCCCATGTGAAATCCAAGGACATCATCATCTATCTCTGTTTGGATTTGGTTTGGGTTTTTATTAATGACGGTGGATTTGATTAAACAAAGTTTGCACTGTAACCAGCTCCAGCTGGACCTGAGCATCAGTGGGAAACCCCAATTCCCCTGATGTTGTCCTTTTGTCCTTTCTGCTCATGATTTCTTTCCAAAGCATTTTCTCTGACTCTGATAATGGTGAGCTCATACAATCTCATTTATTTTAAGGGCCAGTCTGGCGCACCCAGCTTGGCAGCCCTGTGATGAAGGACTTAGTATCAGGCATGCTGTGTGCCTGAGCAATGGCCTCCTCCTAACCTGTGTGGCGAATTCACTGTGTTGCTCTGCCAAGGCAATGTTATCACTGGGTTTGGGCTCACATTTGGAATTATTCCCACAGAAACCATATTCTGATAGACTGTTAATTGACACATCACCAAGATTATCTTGTAAGGTCACTGGAAGCTGTTTCAGTGAAATTTGGGGCTGTTGGCAGAGTTGTTGCTTATTATAAGTGACTGTGATTACCTACCACTGGGGATTTTTCTCTAGGGAAATCCAGGAATCATATCTCACCAGCCCAGGCTGAAGAGCGTCTGTTTGTGATCTGAGCGGTGATTTTGCCCTCTCATCTTCAAAGTCTTTTCTGGGTCTGTCAGCTTCTCCCGTTTCATCCTTTCTCTGCTTCCTCTCTCAGGCTGCTCTTCCTCCCTCACTTCCACCCCTTTGCCATTTGCGTCACCTTCTCCACCTCTTTTTTATTTTATATTTTCTTTTTGCATGTGTATCTGTGTGTGGTGTATGTGCATGTGTATGCATATTCACATGTGTGTGGCCACATGTGTGTGGGTTCATGTGTTCGGGCACATGTGTGTGCTGACCAGATACTGGTGTTGAGTGATTCCCTTCATTGCTTTCCAGCTTCTTTACAAAGATAGAATGAGCCCAGAGCTCACTGATGTGGCTAGCCAAATCATCCAGCTTACCCTGGGGATCCCTTATCTTCTCCTCCTAAGTGATGAGATTATAAGTGTGCTGCCAATACTGCCTGGAATTTACAAGGGCTCTGGGATCTGAACTCAGGGCCTTACACTTGGTTGGCAAGCACTTTACCCATTGAGCCATCTCTTTGGCCCCCTCAACCTTAACCCTTCTTTTGAGTTGCCCACTGTCTTTATCCTGTTTCTTCTCTCATTGCCTTTGCTCTCCATCTCCCATCTCCTCATCAATCAGATGCTTCTTACAATAGCTTCATCTTGCTCTTCCAGCTTCTTCAATTTCCCTCAACAGTGACATCAAGTTTCTTAAGAGCAGGGCAAATCTCAGGGGCTGAGTTGGTCGGCCTCCATCTCGTCAGGACTCACCCATTCTCGCCACACAGCTTAAGTTCCAAGCTGAGAGGGAATTAGATGGTTATATCCCCTGTTCCTAATCTGCAGTAAGATTGGTGTCTCCCCTGTTCCTGATCTGAAAGGAGATGGATTTCTTTCCCCATTCCTGATCTGAGCTCAGCCCCAGCCTGGCCCCTAACTGGAATCAGTAGACCCAGAGCCAGGGCCAAGGCCACTGCCAGTCAGTCATATCGCCCGTGGTGAGGGTGGGGACAGAGAAAAGAAG
Organism: Jaculus jaculus; assembly: GCF_020740685.1. NCBI lineage: Eukaryota > Metazoa > Chordata > Mammalia > Rodentia > Dipodidae > Jaculus > Jaculus jaculus. Next base: position 36,939,856 of record NC_059120.1, read on the forward strand.
AGCAATGACCAATTTGTAACCTTCTGACATAGCTGTCAATGATCACTGCTGCCTTGTAGGTGACACCTGTTGCCTAGCACTGAAGAGCCCTCTCATGGTCACCTTTGTACTCACTGCTCTGCAGACACTTAAAAGGCATCCATGCACCGCCTCTTCTAGCGCATAGACGGAGCGGGAGTGCTGGAGGAACTCCTGCATTTTCTCCCCCTGTGCTCACAGTGAAACCACCCATCTGCTGAACACAGCACCATGATCCCTAACACTAAACCATCCCCTCAAGTCAATGAGGCAGATTGTCTCGTCAGGTGCCTATATGCTTTATGTGCTAGAAGATTCTCATTCTTTTCAGAAAAAGATCATTTCACCTGCTAAGAATGAAAGCAGCTATATTTGCCTTATGATTTTTGGCTGGGAACTCAACCTCTTCTTTTTCACCCTGTGATTTCCTTCTGCTAAATGAGGCTCTTGCTGCCGAGAGCATGGAGCCCGGACAATTGCGTTCTGATTGAATGATTCACACAAATGTGAAGGAGTAAATTCAACAATTCAAATTGAATCCACTTCTGAATGTGCATCCACCATTTGATCTCTTCACATTTCTTCCTATTTGGTGTCATTGCTTTCCCCTTGCTCCCCAAACCAAAGTCACTGCTTGGCAATTTCTTGTTTTAGAGGGTGACAAACAGAGCAAGTGTAGAAAAAACTGTATGTTTTGGACTAAAAAATGAAATCATTAGGGTAAGTTTCTATTCTTGTTGCCTGGAATTTCACTCTGGTTCTGATTAAACTCGACAAAGATATTATATTTGATGCTTTCCTGTAAATGTATGAAATGGTTTGCTATTGCATGTCCATGAATGGAAATAGTAACAGACTCCACTTGGCTCCATCAGCCTCTGACTTGGTCTTCACGCCCAAAAAGCCAACCAACAAGGACTCACTTCCCAAGCCTGGAGCAAATAGTTCCTGTCTTGGCCTGTGTTTTCTCTTGATAGATTCAGAAATAGGATCTTGTCCAGAAAAATGTTTGAGAGTAAATGAAACACTATATTCTAATTTCTATAAACTGTTTAGTAAGGAGCAACTGAGTATTTCTAATTCCTATCTTTCATGACTACATTGCTTTCAGAATAGTGGCCATCTCCAAACCCCGTTTCTTGGTTGCTAGAGTATTGGTCTCTGGAGACCTTTAAGAAAAACTTATGACAAAGAAGTGAAGCAGATTAGGTATTCAGCAGCAATTATTTGGGGGTTGTTTCTGTTTGCTCAGAAATTAGGTAAATCCAAGAAGAGAAAGTATACTGAGTTCTACCTTCATCCACATAATATCAGCAGGAATGAACACTCAATACCAAACCCAGAGGACAAAACTTTCACTCCTTTGTGTGGGTCAGATGTGTGGGCTGCTCAGGGCAGGGAAGAAGGAGTGGACCATATGCCATCCAGAAAGTGACAACATATGTATTTCCTTAAGATGAAAATAATACTGCAAAAGATTTGTGTTAATTTTACATAGGAAGCATTATGTATAATATCTGGGATAATAAGTGTGATTTATTTTTAGTGGAACTATTTACTTCAAACCCACAGTTTATGCTAGTGTTATTTTAACACATCATATTATATCATCTTTAATTTCACACCTAAAATAAAAGTAATTCCTTATTAATTAAGTTGTAGGTCTTAAGGGACTCTTTGGGGGATCTCTGTCCCCCTCCCTGTCCTTTCCTCCTATAAGCTCTGACTCCTAATTTTCACATACTCACCCTAGTGACCAGAAGAAGCTCCTTACTCAGACTGAACAAGAAGTGGCAGGAAGAAGGAAGCTGTCCAGGTTTCCCCCTGGAGTATCTATCTGGCTGGCCAGTTCTCCTGTTGGGGTGGAAAGGCCTTGCCTTTAATCAGGAAATGAGCTCCTCTCTTACAATTAGGAACCAATAACTTCCATGGAACAGGCATTCTAGAGGCTGAATGGTCACAATGGTCTGTAAACATTGTTCACCTATCTTTAATAGATTGCATCAGACAAAAGGAAGAAGCTGTCTCATTTTGGAGATCCTATATATATATAAAATTCCTTCTTTTCTTTCTTGATTTAGAAGACAGATGAGAGAGAGAGAGAGAGAGAGAGAGAGAGAGAGAGAGAGAGAGAGAGAAAGTATGTGCCATGGTCTTTAGCCACTCCAAGCAAACTCCAGATGCATGCAACCACTTTGTGTATCTGGCTTTACGTGGGTCCTGGAGAATCAAACTCAGGTTGTTAGGCTTTGCAGGCAAGTGCCATAACCACTGAGAAATCTCTCCAGCCCTATTTTCTTTTTACTATGTATGTGTTTCTATATTATAAATGTCATTGAGATAGTTATAGATATCACTGTTGAGATTCCAAATTCTAAAAATTTTTAAGGTCTAAAATGGAAATGTTATCAATATTATGTATTCCCAATGGAAATACAATGTTGACAAAAGAAAAATGTGAGGAGATAGAAACTGAAGAAAATAATAGCTTCGAAAATGAGGCTGGAAAATAATATTATGGAATTTATGGGCAATAAAGAAAATTCATTTCTATACCCAATTGTATTCACCACTCAGTTGTGACTTCCATGGGCCTAAACAATTCATTGAACTTCTCTGAAAAAGACTAAATAACCACAGCACTAAGCTATCTTTGCCTCTCAGGATCCTACTAATGGCCTAAGAGGAGGCCCTTAGGAACATTTGTCAGGCTTTGGTGGCTCCAAAATTTTCATCAATTTTTGGAAGGTGGAGGTAGTGATGATGGTGATGGAGCTGTTGCTGGTGGCAGTGGTAAAAGCGATGGCAACATGGTAGAAGTGGCAACATGCTGGTAATGTGGTCGTTAGATGGTAATTGGACAGTGGTGGTGAGGAAATACTGAGGGATGATGGTGATGTTTGGCTGGTGATGGCCATTGTGGTAGTGGCAATGGTGATGGTGGTGGTCACTGGAGATAATCCTTCCATGCTCTAGGGATCTGAATGAGGGACTTGACTTTCATATGTGATAGATTTGAGAAGTGAGCAGAGAAGGGGGAAAGTACTTGATCTTAGGAGTTCATGAAAGGAAGGGCACAGAAAAGGTTTGGCATGGTCTTTTGCCTGGAACCACCCATATGTCTTTTCAGGTGATTTTTTTTCTTGGAGATAGTGCAGGAAAGCTAATATGCTTCAGCAGATGTCTACAACCTACTGGTTGTACAGTTTTAGAACTTTATTAAGATTTTGCTTGTTTTACTTTTACTTTTTTTGCCTTTTTATCCTCAAAAGACTGAATCTGGGCTGGAGAGATGGCTTAGCAGTTAAGGCACTTTCTTGGGAAGCCTAAAGACCCATGTCTGACTCTCCATGTCCCATGTACTACAAAGTGACACACATGTGCAAGGTCGCACGTGCACGCAAGGTGGTACACATGCCTGGAGTTCAATTGCAGGGCTTGGAGGCTGTGACACACCAATTCTCTCTCCCTCTCTCTCTCTCTCTTCCTCATAAACAAAAAAGGCCAGTCTGTTACACTTGCCTCAAAAAAGTAAAAGAAAAACCTGGATCTATATTTGGGGAATATGGAAATCAGGACTATGGGGGAAGGAAAGAAACCTAGCACCAGTTCAAAAGTCATTCAAGCCCCACCTTCCTGGGGACAAATGGCGATGAGTCCTCCTCAGACAAGACATGGCAAAATGAGTCGCTGGAAGGCCTCGAGGTGCAGCTCCCCCTGGACAGCACTGGGGCTGATTCACAAAGAAAGGAGTGACATGCTAACAAGTGGTTTTCATTACTGCGACACAGCCTCCACCCACATGTGTGTGCTGCGCTTTCTCTTTCTTTCGTTCTTTCATCTTCTGTGTTGTAACGAAACAATGAGGTGATTGCCATCCCAGTGGATTGCACAATATAACCAGTGTCTGGGCTGGAGTACAGCCTCCTCCAAGGAAATTCTGGACAAGAAGAATAAGCAGCTGGAAGTGAGAGCTTGTTTGCTTATATAACACCTGTGTATACTTTTGTAAAGCAGGTAAAGAAGGCAGAATGATGATCTGTAACTTGCTTCCTCCACAGCACACCTGCTAGCCCTCCAGTGGGATGTGCTGCATCTTAAATAAAACCGCCCATCACCAAAGGACAGGAAGGGAAGATCTACTTGTTACCCAGGAACATGACTTGGGACAGTCTAATGTGAAACGATGATTTACTTGGGTTGAAAAATGGGAACAGCTGTTTGAAGTGTCTTCTATTCTGATGACTAAATACTCATTAGCTACTCTAGGACATCCCGTAGGTAAAAACATACCTAAGCTCTCAAGAAGTTGATAATTCAGCAGAAGTCTAAATTTGTCCCAAACTCCTGGATGACTGAGTGAAAGTGTGACCATGAAGATTCCCCCAGTGTCACTTTCACTTATGACTCATTTTCCCTGAAAGGCAGCAGTTACCCCAAGCAACGATGCCATGAACCTCATGTTGTTTCAAGTTCTAGCAAAAGCTCCTTGATCACCTCATGCACTAAAACACGGCCATTGGTGTGGCACAGTTTCCTCCCTCTGACTGGACATAGTGGGAGAAAACAGATCATTACAAGGCCAGTGTTTTCATTGTTCAGCATTCTTGTTGACAAATGGTTTCCGCTTGTTACCCTGCCGCTGCAGACAGTGTTCTGAGCATGCGCACAGCATAGCCAGCCATTCCAGTCATGACTGGAACACACAACTATAATTCTTTCCTGCCAAGAGGGCCACATAAGGTCAGGGACACTAGGTATCACTAGGTATTGCTTCCTCTTCTACACCCAAATCTTCTAATTGCTTATTGTCTTATTTTGGCCAAATGCCTTTAATAATATTAATAATAGTTAAGATATGTAGTACCAACTGGGTGCTGTGCACTGGGCTAAATACTGCATCTAATTATAACTCAAGGTGGAAGTAATAATTAATTATTGATTTTTCTCTGGACAGGATACACTGATGTGAGAGAGGTTAAATCATTTGCTAAGGGCCACACAGATGTTAAGTGGTAGGGTTAAGAGGCAGCAAGTTTCAGGTCTTGGGTTTCAGTTGACCCATGTCTCAAGAAAGTAACTGGACTGTATTACCCTTTGCAGCTCAAGCACCATAGACATGTGTACAACAATATGGCTGTGCAGATTCTAAAATGAATTCATTTCTATTTCTCTGAATCTTAATCATGCAAATTGTCTTTAGAAGCAAAAGGATGAGTAACTAGTCTCTCTCTCTCTCTCTCTCTCTCTCTCTCTCTCTCTCTCTCTCTCTGTGTGTGTGTGTGTGTGTGTGTAGTGTGGAGAACTATCTGCCATCATCTCTGCAATGTCAACTTCCCCACAATGATCTGATCCCTGGAGACAGAAAACTTAGGTTTCTGGTTAGCTCTGCAGTGAATTTCCCCAGTGGAGAATTTCTATTTTGTCCAAGTTGTCATGGTCAAATAAATTCTAAAAGGTGAAACTCTGGAAGATTGGGGATATTCTGAAATATAATATGTGAGAATCAAGTGGCTGTAGATGGACAGCAGCTTTTCATCTCCCCTGACCTTTCCTTCTGCAATGATGAAAAAGCAGCCCAAGTTCCTTAACGCAGCTCAAGAATACCCATGCAAGATCCCTTCACTGGAGCTGGCTTCCCCAATAGGCAACCCGACCCAGGTGCTGAAGCAAGACCCAGGAAGTGGCTGGAACAGCACCCCAACAAACACATACATGGGAATCCATTCTTCACTTCTAGCTCTTATCTTAGCCTCAGGTTAGTGAGGATCTGCATGTGTGGCATGCCTGGGCAAATCTGGGTTGAGTTATTTCTTTCATGCCTTGAGTCAGATTTTCTGGGTGTGAAGTCAGCAAACAAACAAGCCAGGAAATGTCAGGGCAGCAGAGAGAGGGAAGAGGGAGCTGAGGATTCAGTGGCAGCTGTCATTCCAGAGTCCTGTGGAGTGGGAAGGCAACCAAGGGGTCATCATGATGTGCCTGGTACCAACTATTTGTGATCCATTTTCTTGGATGCAAGGGCATTGGGTACAGTAACTTTGCAGTGAACCCAAAATCCAGAAATAGCTTAAGCTCATGGACCATTAAGGGTGGCATTTTGCTGGAATCTCTGCCCTTGAGTGCCCTGGCTCATCCCCTAGCCTTCCCTAATTGGAGGGGCTGCTACCTTTTGTACAAGTCTCGGGACACTGTGTGTCTCTTAAGCTAGAATTGTTTTCTGCTATTCTTTTAGAGCTATGGATATTTAGCTTGTCTTAATGTCTGAAGTTACATCTGAATTGCATTATAAACTTATGTGTTGTAACATTTCTTGACCTGGTGCTTGGAAAACATACCACACACTGAGAGGAAAAGGCTAGCTCAAGGAGAGCAGAGGACATGAAATTTTATAAAGCAAAGAGAGTAAAAGGCTTGGATCTGAGCGAATGTTCACTGGTACCATTTGTTTTTATTCATGTCTTCAGTTCCAGGTAATTATCCCAGATCTGCTGTGGCCTGGAGACTTCAATAGGTGCTGCTATTATTGAATGTGAACCTTGACTCCAAGCAACCCAAGAGTCCCCTCTGTTCCCCGTATTTCTGTCTGCTTGTAGCTCCAAGTACAGAACAGACCAGGGAAAGACCAAAGGCATAGCTGAAATAGATCTTTTTCTTGTGGTTTAAGGATCAGCCAGTTGGAACCAAAGAGATGTTTTCTTAGGGTTGCAGAAAAGCTTGCAAAACTATTCGATTGTTTTTGGCATTCAAATTTAGATTATAGATATATCATTAGTATCACTAAGCTGATTGGTCAGACTACAAGGACCATTATTTAGAAGTACATTCTTGCAAAACTACACCACCCTCATCTCTGTTGTGGACGGCTGCTTTGTGTTTAGATATCTTATCATCTACCACACTAATGTCCTTGTAATTACCCATATTTTGAAAACTTCCCTGTGATGTTGCCCATTAAAGAGCTCGTGAAGTACTCCAGTCAGGTAAACACCACATAAATTGTGGCCAGCCACACATAATAGCAGACCACTCACATTCGGGGCGCATGCTCTTTCATTCTGAAGCCGAGGGCCAGCCAAACACAATGGCTTCTTCCTTGAGCTGCCTGGCTCTGGGAAAAATGCTGAGAAAGGTTTTGTAATTTACCTCAGAATCTTCCAAAGAGCCACAGGACCATTTCTCTTTAAGAAATGTGACAAGGCATTTCAAAATTGTCAGCATTGAAATACTCAGTCAAAAAGAATAGCAGTTTTGCTGAACCTTAATGTCTTCCTAAATCCTTGGTGCCAGATGTACTATTTTCCTATTGGATATGCCAAAACCACTAAATAGTTAAAAGACATCAAACCATCGCAAAGTGGCCAAAACTGAAATTTGTTTAAAAAAAAGAAAAGTGCTCCTAGTCAGCAAACCTCACAGTCATATTCCATACTAGAAAACTTCTTGATTAGACTAAGAATTAGAAAAACAGATTTGCAACACAAAGCACTTCACATTCTTTCCCACTCTCTGTATGGACTCAGCTAGAACTAACAGACAGAAGATAGAATTAAGGAGAATGGTTACAGCAAAGAAAATTATAGCAGTAACATAAGAAATTATTACACCCTCAACGTGTCTTTACTACTTGACATTTGGTGAGTTTTTCCATGAACTCCGCCGGGTGGGCAGGAGGGGAAAGGGGCCACAGCTGCCCCGGCTTCATTCGGTGTCTCTTAGGACTGACAGCTGCCTTCATGGAGAGCATGAGATGGGTGCTGTAAGAGGTCTCTTGGGTCTCGCATCTCCACATCTTTGGAACTCATTCAAAATGTCAGCCAGCACTCCCTGGGCTCATGAATACTAAGCCACCTTAGCTCCAACCCTGAAGCGCATTTTAGACATGAAAAGAGTAAAGGAGCCAGCTTTCTAACTCACAAATGTCAGATTGTATGTAGACAACCAGGTCTGGAGGTGACGGAAACAATGCTCCCTGAGTGCAAGCTCTACGCTCATACCTTCCTGCTTGTAATTTATCTGCCTTGTACTTTACAATTTCTGACGTATATTACTCCCTTGATAATTCCTCCAAACTGGCTCATCAAAGCTACTGCCAAGCTCCCCCTTCCTCCTTGAAGCTGTAGCCTCAGGTCTGACTTTATATTGGGATCTCCTAGGGTGCTTTAGACAACTCCCAGTGAGCAGGCAGCTGTCCTGCCCAATGAAATCAGGCCTTCCAGAAGTGGACCCAGGAGAGTCCCGTGTGGCCGGAGTTGAGAACCACTGCTCCAGAGGACTGAGGGGCAGCAGGAAGGCAGCTCGATGGAGTCTTTCATAAAATTAGGACGTGAGGGGTTTAGGGCACAGTTGTAGCCAATGCCTACTATCACCCTGAGCTACCAGCAGAGGCACAGTTTTCTCAACTTCATATTGGTTGGATTTGAACAACTTGCCATTAATCTAAACTTCTTGGATAAAATCCCTCAAGAAAATGAACGGGACACCTAGGCAAAGGTTAGAGAGCCAAACCCCTTTCTCCCTAAGGATCTTCAGAAGACCTCCTCGTGTTTCAGTGTCAGGCAGCTCGGCGTTGGTTGCACTGTGTTCTGGGGTGATAAGTCCCAGGAAGGAGTATGGTCTAGGAGAGGGAAGGAGGCTTTGACCTTCTCCTGGAGAGTTACAATAAAGCAAGCATCCATAGTAGCAGACTGACGTTGGATCCATCCTGTCTTTGGCTTGCCTTGGGAGTGTGTCCAAGTTTCTCTATTTCCTAGAACAATTATAACACGTATATGTATAATATGTGTAATATATGCATGTGTATATGTTATATATGCCTATATACATAATGTACAATAAAAAGGGGATTTGTTAAGTTAACTTTCTCAGTAGGGACTGTCTGGTCTAGGAATAGCTGTCAGCTACTGCTCCGCCACAAGGCTGGATGCTTTTTCAAGCCCAATCCAGTGCTAAAAGCCTGATAGTGCTCTGGAGAGCCACTGGTATTGTGTCCATGATGAAAGGACCAAGTCTGATGACATCAGAGGATGGCACCATCAACAGCGGACACACTCACTCAGAAAGAAGAGGCACAGGCAGGCCTGCCCACACTTCTTTTTCTGGAACCTCTTTATAACCCGTCCAACCACTGGAAGATGCTACCCCCCACTGAAGGCTACTCAATTAATTCTTCTGAAACGCCATCACAGACACACACGGAGGTGTGTCTCAATCTCCCGGATGTTTCTAAATCCAGTTAAGATGGAAGAGGACCAGCCTAGAGCTCAATCATTCTTACACTTAGATGTGTGTCAGCGCCACCTGCAGGGCTATTAAACCACATATTGTCTTGTTTCTGACTCAAGACATGTGTGGTAGAAACCAAGATTTTGCATTTTTAATAAGTTCTAAGACATTGCACAATCATCGAGCCCAAGACAGACTAGGATCTAGAAGAGGTACACTAGATTTAATAATATTCCTTTGTGTCCTCTAAGAAGAAACATAAGATGGCCTTGAGATGAACTGGGATCTATTTCTATGCATCCATCAGAAGTGTGAGAGTCATATGATTTCTTCTTAAGCAATTATGGGAGCAGATACTTGTTTAAAAATAGATATTGATTTAGCTTGTTGTCCCCGACATATTTGCATTAGAAATTGGTCATATTTAAATTGTATTTAATTTTAGAGCCCCAGCCTTCACTAGCATTAGATGAAAACCAATAGCAACAATATCTATGAAAATCATTTAGTGTCTTAGTATTCTGGGCAGTACATTTCTCTCTCCAGTAGCAAACTACTGTGCCAACACCAAATGAGAAAAACCTAGAGGCATGGGAATGCTGGACAGGGTCTTTTTAAAAAAATTTTGTGTTCATTTTTATTTATTTATTTGAGAGCGACAGAGAGAGAAAGAGGCAGAGAGAAAGAAAGAGAGAGAGAGAGAATGGGCGCTCCAGGGCTTCCAGCCACTGCAAATGAACTCCAGACACGTGTGCCCCCTTGTGCATCTGGCTAATGTAGGTCCTGGAGAATCGAGCCTCGAACCAGGGTCCTTAGGCTTCACAGGTAAGCACTTAACCACTAAGCCATCTCTCCAGCCCTGGACAGGGTCTTAAATGTAGTCATCAGGCACCCAGACAGTCAGGAGAGTCTGGCATGCACAAGATGACTTAGGCAAGGGGCTGCAGGGCTAGGAACCCTGCTGTGGTTGCATATCATCCAACTCCCAAGGGGACAGATCTGCTGCAAAACTGTAGATGTTTCGTTTTAGACTGGCCCTCTCTCTCTCTCTCTCATGCAAATCATCTAGATTAGAAAGCATCTAATAGTATAATATCCAGACTATTTATAGAGTTACTCTTCCTGCCGTAATTATTCCATAGATCAAAGTTAAAGCTTATTGTGTGTCACAAGAAGCAGGCAAGTCACAGGTCACAACAATGAGATCTGCAGGTACGTTTCATGTGCCTTTTGCCCTCCTCCACATCTTCTGCTAAGCTTTGTTGGCCCTCCAGCCAGTTCTTGAACTCAGTCCCCATAGTGGCATTCTTTCCCCCTTTTGCTTATGAGATGCTTCGAATCCAGCCCCTGTGTTCCTCCTCCACAAACACATGTTTCTGAAGAGCCTGGGGAGACGACATCCGTTTCCCTGTCCATTGTGCTTCCACCTCAAGAGACATGGGAATCTTAGTTATCTAGTGTTTAAGTGCTTATTGCAGCACACACCCTTCCTCGTATCTAGATTATTATTGTATTTTATTCCACCTTATATGCTGAGTATCTAACACAGTTTTTGGCACAGGGTCTACAAATTTAAGTGTCTAGAGAAATAAAAGGTTTTTAACAAGAGGGAGGGGAAAGCCTTACTTCCTCATATGGTAATGATACATACTAGAAAACATAAAACTCTCACAAAGGATCACAACCAGAGGGACCTTGGTTGTCACCCATGCCCACTCCTTACCTTGTGGAGGAGGACGAAGCTCAGACATGCAGAAAGATGCCAAATGACTTACCTAAAATGCAGAGGAAATTTTGTCAGGAATGCAGATGGCTTCCGGCCTTGAGACCAGTGAGGTTTAGCCAAACACCCTGTTGAAGGGCTTCCAGAATAGATGGGATATGCCTCCCCTGAGTGATGGGACCAGGGACCAGGGATGCCTACCTCTTACCCTGGAGCACATGCCACCCACGATTCCTCTCCTGGGCTAAATGCAGCCCCATGAGAGCATCACCTTTTTAAAGAGTATTTAAGTGGGGTATTTTTTTTCCTCTGAGCCTGAAATTTTGTGTCAGGGGTTTTCTGTTAGTTTTTCTGTTAGTTTTTGAAGGATGAAAAGGTTATTTGGAGGGAAGTAAGGAAAAGATGGCTCAATCATTAAAGTGTTTGAGGACTGGAATTATCCAGGCCCCTGGTTCCCACATTAAAAAGGCAGTTGCAGTGGAGCACATCTCTCACCCCAGTGCTGGGGAGGCAGAGACAGGAAGGTCCCAAGAACTTGCTGGATAGTTATTCTAGCTGAATTACTGATCTCCAGGTCCCGTGAAGGACCTCATCTTAAAAATGAAAGTGGAGGGGCTGAAGAGATGGCTCCGCACTTAAGGTGCTTGCCTGAAAAGCCTAATGACCCAGTTTTGACTCCCCACTACCCACATAAAGTCAGCCGCACAAAGTGGCATATGTATCTGGAGTTCATTTGAAGTGGCTGGAGGCCCTGGCACATCCATTTTCTCCCTGTCTCTCTTCTTTCTAAATCTCTCTGCTTGCAAATAAATAAAAATAATTAAAGAAAGTGGAGAATAACTGAGAAAGACACCCAACACTAACTTCTGGCCTCCATATACATGCACACCCATGTGCACATTGCATCTGCACACACACACACACACACACACACACACACACGGCATTTTGAACAGGGTGAGGATGGAAGAGGAGTGGAAACATCAGTCTTTGATATCATGCATTCCAGTTATACTGATATTACTGCGGGCCCTTCCACCTGTGCTGCTCTCTGTTCTCTCCTCATGGCTTGGGATTTGGGCCTGCAAAGGCTTCTGTGATGTTTGCTGCCACCGCACAAAATGAAAGGAGGTTGAAATGACATCATGTGGGTGGGGCAGGAGGGAGCAAGACATGACTGCAAGAAGAGTTTGTGGGTTGAAAAAGAGTACAGTGTGGGGCTGGAGAGATGCCTTAGCGGTTAAGGTGTTTGCCTGCAAAGCCAAGGGACCCTGTTTTGACTCTCCAGGACCCACATAAGCCAGATGCACAAGGGGGCGCATGCGTCTGGAGTCTGTTTGCAGTGGCTGGAGGCTCTGGTGCACTCTACCTCTTTCTCTCTCTCTCAAATAATTAAATTAAATTAAAGTTTAAAAAAATTTTAAAACTGGACAAAGGTACCATTCTAGAACCTTCCTCACACCAAATTCTGTGGCAGACATAGTTGTGCATTCATTCAGTCATAACAACTGACATGTCACTGTCCTGCTCAAAGCCCTCACTCCCTTCTGATTGACCTGAGGATACAACCAGAGCTCCTGCATGTGAATCCTGTCCACAATGGCCTCTTTATGCTCCCATGCCTCCCCATGCCATGCTTAATTTCTTCATGGCATATACAGAATCTGATGTTCTTTGTTTACATTAAGACCCTAAGTTCCACAGGATGAGAGAACCTACCTGTTTGATTCATCGCTGTGTCTTCAGCACCATGAAGAATGCCCGGCACATAGGTGTTCAGAAAATGCTGTTAAATGAATAAATCTACAAATATCAGGCCAACAGAAGTGAAAAGAAGACAGAAGCTCTGGAAGCTACAAGCTAAAGTTGAACAGAAATTTTTTCATTGTGTCATCACCATAACCTCCAACTCCTAAAATTTGACTTTTGGCATAGTGCTCCAAGATGCACGGCCTGGTTCTGTAGAACTCGCCGTGAGGTAGGAAGGGCAGGCGCCTCATTTGTCTCCACAGCTTATCCGCATCTTCATCATGGCACTGGTCGGTCTGTACTTTCCAGACTGTTTCTCCTGTAAACTGTCCTTAGTCTGAGCCAGAGTCGAGTCTCTGCTCTACATGATGTACAAGATAGTTTCCACGTAGACACTGTATAGGTGTCTATGGGACCAATACTCTGGTGTGGGTCTGGAAGCAGCTACATGAGCTGAAGCGCCTCCAGGGACTATGTTCAGGCTGAAATGAGGACTTCAAGTCATTTGAAGTCTGCGTAAATCCTGACTGTTTGGCAGCTGGACTCTAGCTCCTTCCTGGTCCCCAATGCTGATAAAACCATGGAACTTGGGGCACTAAGATTTGTCTCATTAACACAGCCTTCCCCCACCCCCCTGTCTTGGGCACAGGTATCCATGTGCCTATTGGGATGATATGAAGGGTCTCTCCTCTAATGGCAGTTCTCCTTTTCCACAGAGTTCTGGCCTGTGATCGTGCAGTCCAGGGGGCTGGATGGCATGCTGGACCCAAGCTCAGTTCAGCGTCCGTGCCCAATAGCAGTTTTGCCAAGGGAGCAGCTTTCTGTCCTGGCCACTCTGAGGTAAGTACCTAGTGGGTCGTCTGCCTCAACCAGGGTTCTTAGCAGCTGGCACAAGAGCTCCCAAGTAGCATGGCAGCTGGAAATGCGCTGCAGGGTGAGGACAAGGACTCAGACCCAGCTGGGCAGCAGGGCTTTGTAGAAGCTCTTAGCAATGCTGCAAATGGGGAGAGGGCTTACCCAGAGAGGAAGTCTTTCTGCCTCGTGGCTTCTAGGGACACATCAAGGATCACAGAACACAGAGCCTCAGATAGACATGTGTGCCACACAACCCCCAGGCTTTCTGGGCAGCAGCCTTGAGAGTGGAAGGTGTGTGGCCACTCTGTGTACCTGTGGCCAGTGGAGTGGAAGCGAGGGGAAGAATTCCAGACCCGACATGTCAGGCTTGGCTCGGAGTCCCACCTCTGCCAGGTATGCGCCCAGGACTCAGTGACTTGACCTTCCTGTGTTCTGATTTTCTCAGTTGTGAAATGGGACTCATGACCTCACTTCCAGGTTTGTTTATGACCAATAAACAATAGTGATAATCACTATTCCCCCCCCACACACACACACTCATATGTTTTAAACTGCATCTCTAGAAGCTCAACCCAGTTGATTCTGTTTCCAGCACAGCTGTCCTGAAAGACTGTTGCAGAGCCACAACTGCCTGGACCTGCCAGAGCTCTCTGGAACACATTTTTGTCATGGGCATTTGGAGGATTTCTTAATCAAGACATACTTTGCTCAGTATCACAGTTTCTAAATGTTGCTCCGAGCTCTGAAATGCTAGATATAAAAACAAATATCTGAAGGTTCCCTTGTGTCTGGATTTGTGGTTCCATAGAGGCAAAACTCAATCTGAAATTTCTTTGGACTGTTGGGTTAAATGTATCCCAGGGCCTATCAAACAGAGTGTGGGTAGTCTCAGGCTTCTCTCCTCAAAAAGGTACAGAGAGGGGATGGAGAGATTTCTCAGTGGTTAATACACTTGCTTCAGAGGCCTAAGGACCGGAGCTCTATTCCCCAGTACCCACATACAGCGAGATGCACAAGGTGGCGCATGCATATGGAGTTCATTGGCAATGGTGAGAGGCTCGGCTGCTCTCTTGCTCTCTCTGCCTCTTTCTCACTGTCCCATGCTTTCTCAAGTAAATAAAAAAATAAAATATTTTTTTAAAAAGGTACAGAGACTGAGCAACAAGCCATGTGTCCCCAGGCTGAACCTATCATGTAGTAGCCAGAGGTGGCTGAGTCACTGAGCCCCTCCAAGTCTCATCTGCAAAGGTATGGGTTGGTTTGGCAGCTTTCAAAACATAGTCCCCATACCAGCACTGTCACTATCACCTGGAAATGTGTTAGAAATGTAGCTTCTTCCAACCCCCCAAAACCCACAGGGTCAGAAATCCTACAAGTGGACACAGCTGTCCAGTTGCATTGGCTCTCCTGGGATGTCAGATGCCCTGGAGCTTGACAGTGTCTGTATATCAGTGTCTGATGTCACTCAGTCTATGCCCTGCCCTCATAATTCCTGTCTGGGCGATGCCAGCAGAGCTGCTGGATTCTGCCCTGTTAGTTCAGCTCAGGGCTCCCCAGGGATTTCTCTATGGGGAGTTAAGGAACCGAATTTCTCTCACACTCCACACAAACTCTAGCAACCAAGAGTTTCTGAGTATCACAATGGAAGACAGCAGCCAGTTTACATTTTAGAGCAAAGTCCAAGTGTGAAGTAAGAAGTGACCCTTGGCCCCCTGTCAGAATGTAGCCAGTGAGATGGAGGAGAAAGCTGGATTGCCTCCGTCATAAGAATTTCCTCCCTGGCTAACAGTTAGTGACCCAGGTTCATGGATCCAACCTCTAGCCCAGGAATTGGGAACAGTTCTTGGCATCTCTCTCCAAGGAAGGAATTTTGTCTTGCTCACTTCTCTAGACCCCTCTGCAGACATGGTTACCAGGCTTCCTGGAAACATCAAGGACTGGGCCAGTTGCTTAGCTCTGCGCAGCAGCCTTGTCACTTACTCCTGAAGGTAGAATTGCCTGAAGATCATTCATAGGAAAGTTTTCCTGTTACTGGGTTATGTGACCATAGTAACCCACAAAATGCTCTGTTAGAGAGGGGCAAGGCAGGAGGGCTGGGCAGCTATCACGATGGGTCTCTCCCTTCTTCTCCCATCATTGATCTTCCATTCTGGGTAGGGGCAGGACAAACAAAAAATATTTGCACCTGAAATGGAACATGTTCCTTCATGCGAACCCTAGCTGCATCTTCCCAACTAACCACTAACTTGAAGAACTCAGCTCAGTGAAGCCACATGGAGAATTGGAATCTGCCCAGAAAGAGGCTTCAAAGGTTGTTTTGAAAAGTAAATAAAGCTGAGCATGGTGGTGCATTCCTTTAATCCCAGCAGTAGAGAGGCTGAGGTAGGGGGATCACTGTGAGTTCAAGGCCAGCCTGAGACTACATAGCGAATTCCAGGTCATCTTGGACTAGAGCAAGACCCTACCATGAAAAAATAAACAGATAAATAAATAACGAAACACACTCCTCCCTGGCTCACTTCAACCATTGAGCAAATGCTTTCTATACCATGTATTGTGTCAAAAGAATAGAAAACACTGGTTATTTCTCATCTTTGATTCTGTTGATTATTTTTTAAAGATTTTTTAAAATTTCTTAAAGATTATAGTAATACACAATTATAAAAAAACAAATATTGTTTTCTCAAAATGCATGTTATTCTAAAATCAAACAGATCTTAATGAAACAATCTGTCTATGACACAAATTTCCATCATCTTTAAATGACCACAGGTACCACATGGGAACTGATAGGCAGCATTCAACTTTAATAACTTTGTAAAGTCAGTTAAGTAGAGTGTGCAGATGGCTGGCAGAGTAGAAAGCTGCACGATTCCTTAAACATCAAAAACTGTCAGGGTTAAGAGACACCTTACACTTCACTCCAGTGGAAAAATTGAAAAACTCAGAAGGAAAGAGTTGTCTCGATATTCCTTGATTCTTGGGGTTGGGACTACCAGGGGCAACAAACCTGAGCAAGATGCTTTTCTGCTCACATTCCAGAGGGAAGGCTAAGAGAACACAACTGCCCCAGGAAAGCATGGGCAATGTGCTTAAGGGATGGGTCAGTGAGAGTTTGTCTGCCTAGAGTTAAACAGAGCTCCCCAGTGGAGGTGGAATTGAAGCTGGGGGTTAGAAGACAATAGGAAGGATTCCAATAGCAGAGTTGGAGAGTAGAAAAGGGACCTGGGGGCTGGAGAGTTGGCTTAGTTGTTAAGGCACTTGCCTGCAAAGCCAGAGGACCCAGATTTGATTCCCCAGGACTCACGTAAGCCAGACGCATAAGGTAGCACATGTGTCTGGACTTTGTTTGCAGCAGCTGAAGGCCCTGGCATGCCCATTCTCTCTCTCTTTCTTTCTCTCTCTATCTATCTACTTCTCTCAATAAAATAAAATAATATAAATGTTTTTAATAAGGAAGAAAGGAAGAAAAGGGACCTGGGAGGCCAGAGGGAAGACACCTGGAGGGAAGTGCCTGAAGCAAGGGCAAGGATGGGCAAGCACCAGGCAGGAGCTATGTCAGGAATTCGTGTGCTGGAATGCAAGTTATGAGAGGAGTAGAAGCAGGCAAGGTTGTTGAGCAGTCCCTGCTGTCCCACCACTGGCTGAGACACACCTGCCAAAGAGAGCATAGCAAAATGTTTTAAAGGATGGACCAGGAGGGGTTGTCTGCATAGAATTAGACAGCACTGCCGAGAGGTCAGAGCAATGCTTTAAGAAGCTACGTGGGGAAGCGAGGGAGGAGGTACTCTATGAAGCAAGATGAAGGTCCAGGACATGGGGTGGGAGGTGGTACTGTAAGCTGAATCAGGGACACAGAAGTGAGACTGGAAAAGAAGTTACACTTTCACAGAATGCTACCCCAATGGAACTCGGAAGACCA
Organism: Jaculus jaculus; assembly: GCF_020740685.1. NCBI lineage: Eukaryota > Metazoa > Chordata > Mammalia > Rodentia > Dipodidae > Jaculus > Jaculus jaculus. The sequence goes on from NC_059120.1 coordinate 36,957,345, forward strand.
GGAGACTTGCTTGGAGGACATGGAGGAAAGAGCAGAGTCCAGGGATGAGCTGAGATCTGGAGCTGGTGAATGACAGCATAGTGGTCCCACAAACAGGAAATGGAAAATGTACAGATACACATTTAGAGGAGGAACAGGGAAAGATGATCAAAAGCAGTAGGAGCTTTGGCACCACAGTCACCAAGTGATCCAAAATGGAACGGATGCTGCTGAATACAGAGAAAGAAGAGAGGGCAAAGATAGGAGGCTTGAAATGTGGAGATTTTGGTTTGGGGGCTTGCACTGAAAATGCTATATCCATAGAGAGGTGTCCTCAGGATGCTAGAAGTCCTGAGCAGGCCTCAAAGGAGCAGTTGGGCTATAGATCAAGGTATGGGTGTCAGCTATTCTAGAAGTTCCTCAGAAGGGGATGAGCTCCCCAAAGGAGACTACAGAATGAGGCCACGAGGAACAAGAAGCAAGGTGAGCCTTCCTTCCATCAAGACCCTAAACTTCAGTCAATATTTTCTTCAGCTCCCCATCCAAATTCTAATGGGTGTTATTAATTAAAATATTAAAGGATGAAATTAGATTTGGGTCTTCTCCTGAAATTCAGCTGATGAAAGATACCATGTACTGAGAAGAAATGAAACAAGAAGCAAAAGTCGGAGGCTTGAATTAATTGCCATAGAATGATCAGTTCCCCAAGAGTCAGTTGGACATTTATCCACAAGACCAGTGGGCAACGGATCTGGATCTAGAGGGATCAAACACCCAGGTATGCCTCTTCCTCCTCTGCGTGGCTGGCTGGAGAACTGGAGCAAACAAAAACATTCATCCGAGTGACCCAAACAGCTCAGAAGAAAGGACTTTGGTCATTTTCTTCCTGGTATCTCACCAACAAGCTATTTGCAACTAAGTAAAAGCCCAGCATTGTGTAGAATTCACTGGCTTGCAGCATCTTTGGAGGGCAAGAGACAGCCTGATGCACGCTCAAAAACCATGACTGTGGTAGAAAGAATATGAAGGATAAGCAATTCTGCCACCTCCATTCATTCTTTCCTTCACTCTCCTTATATTTCATGTGGACCTGCTACACAGCAAGTACCACATATGGCCATGGAGTGATTGAAATGCAAGTCGCCCAGCTCTGAAGACACACTGAGGAAGACAGACACAATGTCACCAGGAGAGGTTTACACACTCTGCCATGAAAGACAAGTGAGATGCACACTGAAGGACAGAACAACTGGTACCCAAGTAGATGCAGCATGGCACTACCCTGAGGAAATGCATAGTCCTTGAGAGACAGACCCAAATACTTGCGAGAGAGGAATGATTATGTGCCCTGCTAACTCATCAGTGAAGACCGCCGGAGCACCTAGCCAGCAGTAGGAATGAACAGGACAATGTCCTGGGCCCTAGGGAGATTGAAGTGACTGATAATTAACACCAATTTTGTGAGCACACACTTAAGCCACACAACCACCATGGGAAACAGTGTTTAATGCCCACTTTTTTTTTTCTGGGGAGTATTCAGTTTTCTTCTGCTAATAAGTATTTGCGATGGATGTCCAAACAAAGTTTTCTAACCAAAGATCCAATGCATAGTTCTTTTCAGAATTGGAATTTAGCAGGAAAGAATGCACACCTGTAGATACATGTGAGCACATGTACACACATGTGTGTGCGCATACACACATACACACACACATACACGTACCAATGGGCTACTCTGAAGTTCAGAATGGAAAGAAATCACTTTTGGATGGACTGACCAAAGGATGCTTCAAGGATTTGGTCATGTCTGTACCAGGCTGGAAAAGTGGGCAGGGAGCAAAATGACCATCAGCACAGGAAACAGAAAAAAGAAAGGATAGAATTGGAGGTTTGGGGTCTACTCTATAGGGGATGCCTCTGACCTCACTGAGGTCTGAAGAAGTGTCACGGAGGAGGAAACATTTCATCTGCATCTAGAGGTGTGAACAAGCTCAACAGGAGTAGGAATGCAGAACAGAGCTGATTCCACAGAATCTTGGCCAAGAGGTTGCTGTGTCACTGGTGGTCAACTACAGAGCAGCTCAGAACCTTCTCAGGGACAGAAACATCATGCCATTTGGTCTATGCTCTCCTATGAACAAAGAATAAAAACAAAAGATGTATTTAAGAATGAAAGAGGGGCTGGGCTGGCGGGATTGCTTAGTGGTTAAGGTGTTTGCCTGCAAAGCCTAACAATTCAGGTCCAATTCCCCCAGACTCTCGTAAGCCAGATGCAAAATGTGGCATATGCATCAGGAGTTTGCTTGCAATGGCTAGAGGCCCTGGCATACCCATTCCCTTCCTCTTTCTATCTGCTTCTCTCTCTCTCTTAAATAAATAAAATATGTTTTAAAAGAATGAAAGAGAGGGCTGAAGAGATAGCTCAGCTATCAAAGCTCTTGTCTTCAAAGACCAAGGACCCAAGTTTGATGGCCCAGTACCCATGTAAAACCAGATGTACAAAATGACACATGCATGTGGAGTTTGTGGTGGGCAGAGGTCCTGGCATGCCCATTCTGTCTAGCTTTCCTCTATCACTCTCATCTTGCAAGTAAATACATAAAAATGTTTTTAAAAAAAAAATGAAAGAGAAATAAAGGGAAGATAAATGGAAAAGCAGGCTGGCTTGGTAAGGGGTCATCTTTAGAGTCTATTTTAGGTCTAGATTTTGTGGCAACTTCAGGTTCTTATTTGTTAATTCTCTGTGGATCAGCTTCCTTATATGTGAAAGATGGTAGTTCCTAACCAGACTAAAAATGACTGGAAAGTTAGAAGCAAACACATGCAAATTGTCAAAATCTGACTTGCCAAAGGGGAATCATGAGCAGAGGCATGTGGGCAGAGACACATGGGTTCAAAGCAGCTTAGAACCACATCTCTTCACAAATGATGTTTATGGGTTCACAACAAGTTTCTCATCAGCTGGCCCAATGCTGCTGTCTGAAGCTGTAGAACATGCCCCCACAGTGCCTTCCAGTACCTTCCCAAGGGAGTCACACTCAAGACCAGGTGCCCACCCTCCACTACCTCAAGGTGGCAGCCAGAGAGTATGATTTTCCCCAAGCTCGCACCAAGCCACCTGGCAGGATTTCAGGCACTCTGTGCCTTCCCCACAGCAGGGCAACCACTCACCTTCCTCTGGTTTCTACTGACTGGTCCAGCAGCCCTTCTTTCCACTCTCAGAAGTATCTCAGCTTGGATTATGAACCTAGGATCTCCTGACACACAAACAAATAGTGAGGCCTCCGGGGGTCCTCTTGGAGACCATCTCTGAGGGAGTCTGGCCCTAGCCTGACAACACTTGCTACCACCCCTTAAATAATCCTCGTGTCTTTGTCATTGCAGGTGCATAGCGTAATGTCCATGTTGTTCTACACTCTGATCACAGCTTTTTTGATCGGCATACAGGCAGAACCATACACAGACAGCAATGTCCCTGCAGGAGATTCTGTCCCCCAAGCCCACTGGACTAAGCTTCAGCATTCCCTTGACACAGCCCTCCGCAGAGCCCGCAGTGTTCCTGCTGCACCAATAGCTGCCCGTGTGACGGGGCAGAGCCGCAACATCACTGTGGACCCCAGACTGTTTAAGAGACGGCGACTGCGCTCCCCCCGCGTGCTGTTCAGCACCCAGCCCCCGCCCGTCTCTGCGGACTCTCTGGACCCGGACTTCCAGGCCCATGGTACCATCTCCTTCAACAGGACTCACAGGAGCAAGCGGTCATCCACCCACCCAGTCTTCCACATGGGGGAGTTCTCGGTGTGTGACAGTGTCAGCGTGTGGGTTGGGGATAAGACCACCGCCACGGACATCAAGGGCAAGGAGGTGACGGTGCTGGGAGAGGTGAACATTAATAACAGTGTATTCAAACAGTACTTTTTTGAGACCAAGTGCCGGGACCCCAATCCCGTTGAGAGCGGGTGCCGGGGCATTGACTCCAAGCACTGGAACTCCTACTGCACCACGACCCACACCTTCGTCAAGGCGCTGACCACGGATGACAAGCAGGCTGCCTGGAGGTTCATCCGGATCGACACGGCCTGCGTGTGCGTGCTCAGCAGGAAGGCTGCGAGAAGAGGTTAAGCTGCCTGCAGCCCTTTCCCATCTGCCCCCTCTGCACTCTCCTGGGCCCCTCCCTACCTCAGCCTGTAAATTATTTTAAATTATAAGGACTGCATGGTAATTTATAGTTTATACAGTTTTAAAGAATCATTATTTATTAAATTTTCCAAGCATCCTGTGCGTCACCACTTGAGTTCTTTTTCTCAGTAAGAACACCCACAAGTCCCAGACGACTGCACGGGGACTGGTCCCCAGCTCCCTCTGGGTCCTGCTAAGGATGCTCACCTAGTAACCGCCACCCCAGGCCCTCAGCCAGCACTGTGCTCTAAAGCAGACAGATGGATTTCAAACACTGCCCCATGCCAGGCATAATTTGCAAGGAAAGTCACGCTCGGGTCTACAAAAATCCTTGGACTACCTGCCCCACAGCTGGACCCCTGAGCCCTGATTGCTTCACTTGGGGAAGTCGGTCACCACAGGACACAGGCTACTCCCATCCTCCAAGAGGCCCAGGCTAGTGGAAGGGTGGGGGGCCACTGGCTGGGTAGAGAGACAGAGCTGCGCAGAAGGCCTCTGACGCTGCTTTCTGCTAGGGGCAGATCTGCTGTCAGGGGGAGCTGTAACAAAATCATCTCCTGAGGCCTGTCGTGGTAGATCTGATTTCACGTGAACATTGCCTGAGTCCTGATAGCTGCTTCTCCACTATCCCCAAGTGTCTTTTTGCAGAAAGGCTTCATTGTCCCAACAAAACTTAGGGCTTCCAACACTCTTGCCACCCACAAACAGTCCTAGCAGCAACTGCGAGGGGCTCCCAACATCAGCTCCCAACTGAAGCCAGAGACCTGTTGAAAAGTTTTATTGTTAATTGGGTAATTTCCACAAGTAGCCAAATATGGCTTAGGGGGCCAGACCTGTAGAGAGGAGAGCGGGGAGAGAGCAGACAAAGATAATACGGTGAGAACCAACCAAAATAAGCTCTGGAAGAGGTAGGGGAGAGGTGCCAAGTCACGAGGGGACAGTGGCTCCGTGCTCCGCCTTCCAGAAGACTGGACCACAGAACCAAGGGTTGGGGCTGGGGGGAAGGGGAGGAGGTGCTCCCTCACCTTTACCAGACCCTGCCCCCAATACAGCCAACACACTGGGGACTTCTGGAGGGGTTGATTCTGTTTGTGTGCTCATGAGCACACGGAAGGTGACGCGGAGGCTGCAGGGTTTGTTCAAGCCTCACACTTCCACCTTCCGCCGCAACTTCCATCTTGTGTTTTCTTCCCCTAGGCCACACTTTTTCCTTCAGATATGGCACTCACATTACATGGAAACTGTACTCCCTTGTTCATCACCTCTCTCCAAGGATAGCATGCCTACTCTGGTTTGAAAAGAATAAACCTAGATATCCATGCCCTTCACAAAAGGAAATGGACCCATTACGCTCCTGTTCCAACTCCAACCCAATCCAAATAGGGCAGACTGGGAAGGCTGGAAGCTTTGGTGTGAGAACATTAGTTTAGGGTAAAAGCAGGAGGAAATACGCCTAGTTTTTTTTTTGTTGTTTTCTACCATAGCTACTGCAATTTTATGTTCAAGATTTATGTTCAAGAAACACCAACCAGAACATTCTGTGCTGAGATACTTGGTCAGATAAAAGCCTCTGGAAGGACTGGTCAGATAGAGGGAGCCCTACTACTGACCTGGGCCTATGTTTTGGGGGGGGGGGGATAGGGAGGGGCCTTAGTGCCAGGACCTCAGCTATTCCAGGCTTCTCTCACAGACAGACCCTGAGACCTTTTCTCTTCAAGCTGTGAGCAGAGTGATAGTGAGGGAGGCACTTGGACGTCCCCCAGCCAACCGCCGCACCTCTGAGAGGCTGCGTGGATGAAGCGGGGCCTGTAGAGCTCCTCCCAGAGCTGCAAGACTTTTGAGACATCTAAAAAAAAATAAATCTTTGGCTCCCTGGTATGTTTAGAGAAAAGACTTGGCATGTAACCAACAGCCTGAGGGCACTTCATTTTCATGTGGGCTGCTCTTCTGAGGCTTTGGGCTAAGAGGAGGTCCCTGCTGACCCCAGCGCCACCACTAGCTTCCCCAAAGACAAACTCGACTTTAGGCAAACCTGGAGTCACGGCGTGGGAGCCGGTGTTTTCACACAGCGTGAGAGGCTATCAGTCTGGCTGAATGGAATGGGATCAGTCCAAAACCAACCTGCACCTGGTGGTTTCTCCAGCTTGGACTCTGTCTCCACACACTTCGGGGAGCGCAAGTTTGCAGGCCACCCTGGCAGCTCCCGAGAGACCAGCAGCGTAGCCAAGGACTGAGCCACTTGAGCATGCAGAAAGACCAGCTCCCAACCTCCCATTGCACTGTTGCGAAGCAGCAATGTACGCCCCCTTTTCCCCTCACATGTCTCTCCAAGACTTTTCTACCAGGATTCCCCAAATCCCAGAGAATGGCAGCACATCCCTCTCCACTCTGGCCACTTCTTGTATCAGAAGGCATCTCCAGCATGCCATAGAAAACCAGAAGATGCCCTGCTGCCCTCACACCACCCTCGTGCCAGGCTCCTCAGTTTCTCCCTGCACTGGAGACCGAGCTCAGGATTCCTGGAGCTAACTCTCTATGCACTGACTCCAGGTTACATCCCTGGTCTGTCCCTGTGGCCTCCTTCCCCAGCCAGAGAAGTACCAGCATTCCTCAGCAATACCAAATGGCTAGTTTAGGTCCTGTGAGCCACAGGTGTGTTCCACTAAAAGTCTTCCACACTCTTCAGCACTGGTGGGGAAAATCTGCCGCAGGCCCAGACCTGGAGTAGAGGACAGGGGGCAGCTTTTGCCCCACCTGGGGTGCCTGTGCTTTGCTCCTGTAGAAGAGACAGGCAAGGGAGGCAGAACCAAGGGGAAATGCAAGTGACCAGGGTTGGCCCTCAGTATTGACCTTGGACTCCTCCTACTAAAGGCCTTTCAGAGCAGCCTCTGGTGGTGAAGAAGTGGCCACTGACCATACAAACTCTAGGATGGCATCAACAAAGCTGGGTCCTAAGTCTTGTCTTATCGGTGAAGCTTTGGCAGGTACCCCAGCCCTGTCTGAGCTGGAGTACTGAAGCTGGGAAATGAAAATACTCATTCCTGCATCCCGGGGTGTGAGCTTAAACACCAGGTCAATCCTACGCTAGGGTCAGGCAGCGCAATGGACTCCAGAATCAGCTCAGGGCAAGCCTGTGCCGATGGCAGGAGGGATGCTGCTGAGGCTCCCTGACTGCAGAGGTGTGGAGCAGGTAGAGAGGGACTCTTCCGTGGGTGTCATGGGACGGCAGTGTGCACAGCCTAGCTGAGGTAGTAGCAGTGAGCAAAGAGGGTCTTCAACTCTAGCTCCTGCCCGAGTCTGGGCTCAGGAAGGCCATCTGGGTTCCCGAAGTTCCAGTGCAATGATGAAGTATCTGTGCCACTCCAGAGCATCAAGGCAATTTTACTTAGGCAGGGCAAGTTTCTCAACATCTATTTAGAAGTTTCAATTTCTGCATCTGTGAAATGGGGAATTATAATGCTTTTCTCCGAAGATCCAAAGATAACTAAAAGAGATAATAAATAACATATATTAAGTATATACAAGTGCCTAGCATTTCAGAAATGTGAAATAGGGCTGGGAGAGATGACGCAGCAGTTAAAGACGCTTGCCTGTAAAGCCTGCTGGCCCAGATTCAATTCCCTAGCCACCCAAGTAAAGCCAGACAGGCATTAGTTTGCAGCAACAAGAGAGAATGGTGCATGCACACATAGATACACACACACACACACACACACACACACACACACACACACACAGAGAGAGAGAGAGAGAGAGAGAGAGAGGCAAATAAATGTTAAAAAGTTAAAAAGAAGGATCTAATAAATTTTAGTTTTGCAAACTAGAGTTGACTAAGAAACCCTAGAAGGATATCAGAATGGGGTGGAATGGCAAGGAGCTTCATAAACAGGCAGTTTTATAACTGTATGATTGGTTCATTCTGACAGCGAGAGTGAATAGTTCTAATAATGACTGTTAGCAAGTACTGACAGCTTGCTTGCTATGTGCCAGGCACAATGTCCAACACCTTCCATGGGGCCCTGGGAGCCAACTCCAGGCTCTGAAGCTAATATCACTTTCTGTGATCAGGAAGGCTCTGCTTTCTGCTGGCATGCAGCTCTGCTTTCTCTGGGATGTTTGCTCCCCTGCCCTTGGCACATCCATCAACCACTGGCTCTGAGAGTGTCCACATGTCAAGCACGTGGCCCAGGTTGAAAAGTTCTGGCCTTCTCAAAGTTCCCCTGGGCTTGCAGAGGTGGCTCAGGGGCCCAAGGACAAAAGAAAGTTAGGCCTTCCCACAACAGCAGCCTGAGGAGCTGCTTCCAACACAGGCTGCTCCCGAAGGTCAAGCATGTGTTCCGTGCACACAGCATGAGCGCCCTGGGCGTCGCAGGCAGCAGGCGCTAGAGCCGCGTCTCGGGATAAGTGAGGCAGAACTGCCTTCCTGCCTTTTTCTCCACTGCCACCCAAATCACGCTGCGCCCTGTCTCCTTCACTTCCCTTGTGTCAGCGATAAATGGAGAAATTGGAGAAATGTGTGAGTGAAGACATTTCCTGAGGACACAGCACAAGAAGCGTCCGGGTTGCCTTCAGAGGGTGGTGTTATGACGACTGCGATCAGACTTCCAGGTCAAAGCCTGGCCTCACCGCTGGCTTGGCTGAGCAGTGCTGGACAAGAGACTTACCTGCTTGCTCTTTGGTTCTCCGACATACAAAATGAGAGAGGTAATCAAAGCTCTGCCATTGACTTGTAGGGTGCTTAGTCCAGTGCTCAGTGCATAAATTATTATGTATAAAATGCAAAGGTGCACCCAGCTACAAGTGCATATGTGTACACATAGACATGCGTTATATAGGAACATGTACACATACACATGGCTATACATGCATAAGTGTACAAATATAAATGCATTACCTAGGCACATGTAAATATGCACACAGATACAAGTGCATATGCACACACACATACTTGTACAATATGGGCACATGTAAAGAGACAGCTCACAGTGCATATGCGCACACATGTACACATATGGTATGGGCACATGTAAATAGACACACAGCTGCAAATGCATATGGGCACAAACATACATGTACAATACGGGCCCATGTAAATAGACACACAATTGCAAGCACATATGTGCGCACACATACATGTACAATATGGGCACATGTGAATAGACATACTGCTGCAAGTGCATATGTGCACACACATACATGTACGATATGGGCACATGTACATAGACACATGGCTGCAAGTGCATATGTGTGCACACATACATGTATGATATGGGCACATGTGAATAGACGTACTGCTACAAGTGCATATGTACACACATACATGTACGATATGGGCACGTGTACATAGACACATGACTGCAAGTGCATGTGTGCACATATATATGATATGGGCACATGTAAATAAGCACACGGCTACAAGTGCATATGCATGCCCATGTACATGTATGATACAGGCTGACAGAAAGCTCACTTGGGAAAGGAATTGCAATGCAAGCATGAGGATCTGAGTTCCATCCCCTTACCCCAGAATCCATGTTTAAAAATGGTTGTGTTGGCTTGCACTTGCAATCTCAGCACTGGGCAGGTGGGACCCTTGGGGCTCTCTGGCCAGCTAGTCTAGCCTAACTGACAAGTTTCAAGCCAATGAGAGACCCTGACTCAAAAGAAGTGAACAGAGTTCAAAGGAATGACACCTGACATTGTCCTTGGCTTCCACACACACACATGCACACACAAACACACACACACCACACACACATTTCAAAAGCATAATGTAGGGCTGAAGAGATTGATCAGTGTTTAAGGCACTTGCCTACAAAGCCTAATGGTACAGGGTTCAAATCCCCAGTACCTACATAAAGCCAGATACACAAAGTGGCTTACGCATCTGGAGTTTGTTTGCAGTGGCTAAAAGCTCTGGCATGCCCATATTCTCTCTCTCTCTCTGTAAATAAATAAATATAAAAAGTATAATATATAAGTACATATTCATAAACAAGTGCGTGTGTGTGTGTGTGTGTGTGTGTAAAAACATTTGGGTAGGGCTGGAGAGATGGCTTAGCAGTTAAGCATTTGCCTATGAAGCCTAAGGGCCCCGGTTCAAGGCTCCATTCCCCAGGACCCACGTTAGCCAGGTGCACAAGGGGGTGCACGCATCTGGAGTTCGTTTGCAGTGGCTGGAAGCCCTGGCGCACCCATTCTCTCTCTCTCTCTCTCTCTCTCTCTCTCTCTCTCTCTCTCTCTCTGTCACCATCAAATAAATAAATAAAAATGAATAAAAAAATTAAAAAACACCTTTGGGAGCTAAGAAGCAGCCAGAAATTATACCTTCCACCTGCCTCTGCACACTGACTTAAAAAACACAGCAACACACGACTCAGTCAAATGAAGATTCCAAATGAGGACCATAATCACAAGACCAAATCAGATAAAAAGAGCAAGCCAGGGAAGATTGCCTAAAGGAAACAAGTTTTAAACAGTGTTTGGAAAAAGAAATTGAGTGAAATGACTCTCCTGGGCTAGAACTTAGCTGAGAATTAGAAAGATGGTAAAACCCAACCCAAAGACTTCTCAGGCCTGGATGGGAGAGAAAAGGAACTGGCTTCCCATACAAATACAAACCTCAAGGGGATTCAGACGACTATCCTGAAATACCCTAGATGGACACAGTTAATAACCCTGTATAGTTTCCACAAAATCTTATCTGTGGTCAGACCAAATACCAAAAAGCTGGTCAAATATCTTCTGGCAGATGGGGCCTCCCCCAGATATACCAGCTTGTTTCCCTTGATCCTCCAAATAAGAAGTGAAAACAAAGGCTTTCGGAGTAGGTGCCACATACCTCTGGCTCCAGAGGCAGACGCACGTTGGAGGCTAATTCTGAACCTGGGCTAACACTTGGTGCCACAGCTGAGCACCGTCTCAAGGTTGCCAGCCTCTCCCCTTTATCTTACCCCACCATTCCTTTCACTTTGACATAATGAAAGTGCAACTTGCACACTGTCTCAAGATTGCACATGATAATTGGAAACATGTGTCTGCGCTGGCATCCCTTCAAAGGGCTTTGGAACTCTGACTTGGGCTGTCTTCTGATTGCAATAGCAATCCCCTGAGTTGGCTCCCCAGCGTCACATTCCTCCAGCTGCACCTTAGCGTTAACTCTTGCCAGTTGGAGGCGGCTGCACACCAAGCCCACTCCTGAGGGTCTGCGGTGGCTGGCCATCGCTTCCCCAAGCGCACAGCGCAGCACAGTGGGCTTTGCCATCGTAGTATGAACCAGCAGGTTCATTTGCCTTTTTGCAGAAATGGCAGGCCAACACTCAAGGGTCTTTGGAGGTGCTGCCTGGATTCTCGAAGGGTAAAATGTTGGATCCTCTCTGATCCAGCAGGGTGTTTTGTTTTGCTTTGCTTTTTTGCTAAAGAAGGCACCCAAATTTTCCCCAGGAGAGTCCTGAGGGAAATGCAAAATCAAGAGTGACTTTCCATGGAATTTGCCTCAAGCTATGTGATTGATGGAGAGCCTGAGGGGGCCCTGTTCATTTCAACAGAGGATAAGTACACATGTATGACCCATGAAGTGTTATGCTAAGCCTGATGTAAATAGAGGAGTAAGATGATTTTCTGTCCTCCAGGCTCTTACATTCCCACAGAATGCTTCATGGAGGATCTGGGCCCTTCTTTCAGCATTTAGTTTGGATACACCTGTATGCCACACCCCCACAGTACATGGGATGGCCCCAAACATCCTTGATACCAGTAATCACCTGTCTTCTCCACACATACTTGTATCCATCTGCTTCATGCTGACCTGATCTCTTCCCATCCTACTAAGCTCTAAACTGTATCTGCCCGCTTTGTGTTTCCTTAGGGAAGTGTTTATCAGTGTTCATACTCACCTAAAGCATACGAGGGTCTGATCCAGCAGGTGGGGACCGAGAGCTGCGTGTCCACGTTTGTGAAACCATGTCCATGCTGCTGCTTCGGAGCCATGCATTGAACAAAAAGGCTCTGGACCTCAGTGGCCTCCTCACTTCTCACCCAGGAATGTCGAAGAGGCTCATTATCTGTGGTTCATCGAGTCTAAGTTGGCTTTGGGTATAGCAGTTCTGGCTCTAGCTCCAGCGTTGGGTATTTGATCCCCACCCTAAGATCCTGGCCCATGTAAGCTCTTTGTCCTTTCTGGAAAAGGAGGAGGGCCCATCAGACCAAGAACAATGTGGTAGGGTGACAACTAAGTTCCCAGTAATTAGGAGCTTGTCCCAGAGGGAGCTGATGAAGGGGAAGCAGAGGGAGTGTGTAAGCTAGGTGAAGCAGAAGCAGAACATGTACTTGCCACACAGCACCAGGAAGGGTCCTACTTACAGGCAAAAAGACAAGGTGACAAGCAAAGCATCACCATGGAAACCTGATGTAGAGTCAGTCTGTCCTTCTTGACAGAATTGGAGCAAATTCCTCTCTCCTTTGGCCATCATTTCATCTTCTTGATGGCAAGGATGGGAAGCCATCCCTCTTGGTGGCAAACATTTAGATTGACCTAAAACTTCTCAGAGGGGGTATTTGTACTATACTCAGGACAGTTTGCAACAATCAGCTATGGTTGTAAAAATGAAAAATGTCATAGTGCAATGTGTAAAGCAAGTTGTTTCCATTACCCTCAAACAGTTCGTTGTTAGCTTTAAGTAGATGAATCCCATGGCCAAGCCTTGCTCAGAGCCACTTGAAGCATTTGGAAACCCATGACAGACCTTCTGATGGCCATATGTGGCTTTTCCACTTCAAGCTCTTACCCTCAAAGGTCAATATACAATTTATTTACAGTCAGTCACATTTGAAGAATGTCATTTAAAAATAACCAGCTCTATTCCTTCTCTCTTCAGTTGGCTCCTCTCTGGGTCCGTAATAGTTACTGCTGTAATCACAATGTCTCTTTGATCCACTGCATAAAAATATCACTATTTTGGGTAAAAGATTATACACACAATAAAAATGAGGCTTATAACTGCTCTAAGAGGAGCATTGCTGGAAAAAAATATTGCAAAGAATTCAAATCACCCAGTTTATCAGACCAGATGGCCAGTGAGTGCTATGAATTAATAGTTGCCTGGAGCCATAAAATCAGAGTAAACATTGGCTGTGTGGACCAGAAGTTGCACATGCTCATCACCTAGCAAAGCCCCATGGTTTACATCTAGGTATCTTGGGCCATGGGCTGTAGCCTCAAGTGGTAAATATACATTTCACTGGAAAATGCATTGCTTCAGAGATTATTTGAAGTTTTGTTGTTGTTGTTGTTTTCAATTTTAGAATGTGTTTCTACTTAAAGCAAGAGCCAGACGACCAAAAAAAAAATGTGTGTAATATTCCCTGTATGTCAGTTTTACTCAGTTACTCCAACAGCCTTGGAATCTGCACAGGCAAGGAACCCAGCTGGAAAAGCTATCGATTTGCTGCTGATTTTCTTCTGGGCTTACCTTTCACTTTTGGGTGATTTTCTTGTCTACATGTTCCAGGAAGCCTTCTCTCTGTCTCCTGTTCGCCAACGCTTATCTGCTGAGCAATCACAGGCCGAAGAGTCATGGTGGGAGAGAGCGGTTACAGGAGGACATCCATGAGCAAGAAGGCCCAACATACATCAAAGGGCTTGCATAACTTGCGGTAACAGAAAGTGAATCTCCATTCATTGAGAAATTTATTCTACATTGACTTTAATCATGGCTTTATTGGGCTGTGGTTTGTATTTGGTGAGTCACAAATTTTTTTAAGAGGAAGAAGCTTTTCAGTTATTTTCTTCATTATAAGATGCTTTGTCCTTCGTAAAGCAATAAGGACATAATTAAAATGGGATAGCCAGAGTCTAGTGAAAGGAAAATTGCAGAAAGAGACAAGATCATGCCTTAGCAACTATGCATGGATCTTACCCCTTCTTTTCTTCCACAAAGACACTATGCACCATTAGGTGACAAGTAGTGTCAGGTCCTGTGGGGTACAGTAAGCATCACTGCTCTCAACACACCCAATAGTCCACATGCTTCTTTCTTCCCTACACTCATTCCCTGGGGAAATACACTACTCTCTTGACTTACGTTGTCCCATACCACCAATCCACCTGCTGCTTTCCTTATGAATGTATATTTCACTGGGGGAAGAGACAAATATAGCAGAGAAAGTAGGACACTGCAGGATGGAAGCAGAATTCCTGGATGATAATCTTGACTCCCTCACTTAATACCGGCGTGACCTTGAGCAAGCTGCCTGCGCTTTGTTTCTTCGTCTGTACAAGGGGCTTTGCATTAGGCACTGAGTGTACTCTGTACAGCACTCCTGATAGGGCCGTGGTCCCTGCTCCCTGCTGCTCACTTGGGAGTAAACCCTATGGCTTCATTCAACAAGAGTGTCAGAGGAAAGCCAGACATGTGAAGTGGTCAGGAAAGAAGAAAAAAAGCCTACAAAGTATTTTTTGACCAGAGGAGAGACAAAGAGAAAAGAAAGTAAAGTGCTAAAAAGAGAACTCCTGGTCTGCTGTGGGAATGTAGTGAGCTTCTGACCATAGTGACTAATCCATTCCCAACACTGCCACCCATTCACTCAACTGCTGTCCCCAGAACATTTTCTCTGAACTACCCAACCCAAGAACTTGGCCAATGCTCCTTCTCATATGATAAGTCTTTGAAACTAGCTATTACATTCCCCCATCTAAGTCTTTATGTCCCAGACTAAACATTCCCAGATCCTTCAGTTCCCTGTGTGATGGGCCCCCCTCCCTACCATCCTGGCCATCCCTCTAATTTGCCCGTGTTCTACTCTAGATGTGGACCAATAGCCTTAATCACAATAGAATGATTAATTCCTTTGATCCTTAGAGTATATATATTTCTACTAATAGCACTTAAAATTATACAGATTTTTTTCAGTTGCCACATCATATGATTTTCACTTTGAGATTATAATAAATTACAATCCCTTTGGTTTTAGTTTGGGTTCTTGCTTTTATTAGCCAGGTCTCCTCCATCTTGCATTTTTGCCAGTATTATTTAACTTTAACATAGATATCTGGTTTATTAAATGGTGACTTAAGGTCTCTGTGACCAGGAACTATGCATAACTCATCATTATATCCTAGAGTCCAGCAGAGTGTCTGGCCTGCTGACGTGTCAACTGAATCTTCTGCTAGCTCCCCCAACCCTATGATGAAGGGAAAAAAAAAAAAAACACCAAGAACACACCAGGCAAAGCTTCACCTTTACTCCTAGATATAACCTTAGCTACAAAGGTGGTGCAGGCGACCCTGGAGTGGAGCACCTCCACAGAGCTTCTGTGACCTCGTTCAAACAAGCCCAACTGACGGTCAACTCAGCAAGGTGGAAAATGAAATAAAGCCAGAATAAGAAGAAAGCTGTACAAAACAAGGTATGGAAGAAACAGTCTTTGCTCAGTCTACCATCATTTTTGGTCACTTACTCTTCCCGCTAAAGCCATGCCGCTTCTATTTTTGCCGACTTGTTAGAGGAGAGGACCCCTTTTACTCCCCCTGGAGGTTAGTTAGAGCCTGAGACTACTAAGAGATGGACAGCAACTGGTCAAGTGCCTTGTGTCCTGCATGAATCTTATTCTGGTAATCCAACACACTGATTGAGCCTCTCAGTTATTAGAGAAGTGTCAACTTAGGCAGGATCAGACTAACCTAGAGATTTTAGGGAAAAAAAAAAAAAACCAATGTGTGTGATTTTGGTCCAAAGCAGTCACTTCAAACTCATTTTATCTGAACACCTCATTGGTTTCCCTGGCCTTATCTGCTTGGACTCCAGTAACCCTCCCACAGACTTCTGGGCTTTGTTGACCTTGGAATTTGATTCCTTATTCATTCCTTGGTTCATCCAAGCCAAAGGTTAGATAGGAAGCTGGGAATATACTGGTGGGGAAAAACAAATCAGATATAGAACTTGTAGTCTGGTAAGGGAGAAAAATAACCTTAAAATAAGTAACTTACAGCCTCAAGAGATGGAGCAAATAGGACGTACCCAAGGACAATCCACTAGAATGGGAGGTTCTGACCTTGTTCGAGGGCAAGAAGGTGATGTGTGAGATGAGTGGTGAGTGTAATTGATTTGTAAGGATGGAAATAAAAGCGTCCCCAGGCATAGATCATAGTTTTCTTAAGAAGGTTTGGTGGAGAAGGGAGCCCGGCAAGTGCCAGGCACTGGAAAGAGGCTGGCATAGCTAGACCCCCTGCAGAAAGGAGGCTTGAAGAACGCAATGAGTGAGGGCTGCTTGACTTGTTAAGTGCAGTGATTCTGACCCATGCCAACATCACTGGGATCTAGCTATAAAATAACTTTAATATGCCTTTTCTGTCTTGACAGCAAGCATTTTAAAGACTACATTGTCAAATTCCCTGAGGTATCTGAAGTATAACTGAGTTTCTATCATGGGTTTGACAGAGAAATGATTTCATAGACCTAGAGCAGTCCTTCAAAGAGGTTCTTGATTGACTTCTTTATCTAGAAGGAAATGCTTGAGCATGCCTAGAAGCATAGAGAAGAAAAAGAAACTTTGGGTTCTAGAAAAGATTAAAGTGGGTGAAAAGCAAAGTTATTTCTGAGCACATGCTAAGGGCCTCCCAGCTATGTTTCTGTGAGTATTACCACCTCGTCTTTAAGGATCATGCCCCTCAACAATATCTTGCATTTGCTTAATCTCTTCCTTGTTGGTAAGAAATATCAATTGGTGACCATGGAAAATGAGCTTTATTTCCTTTCATTCAGGATTACTGAACACTAACTGCAAGTTTATCACCAAGCAATGCCATCTTCTATTTGTATTGTTCTTTCACATGAGTTCTAGTATGCTTGAAAACTAGGCCTGACATATTTAATAAGAAATTAAAACTATGCAGGGGAAAATGGC
Organism: Jaculus jaculus; assembly: GCF_020740685.1. NCBI lineage: Eukaryota > Metazoa > Chordata > Mammalia > Rodentia > Dipodidae > Jaculus > Jaculus jaculus. The sequence goes on from NC_059120.1 coordinate 36,974,406, forward strand.
AATGAGGTAACAGAAAGCTCTTAATCCTGCATCTGAAAGCACAAGACCCTGAGCAGAATCTTAGTCTGGGAAGCAAATGACTGTGCAGGAGCAAGAGCCTACGAGAGGAGACACAGGAAAGAGGAAAACATGGACTAGTGAGTGACTCAAAAAGAATTGTGCAAATGAGCTGAACAGGCAATTTTTAACTGAATTAACCATTTAAATTTATTTGTTTCAAAGACAGGGTCTTGCAAAGTAGCCCAGACTGGCTTCAAATTCATGCAACTAGTCAATTTGGGAATGAAGAAATACAACATTGAAAAAAACTGTTCAACATTTTTAGCCTCAAGGAAATAGAAGCCTAAACAACATTGAGATTGCATCTCACCCAAGTCAGAATGGCTGTCAGCAAGAAAACAAAAGGCAACAAATGTTAATAAGGACACTGAGGGGATAAAAGCCAGGCACTCATATATCATTGGTGGGAATGTACGCTAAAATAGCTTCTGTGGAAATCAGTATGGATAGAAGTTCCTCAAAAAAAATTAAAAATAGGCCAGGCATGGTAGTGAACACCTTTAATACCAGCACTTGAGAGGCAGAGGTAGGAAGATTGCTGTGAGTTTGAGGCCACCCTGAGACTACAGAATGAATTCCAGGTCAGTCTGGGCTAGAGCAAGACCCTACCTCGAAAAACCAAAACAGAACAAAAAATAAATAAAAATAGAATTTCTCTATGATCCACTTCTTGCTATATACTCAAAACAATCAAACAATCAAAACAATCAAAGCCAGCTTACTACAAAGATGCTTGTGTGATCATGCTTACCGTGGGACAATTAATAATAGCCAGGTTATGAAATCAGCCTCAGTGTCATCAACAAATGAATAGATAAAGAAAACCTGGCCTGTATACACAGTGGAGTCTTACTCAGCTATAAAGAATGAAATTATGTCATTTGTAAGAAAATGGATAAAACTGGGCATTATTACATTAAATGAAATAAGCTAATATTGTAAAGACAAGTGTCCGGTGATTTCTCTTATACACAGAATGAGGTGAGGTAAGTACATGAAGGTCAAAGAAGGATTATTAGGGAAGCGGAAGGGGGGAAGATGGAGGTAGAAGGGGATGAAAAAGGTAACAGAATGAATTTTTATCAAAATCCACTTATGAGGCTGGAGAGATGGCTTAACTGCTAAGTGCTTGCCTGTGAAACCTAAGGACCCCAGTTTGAGGCTTGGTTCCCAGGACTCATGTTAGCCAGATGCACAAGGGGGTGCACACGTCTGGAGTTTGTTTTCAGTTGCTGGAGGCCCTGGTGTGCCCATTCTCTCTTTCTCTCCCTCTCTCTCTCTCTCTCTCTCTCTCTCTCTCTGTGTGTGTGTGTGTGTGTGTGTATGTGTGTGTGTGTGTCACTCTCAAAGAAATAAATAAGAATGAACAAAACAAATTTTTAAAAATCCACTTATGTATGTGTAGGCTTTGCACAATGAAAACTCTGATTGAGCAGACAGGGTCCAAGATGTCCAGTGGGATCAGGAGAGAGATGGGGCTAGAAGAGCAGGTGGGAACCACTCATGACAAACTCTGAACACTGTGCCTAGAATTTAGATTTTATTCCACAGACAGATAGTAAGTCTGCAAACCTCCACTTTCTTTTAAGAATGAACAAAACAGATTTTTAAAAATCCACTTATGTATGTGTAGGCTTTGCACAATGAAAACTCTGATTGAGCAGACAGGGTCCAAGATGTCCAGTGGGATCAGGAGAGAGATGGGGCTAGAAGAGCAGGTGGGAACCACTCATGACAAACTCTGAACACTGTGCCTAGAATTTAGATTTTATTCCACAGACAGATAGTAAGTCTGCAAACCTCCACTTTCTTTTTCTAGAAAGGCCACTCGGGAGAGTCTGGGGAGATGGCTCAGAGGGTAAGAGCAATTGCCACAGAAGCTTTAGGATCTGAGCTCAATCCCCAGCACCCATGGGTTGGCCATACACACCTGTGATCCCAGCCCTGCTGAGAACCGTCGCTCAGGCAGCCATGTGGAGGACAGCTGGAAAGACCAGGAGACTCTCAACTCATTCAACGACAGTGAATATTTGATTAATACACTTGGAAGAGCACAGACTGTGTTGCTTTCGTTTGTTAGAAAATGCGGACCTTCACAACAGTCACAGACCCTAGACACTGGCTAGAGCCAGCTCATCTCCCCCTTAAGCTTGTTCTACAGTAGAGAGTTCTAGAAAGTATTCAGGAGCTAAGTGGGGAGAGGAGAGAAATATTTGCAATTACATTCTAGGAAGTTATAGCTTAAGTTCTTACATGTTAAGAATACAGTGGTTGTATAGGTAACCCTAAAGATCAAGAAAAGAAAGCACCTCCATATTTCATAACTATAGGTGCAAAACCACCTGCTTCTCTTACTGAGGTTGCTTTCCTTGGACTAGTGCATTAAAGGGCTAATACTGGGCCTCTCAGAGCACATATCCACTCACAGCAGTTTCGGCAGCAGGGAGACGACCTTAATCAGTCATTTGATAGGTGGCTGGAGAAGGAGTCAGCCTGGGAAGGTGCTAACAGCTGAGCTGATTGAGGTAAGAGGGAGGGCACAGGGCAAGAGGAGTCAGAGAACCAGGGGCAGAGAGGGTATACGCAAAGACGGGTGCGTGAGTGCAAGATAAAGATGCTGAGCTGACATGTGGCTGGGCCCGAGAGTTCCGAGAGGAAGATCAGCTAAGGCAGAGACAGAGCAGAAATCTGGAAACAAGATGTGAGTGAACTAAGACATGAACAATGACAGGTAGCTCCAAGGATCTTCTGAGATGCTGGCTTCACGGTGTAAGGGGCAGGGCTGTCATCTGGGTTGGCAATGGCATCCTCCTGGACTCTAAGTTACTGGTAGGAAGCATTTGATTCATTTTACTTACTGCATCATTTGACACAGATGTTGGCATGATGACAGGTGCTCAGTTAAAATATTCTAGGGCTAGGGCTATAGCTCGAAGGGGGAGTGTTTGCCTAGCACATGGAAAGTCCTGAGTTCAAGCCACGGCGCATGTGCAAGCCCTGTAAACTTATTGCTGAACAAGTTCTCTAAATTATGCTTCCCTCCACAGCCCGGACCTCTATGTTACAAAGGACAGTCTCCTTAGATATGATTTCTTTGTAGCATGTCCTCTGAACCCCAACAAAAGAATATAAAGACCATTGAGATGTCAGCTTCGAATCTCAAGAGGAATGCCAGTAAAGCTAGTTCTCAGTGGAACAGAAAGAGTGACATGTCACTAGGGTCTGAAGGTTTGTGCCCCACCAAATTTCTGTGTTGACATTCTAACTTTTATGATGGCGGTGGTAGGATGCGGGCTTCTGGGAGATGAGAAGGAAAGGAGGACAGGGTTCTTGCAAATGGAATTGGCGTCTTTTAAAGAGATCCAACAGAACCTTGCCTCTTCTGCTGTGTGAGCATACACAGAGCGGGGACGCCATCTCTAACAAAACTGGGTCAGGCTGGAGAGATGGCTTAGTGGTTAAGTGCTTGCCTGTGAAACCTAAGGACCCTGGTTTGAGGCTCGATTCCCCAGGACCTAGGTTAGCCAGACGCACAAGAGGGCGCATGCGACTGGAGTTCGTTTGCAGTAGCTGGAGGCCCTGGGGCACCCATTCTTTCTATCTGCCTCTTTCTCTCTCTGTCTGTTGCTCTCAAATAAATAAATAAAAATAAACAAAAAGATTTTAAAAACTGGGTCATGACTAAAGAATTAAGTCTTCTGGCACCTCCATCTTAGATTTCACAGTCAAGAGCCACAGAACTTCTGTTGCTTTCAAACCACTTAGTTTAAGTTATTTTTATTACAGCATCTCAAACACTACATTCTAATACTAGACCCGACTATCAAGCAACCAAGTAAGTAGAAACCCAGGCCCATCAGAAGGCTTGCAAGAGACTTTGGGAAACATTTAATGATACTGCCAGTTAAGATTTACCTGTATACAGTTTTATTTATTTATTTGTTATTTATGAGAGAGAGAGACAGAAGGAGAGTATGGATATGCCAGGGCCTCCAGTCACTACAAACTAACTTCAAACACATGTGCCATCCCATGCATCTGGCTTTACATGGGTACTGGGGAATTGAATCTGGGCCCTATGGCTTCACAGGCAAGCACCTTAACTGCTAAGCCACTTCTCCAACCCAGAATAATTTTTTGTTTGTTTGTTTGGTTTTTTTGAGGTAGGGTCTCACTCTAGCCCAGGCTGACCTGGAATTCACTATGGAGTCCCAGGGTGGCCTCGAACTCACAGCGATCCTCCTACCTCTGCCTCCTGAGTGCTGGGATTAAAGGCATGCGCCACCACGCCCAGCTCCAAAATAATTTTTAAATGTTATTTTATCTATGAGAGAGAGAGAGATAATAGGTTTACAAGGGCCTCTAATCATTACAAACAAACTATAGATGCATGTACCACCATGTGCATCTGGCTTTTGTGGGTTCTGGGGAGTTGAACCTGGGTCCTTGGGCTTCACAGGCAAGTGCTCTCTCCAATTTTGGTAGATAAATCCTACATTATGGAAATACGTTCTGTTGTGTTCTCTTTTGTTGTTTCTAGTTTCCCCAGTTTCTATAGCCATGGAACAGTGGCCATGCTTGTCTATGCCATAAGGGGAGGGAAGGAGGACATGTCTGGCATGGTGGGTGGTCCCTGAGGGGCCAACCCAAGCCAAAGTCTAAGTAGTCATGTAATCCAAGGCAAAATGCCAGCAGTTCCAGAGTACAAGAAATCTAACAGTGCCACTTCCTGCAGAGCAGAGGGGGCGCCTTTCAGCCTGAGCCCCTTGGCTTTAGCTCCCCCAGGGCTAGCATTACACATGAAGGGTAGAGGAAGTTGAATTGAGATTTGCAAGAATATGAAAAGAGAAAACAGTGTCCTGGATATTTAATTTTTTTGTTTATTTTATTTACTTATTTGAGAGCAACAGTCAGAGAGAGAAAGAGGCAGGGATCCAGCCACTGCAAACGAACTCCAGACATGTGCGTCCTTATGCTTCTGGCTAACATGGGTCCTGGGGAACTGAGCCTCGAACCGGGGTCCTTAGGCTTCACAGGCAAGCGCTTATCCACTAAGCTATCTCTCCAACTCTATTCTGGATATTTAGAATATAAACAAGTTAATTCCATTGCCCAGCAAGGTCTTAGGGCTACTTGTATGTTATTAAAATGCTTAATTTTATGTCTTTTCTATTTTACCACAACAAATTGTTAATGAACAAGGACCCAGGTTCAATAGAATGGAAGTGGGGATCAATTTGATTCTTTACAACCTGCAGAGGGAAGTGAGTAATAGTACAGTTGACCCAACATCTGTATTTGCTGTTGCATGGCAACATAAGCATACACCTTTGACAGGTACTGTTCTCAGGGATGCTCCTTTACCCTGCGCATCCACCGTCCAACAAGAGGACAGCGTGCTGCGGTGCACTGAGCACCATGAGAAGAACATGCAGAGCTACCACTGGACACAGCACCTCTGCTCTGGTGGAGAGTAACCACTGCCACCAGGAGAAGGCAGGATAGGCGCTGCTCCTAAGGCTGATGCTGAGTCCAGCTGATTCACCCACATTCCTTTCCCAGCCCACACCATGTGTGGGGACCTGGGTGCGGCCAACCTGGAAGACAGTGACATGCAGAAACTTCCATACCCTCGCCCCCAAGGTCCTGTCTTCAAAAGCTCTGCTTGGCTTCACCACAAGAATGCTGTCCAAAGAGCCCTCAGTTGAGGGACACTCCCTATCCTGCTCAAAGGCAAATAGTAACAAAAGTAGTAACACTGTCTGAAAAGCAATTTGTAAAAATACAGCTGAAAAATTCTCCAGTTCAGATGGTGCTGTCACTTGATGACTAACGCCCTCTGTTCAACTGTAATGACAGGACAACTCATCCAGGCCCCTTGCCAACACAGGAAATGCTCATCACTGTGAATCCTAGAGAGTCTCGTCTCCTGCCAGTCAGGATGGGGTACAGGGTGGTAGAATTCGGACCCCATCCCTGCTTCCCAAGCCATCGTTCCTCCTGTTAACAGTCTCCTCTCCTTTAAGGTCTTGCCATGGTTACCTCATTCCTCCTCAACACTGCAGCTCTGCATCTCCAAGAAAACGGAGAAAAGATAGGTAAGCCAAGCATTCTCGAAATCGCCAAGTCTCACAGGCTGATTTTTAAATTTTCTCATATCCATTTCCTCTGTCCTGAAACCACCGCCCTGGTGCAGAGATCCCCATCACTTCCTACCTGGATGGTGCAACAGCTTCTTTACCACAGCATCTGCGTCCAGTCTCCCTCACCTCACCCGTCTATTCCCCTCCCTGCTTGTGCCACTTAAAGCCTAGCTGCTACTCCAGTCCTTCCCTACTGATTGTGACTTCATAGAAATAACATTTATTGAGGATTTGCATTGTGCTGTACGGAGTTAAGTACTCCCCATTTTACTAGTATTATCCTTATTTTTAAGACACAGAGAGAGAGAGAGACTTAGTCACAGTCACATAGCCAATGTGTTTCAAATGGAATTCAGAGACATAGCTTCCCAGCTCCACACCCTCAATGCTCACGTTGTACAGTAGAAGGAGAAATCATTAGGCTCGTGAGCTTTCCAGGTCCTTGGGCCCTCCCTGCACAAGAGTAAGTCTATACTGCCTTGCTTCCTTAAAGCTAGAAGAACCATTATCAGATGCTTTGGTCAATGAGATGTGAGTGGAAATGGTGTGGGTCATGTTCTGTGGAAGAATAGATTTGAACACTTATGCATACTTCTCTTTGCATCCCTCTTTACTGGAGCAAGCCCCAGATCTCTGCATCAGGATAGTGAGTGGAGACCCTGTCTGCCTGAGTCTCAAGAAACCAGATGGAGTCTAATCCTCTTGAAGCCAAAGGGGTGAAGCGTGATCAAGAAATAGGTTTCTGATTTGCAAACCTGTCGGCCACTGAGATTTGGTAATGTTAGAAGGGAAAACACATCTACTTACAGTAAAACATATCCTATGAAATGAATGCAGACACACTGCCTCTCCTCAGTTACAATAACCAGGCCCTTGTGTCTTTTGTAAAGACCTTCCTTTATTCCAGTTGGTTTGCTAATCATATTCACTAGCTATGCAAACTGAACAAATCACTTACTGCTGTGGGCCCTAGTTGCTTCGTTTATGAAGGTATAGAAGATTAAATTAAATTTCAGAAAACAAATGCTGCCTAGAGACTATGGTGGGTACCGGGCCTCATGCTGGATGTCAGTTGATATCAAAGGATCCTCTGTGTCAGCTGACTGTGACCAGCTGCCTGCGGCCACCCCTAGAGCTTACCTCTGGAAACAAAACTAGGGTCAACAACTGCACTGCACTCAGTGGACATGATGCAGTGGGCAGGTGACTACTCAATTTACCTCCCTTTCCTCATGAAGAAAGATAAGTGTGTGTGTTCATACTTACCAGATCTGTTAGAAGTCTTCAAAAGTGAGTATATAAAACTCCATTGAAAAAATCCACTGCTGGTAGAAGTGGATGGCTCTGGAATAATGATGGTGGTCACATATTACATGTTATGTGACCTGGAACATGGTACTTCCCTACTTTATACCTCAGTTTATCTGTCTACAACGGGAATCATAATGGGCATTTCTATCCCAATGTTAGTCAGCTTTTCATCACTGTGACAAAATGCCTGAGAAAATTAAATTTAAGCAGTAGCGATCTGTTTGGGTCCATGGTTTCAGAGGCTTCAGCCCATGGTCACTTAGCTCCATTGTTTCTGGGACTGTGGTGTGGCAGAACATCATGGTACATGTTCATGTGCCATGAACCAGAACATGTAATGGGGCAATGATGCTTACTTATATCAAGGTATTCAGGAAGTGCAAGGAGTTAAGCAAAACACAACCGTGGGAGGCGTGGACCCCAGCTTACTCCAGCTGAACCTCACCTCCCAAGTCCCTCCACCTCCATGCAGCCCACTGAGCTACAAACTCATAAAGGGATAAATCCACTGATGAGGTCAGAGCCCTTGTCATCTGCCACGTCCCAAAGGGCCCACTCTGAAAAAATACTGTGCTGGGAACCAAGCCTTAAATAAATGAGCTTTTTGGGAGATATTTCAGATCCAAATCATAATAAGATCTTCTGGACTTAGTAAAAATTTTAAGTTTTGAGGTAATGGCACTCAACAGATTTTAATTACTCTTAAGAAATTTGTTTTATACATGTATACAGATACACTTACTGGGATTATTTGGGTATTATACTGGGTACCTATGGGTATCTCCTCCTTAAACATAGGGGATGAGTCTTTTTCCCCGTGTGCTTCTCCCAGGTCTGAAAAGTAGATGGCCCAAGTAAGAGTTTGGTAAATAAATTGATTCATAAAATTTTCTGTTTTCTTCATTTTACTACCCCCCCCCAAAAAAATCAATTTCTTGGCTTTCAAAGTCACAGACTCTTCTGGGAGTCATTCAGTTGTCAAGCAAATAATTCCTCACAAACAAACGGGACCCTCTCCTGCCTTATGGATGCCACAAGCTGAGAGGAGGGAAAGGAACGGAGGGAAGAAGTGAGCAAGCCCCTTAGACTGCCTGTCTCGAAAATCGCGGTTTTCTGTTGGCGAGGTTTTGATTTTAATCTAAGGAAGCAGAACAGTTTCCAAGGAAAACTTATCTTGTTATGGCTCAGAACATTCAATTTGCGATATTATTCCCTCTGCTGAGCTTTCAACTTCCTAACCCCCAGCTCTGAGGCATGTGTTCCTGCGCAGGTCACACAGGCTCCTCTCCAGAGCCACCAGTGGCTGCAGAGCCCCAAGAAATGGTTCACAGAAATAACCCACTGTCCCCATAGGCTCTGTCCAGATCACGTCAGCAATGTCCTTGCAAGTGGACCCTTCCGAACCTTTTAACCAAGAGCCTTTCCCTGGGGAGAATGCAGGGTCTGTGGCCAGATACAACAGCGCCAAGCCCCGAGCTGGCCAGGCGAGAGTCTGCATGGGTCGGTGGCCAACAGCTGCACTGACTGTGACATCAGAGGGAAGAGCAGTGGTATCCCACACAGTGCGTCTTTGTCCTTGTAGTTTATAATCCCAAAGAGCTTTCCTCAGAACCTCTCCCAGGCTTTGGGTGGCCAGAGGAAGGGCCTCCTGTCCCTGCTGTGTATGGCTCTGTTTTAGAACTATTGCAGTTACGACCCGACCCAGGCCTTTCACCTGCTATTGAACAGTGGGGGCTTCCGACAGGGTGGTCAGGCTCGCCACCTCCTTTCCTCAGCGCTGCCCAGCTCAGGGCACAGCTCAGGGCTGAGACACTCCTGACCACTAGAGAAGGCACATCAAACCAAGAAGAGGGTGCCACATCCAAATGGATTTTGATCTACATAAGGATGAATTTTCTAGCATAAGTTCCTAAAACATGAGCAAGCTGACTTGGAACAGAGTGAGTTCCCTGTCACTGGAATTGTTTAAACACATTACATACCAAGACCAAAATGTTGCCAAAGAGATTCCAACAAATAAACGTTTACATTAGGTGACCTTAGTTATGCCTTTTGTCCCTAAGTGCTGTGGTTGAGTTAGAACATGCCCACTTAACCAAAGAGTAAGGGCCTGCTCTCACACTAGTCCCTTGATATAGGGGAGGAAGTGAAGACACTTTTACTCAGCCATTCCCCAAAACCAAATGTCCAAAACCTAACACCAGAAATGGTTACATTCCTGTGTATGTGACATGTCTTTCACAAGTCATAGAAAATATGAGGCTGTGCGCTAGTGATTCTCCTTCAGGGGCCCAGGTTACCAATCACTCAGTGTTGTGGAATGTCACAAGTTGTTGCAATGGTTGGAAAAGAAGAGGGACAGTGGAGTACTGACGCATCACACTCCTGCCTGCAGGTAGCCCTTGTCAAGTTTGCTCACTTAAAAAAAAAATTGCATTTATTGCAAACGGAGAGAATGGGTATGTCAGGGCCTCTAGCTGCTGCAAATGAACTCTGGATGCATGCCACTTTGTGCATCTGGCTTTGTGTGGGCACTGGGGAATAGAACTCAGGTCATTAAGCTTTGCAGGCAAGTGCCTTAACCTCTGACCCATCTTTCCAGCCCAATTCTGTTCTCTTTTGATGGACTAAGGGAAGTTACATGACATAGATCACTTCCGGAGGTACAGAACTGCTATTCAACCTTGTCCTGAAGGAGGGAACCAAAAGTCCCAGAATGAAGCTAACAGCTCTTCAATCACTGAGGCATGTGATGAGCCACAGCATAGAACAGCTATTCCAGAGCCTTGATGACGAAAGTGTGCAATGAAGCTTGACAAATTAATGAATGAATGGGAATTCCATGTAAGATGAAATATGCAGGAAGATTTAGGATGTGAAAACACCATTGAAAGGGGGAAGTAAGTAAGTGGGAGGTATAGAAAGAAAAGTAACTTCTCCAGAAAAGGTGAGGACAACATAAAAATAGGGAAGTAACTAAAATTTATATATCATCATTATGCCCATATGCTTTATAAGATGTCTTATATTGCATGATCCCAAATTTACAGATGAGATTGGGGCTTCAGGGTGATCATGAAGCTTATTCTTCACACACACACACACACACACACACACACACCACACCACACACCCCCCACACACACACTGAATACACAGCTGGCACTCACACATTAGTGTCTTTGGCTCCAAAGTGTATGAAATTTTCTGCACCGCCATGAGAAGATAATTGCCCTCTATTTTCCCCAAGACACTGGGAGTCAAGCCTCTAGAAGAGCTCTGGAGAATAATGGAGGATTTGGTTGTGAGATGCATTTATAAGTGACACCATCGGGGCATCATTGATCTTCCCTGTAACAATCTATACTTGCTTATACTCCTACTACCGTAACATGGCAAAAGAGAAGTTCACAGATCTCTAGCACTTATTAGACTCCTAAGGAAAAAAGGGAGTTATATATACTATGATGTAGGCAGTCTATCATGTCATAGCAAAAGCAGAAGTACAAATTGCAAAGATGGGAAGTACTCTAAATGTAAATGTAGGTAGGTGACACAAAGGAAAATGAGGCTGGCAGATGATTGAGAGAATAATGGCTGCAGCCTTAAGTGTAGCTTTGACACACTGGCCACAGTAGAACCCAGAAATGAAAAAAAATTTCAGTATTTCCCAATAAAATACTCTCAGTGATTTCTTGAGGTCACCAGGAGGTATTATACGGTACCATCATAATGGACCTCCTGTCACCACAGGAGCTTTCCAGCTCCTTCCCTCTTGTCTTAGCTGAATTCTGGGTGTTTGCTGCTCTGGCTCATTAGTAAGAGCAGTGATAATAATAACATCAACATGAACAGGACAACTATGTAGGTTAGGTGCATTGTTTCATTATTCCTTATACCACCAGAGAGGCTCAGAGGTGCAAAAACATTACACATCCTTTCTTAGATCACCCAGTGTCAAGGTCAAGATTCAAATCTGGATCTTCCATGTGCCACAGAACTGCCTGGAGAATGAAGATAATGGTCTGAGGGAACTTTGATTCACTATCACAGGGTACAGTGCCTAACCTAAAAATAAATAAATAAATACATAAATAAATAAATAAATAAATAAATAAATAATGGAAAGGCATAATGGGATTAAACAGCTGATATCTCATTACCATAGAAACAAAGTTGCCTTCTTTTTAAGAATGAAAAATGCATATTGATGACTTGAGAGAACGGAGGTGATGGGAAGAGGCCTAACACAGGTGGATGATGACGCTGAGATCAGGAGGAAAGGCAGGGCCTGCTGGCACCAGTAGCTGGCAACACAATGGTATCTGAGGTGGGTAGGAGGGGAAGACAGGAGAGCAGGATGGGAGGCTATGCTGGCAGAATGAGAACCTGGATCAGGCCTGCAGCAGTGGAAAGAAAAAATCCCAGACACCATGGAGTGGATCACAGGGCATGGCAGAAGATTCCATCTATAGATGATAAGGAAGGAGGAGCCAAGAGTGACTGCAAGTTTCCCAGATGACATAAATTTGGCAAGAAATTTCTTGCCATTGTAATATTCCATGAGTATATTTCATTAAAAAAATACTAAATTCCTGTAATCTATTTTACAAATGATTCAACTAAGATCAAAAGAGTCTCAGACTTGGATATCTCCCACCCCAAACCCTGTTTCACTTTGATAACTGAATCTGAACCAGCTGGGAAGTTGAGGTTGTAGTTTAGCTCATTAACTTAAAGAAAAGAAAGTTCCAGGAAAAGGGGGAACCAGATTCTGTGTGTTCCCTGTCGAAGTTACTTGGTGCTCGAGTGGATGGTTTCCTGCAGAGTAAAGATGAACCAGTGAAACCACAGACCATGGTTCCAACAGCCTTCACTGAAATGAAGATCGTGAAGGAGCCAATCCTGACATCTTTAACAAGGCGCACCATGCCTGTGTAACAGTGGATAACCAGACCCAGCACCCTCTGGGCCCTTTAGCCCTCACAGCAGAAAGCTCTAGGGTTTAGAGAGCGAGTTTCATAGCTACTTTCTTTGTGAAGTGCAGCGTCCCCAGAGAGGTTTTGAAGACTGGGTGAATGAATAATGGCACGGTCCCTTCAGATGGGCAATTATCACCAGAAAAAAACAAAAGACAGTCTTTGTTCTCTTCAAGCTAAATATAATACAATGTTGATCAATTCCTGTCATTGCTTGGGCTTCTAATTCCTTTTTTGGTCTTCTTTATATTTTTTTAAATCACTGGGTACTTGCTACAAACTAAAAATCTAAGACACTTTTAATGTTCAATTTGGAACACTTGATAAACAAAGCAGGACTAGAAAGTTTCTTGGACTCTACTGGCTAATTCTTTGTAACCAGCATTTTAGAATTTTGTTCATAAATCTGTCTCCTCTGTGGGAAGGAGATCTTACTTGGAATAAGGTGCCGGTTAGCCCATAAAAGCTTCGCACCCACACAAAAGGACAATGAATAGCAACATATGCCAACTCATCTTTCTGCATTTGTGTACAGTATGTGTGGTGTGTGTATCTGGTGCGTGCAAATGTGGGTGCAGATGTGCACTCCTCATATGAGTGCAGTACCCCCCGTCATCCACCCGTGTGTTTCTCTGAGTCAGAGTCTCTCACTGACTCTGGAGCTTGTCATTTTTTCATGAGCCCCAGGGATTCTCCTGCCTCTACTCCCCACGACACCGGGGTTACAGCCGTGTGTGGCCACACCCAGCTGTTTAAGTTGGTGCTGGAGATCAAGCTGAGGCAGACTCTGGCCCTCATGCTTGCATGGGAAGGACTCTCCAGATGAGTCTCCAGCCCCCAACTCATCTTTTTTATTTATGAGAGAGAGAGAATATTGGCATGCCAGGGCCTCAGCCACTGCAATCTAACTCCATATGTTTGTGTCACCTAGTGAGTATATATGATCTTGCACTTGCCTCACCTTTGTGCATCCGGCTTCCTTGAAATCAGGAGAACAAAGCATGGGTTCTTAGGCTTCACAGACAAGCACCTTAACCTCTAAGCCATCTCTCCAGCCCCCAACTCAACTTTGAACATGAACTAGCCAGGAGTATTGCGTGCCATCACCTGAACTCTTCTTAATTCCCATTCTTGCTGAAGCCCCGTGGAGATGCACCCATTCTGCTGCCAGTAAGCTTGCAGCATGCTCCACTGTGGTTCTAACCCCTGAGCAGCCTTGCCTCCTAAAGCACAGAGGCCAACTCCAGCACCCGCCTTAGCTATGGCAGTTTGAGATTTATGTAACAGACTTTGCAACTGACCCACTCTGTAACTGGATTTCCTAAGAAGCTGCCATAATATGAGGCATTCTACAATAAAATAAAATAAAAATGTTTAAATCATATGTTGGCCTGTGAGGCATGAATGTGCCTTACCTCCACCCCTGCCAGTGATAGTCCTGTTAAGTATCTTACAGTTTTTCCCCCCTCCCAAGTCACATCACACTAGAAAATCATTTCCTAATCTAGATTGGAACTTCCTAAAGACCTCATTTTCACTGTTATGCCCAGGGACAGAAGCCCTATTAAAATCACCCTAACGGGCTGGAGAGGTGGCTTAGTGGTTAAGCGCTTGCCTGTAAAGCCTAAGGACCCTGGTTCGAGGCTCAATTCCCCAAGACCCACGTTAGCCAAATGCGCAAGGGGGAGCACACGTCTAGAGTTCATTTTCAGTGCCTGGAAGCCCTGGCGTACCCATTCTCTCTCTCCCTCTCTCGCTTGCGCTCTCTCTCTCTCTCTCTCTCTCTATCTCTGCCTCTTTCTCTCTGCCTGTTGCTCTCAAATAAATAAATAAAACTAAACAAAAAAAATAAAATAAATCACCCTAATGAGTGCAAGGGTCACAGAAAAGGCCCATGGGGGTGGGGGAGAGCTCAAAGGACTGGTGGGGCATTTGAATCAGTTGCACATGGCCCATAATTTCAGTAGCCCAGAGTTCTAATCATCTCCATAAAGAAGCTGTGGTCAGCCATGAGGTTAAAATTGTGTTTATATAAACACAAAATATTTAAAACTACCTAATTGAAAGAGATCCTCACATTCATTGGAAACAGCTATTCCCTTGAATAAAAAAGCAACTTCGGGCAGCCTATTTCAAGTTCTAAAGCATCTACCACTGATGCTTGGAAACTCATGCTCCAGTGCATGGAAGCCAGTAGGTGAGCTGCCAAGCTGGAGAAAAAGAGAGAGAGAGAGAGAGAGAATATCATCCAAGCCCTCCCACCCAGTGCTCTCTGGATTTGTTCCTCCTCCAGCTAGGGGAGAGTGGCAGGAAGTGAGTGGGCATTGTCCTCTCACTGTCACCTTTCCAGGGACTAGAAGGCCACCATATAAATGGACCTATATCTCTCTTAGGACATAAAATTCATGCCTTTTTTTTTTTTAATCTGCAAAGATAATTCTCCACCAACTACCAGATCTATAGAATGGCAAGTCTACAGGGACCTTAGAAATCAAACACAAGGACAAGAACATCTTCTCCACGTAGGACTTTCCTGCCACCAGGTCCAATGGGCTGAAAGCCGCCTGTTCACTTTGGGACAGCTTCTGCTAAGGCAAAATCTTACACTTCTCCACATATGCCTCAAATTGCTTCCCTCGCTCATCCTTATACCAGGGAGCTTCAGGGCCACAGCAAAAGATTTGTCTCTGTGGCAGATTTTATGTATGCTGAGAGGGTGAGCAGGCCTCCAGTAAGTCCCCCCTTTGGTTCTGTAGCCTCATCAGTTCTGAAACTGGTCCTCACAGGCCAAGGTTACACCATCACGACAGACCCCTGCATACCTTGCAGGTGGGCAGGGAGCAGTCGGCAGAATGAAATCACTGGGATGTGCTTGGTTGGGCACAGAGGACATTGGATCCATGAGGTGATTTGAATTAGGTGTCCCTCATAAACTCTTGTGTTCTAGATGCTAGGTGCCCAGCTGATGGCAATTTGGGAACTGGATCTTTACTGGAGGCAGGGTTACTGGGGACAAGGTGATAGGTGTCACAAAGAGCTTTCCCTTCCAGCACAGGCTACGTTTCCTCTGCCATCACAGAGCTTCCTCTCAAGTCTGTAAGCCAAAACAAACCCTTTCCTCCCAATCAGCTGCTTTTCACCAGGTGTTTTGTTCCAGCAACAAGAAGGTAACTACACCAGGAAAATTGGTACCGGGGTGGGGTTGTTAATGCTAGAAACCTGACTGCATGGCTGTTGGCCTTGTGGAGCTCATTTGCAGGAAGAATATGGAGGGATTTGAAACCTTGGTCTAAGAGATGCCTTGCAGAGCTGAAGATAAATTACATAGAGCATTCTGGGCAGATCTAAAAAGACCTGGATGCAGCACAAACTATGGTCTACGAGATTTGGTTTGTACAACCAGGACACTAGCTTCCACCAACCCAAAAGTTGAGAATGTTATCAGCATCTGAGACCTATAACCTCCACTTTTCCATCACACACCTACCTGAAGTTTCCATCAATGTATCTGAAAAGTGTTCTGGTTTATGACATTCTTTGTTTTGGTATTATAAAAACTTCATAAAACTGTTAATACATTGGAACATAGAATTTGGGGCAACCAAAGCTTGTGTTCATGGGCCACTATCACTCATTGGCCTTAATAAACTATTTCTTACTGAGCAACAAAAAATAAGGCTGGTGATATCACCATACCTGATTTTAACCTATACTACAGAGCCATAGTAACAAAAACAGTGAGGTACTGGCACAAAAACAGACATGTAGATCAGTGGAACAGAATAGAGGACCCAGATGTAAGTCCAGGTAGCTATAGCCACCACCTAATATTCAATAAAAATGCCAAAAATACTCATTGGAGAAAAGACAGCCTCTTCAGCAATGGTGTTGGGAAAACTGGATATATATCTATAGAAGGATTAAAATTGATTCTTTTCTCTCTCCATGCACAATAATTAAGTCCAAATGGATTAAAGACCTTAACATCAGACCTGAAACTCTGAAACTGCTAGAGGAAAAAGTAGGGGAAACCCTTCAACATATTGGTCTTGGCAAAGACTTTCTGAATACAACCCCAATTGCTCAGGCAATAAAGCCACAGATTAATCACTAGGACCTCATGAAATCCCAAAGATTTTGCACTGCAAAGGACACAGTGAAAAAAGCAAAGAGGCAACCTACAGAATGGGAAAAAATCTTCGCCAGCTATATATCTGATAGAGGATTAATATCTAGGATATACAAAGAACTCAAAAAGTTAAATAATAAGGAATCAAACAAGCCAGTCAAAAAATGGGCTATGGAGCTAAATAAAGCATTCTCAAAGGAAGAAATACGAATGGCATATAAGCATCTAAAAAATGTTCTACGTCACTAGTCATCAGGGAAATGCAGATTAAAACTACATTGAGATTCCATCTCACTCCTGTCAGATTGGCTAACATCATGAAAACAAATGATCATAAATGTTGGCGGGGATGTGGAAAAAGAGCAACCCTTCTATACTGCTGGTGGGAATGCAATCTGGTCCAGCCATTGTGGAAATCAGTGTGGAGGTTCCTAAAACAGCTAAAGATTGATCTACCATATGACCCAGCTATAGCACTCCTGGGCATATATCCTAAGGACTCATCTCATTTCCTTAGAACTACGTGCTCAACCATGTTTATTGCTGCTCAATTTATAATAGCTGGGAAATGGAACCAGCCTAGATGTCCCTCAACTGATGAGTGGATCATGAAGATGTGGCACATTTATACAATGGAGTTCTATTCAGCGGTAAAGAAAAATGAAGTTATGAAATTTGCAGAAAAATGGATGGATCTGGAAAGGATTATACTAAGTGAGGTAACCCAGGCCCAGAAAGCCAAGTGCCACATGCTCTCCCTCATATGTGGATCCTAGCTACAGATGATTGGGCTTCTGCGTGAGAAGGAAAATACTTAGTAGCAGAGGCAGTAAGTTAAAAAGGAGATATAAAGGGAAGAGAAAGGAAGGGAGGAGGATACTTAATAGGTTGGTATTGTGTATATGTAAGTACAATGACTGAGATGGGGAGTAATATGATGGAGAATGGAATTTCAAAGGGGAAAGTGCAGGGTGGGGGAGGGAGGGTATTACCATGGGATATTTTTTATAATCATGGAAAATGTTAATAAAAATCGTGAAAAGAAAAAAAAAGAATAAACTATTTTTTATTCCCTTTGAGGTGAGAGTAGTGCTTTTTGTGACAGAATGTTGTTTTCCTCACTCTCACTTGAAGCCTTGCTCAATTTCTCACAAAAGTAACATTTTTTCAGACCTCTTTATTTCAGTATCCTCTTTTCCTGCATATTTTTTTCTCAACAGATATCAGCATCTTCAATCTTACTATATTATTTTTATATATTTGTTTTGGGCTTTGACAATGTTTTCTACAAGGAATTTTATCTCCAGCATCCATAGTAGCACCTGGGATAGAGGAGGGTCCAAATACATATATGCTGAGTTAATGGAAAAGCTAAACCTTATAAATCTCAAAAACTAGATATTGTGTGCCTTCCATGTGTCAGGTACCATGCTAGTGGTATTCCACTTGGGGGGCTTAAATGCCTCGTTCTCAGTGTGGACTACGTCTATATTTCTTGTTTCTTTTTCCCCTCTCCTTTTACAGTGCTTATCACTTCTGAACACAGTAGGTTAGCACCTTAGTGAATGCACCAAAGAGTGGAGAAAGATTTGTTACCTGTAGCAGGTAAGGATAGCACATGAGTTATTTCCAAAGTAATGACCTCTTCTAATAAAGGAAGTGTGGAAATTTTATTTATTTATTTAGTTATTTGAGAGCAACAGACAGACAGACAGGGAAAGAGGCAGAGAGAGAGAGAGAGAGAGAGAGAGAGAATGGGCACACCAGGGCCTCTAGCCACTGCAAACAAATTCCAGATGTATGTACCACCTTGTGCATCTGGCTTACGTGTGTCCTGAGGAATCGAGCCTTGAACCAGGGTCCTTAGGATTCATAGGCAAGCACTTAACCACTAAGTCATCTCTCCAGCCCCCAAAGTGTGGTAGTTTTATTTCAGGAGCCACTCCACAGTAATATGGGAAAGCAATTAGAGCCAGGCACATTTCTGGACATGCTCGATTCAAGGTGTACATTAATGAGCATGCTCAGTTTAAAATACTTTAAGAAAGAAAGATAGCAGGAACATTTTTAGACACATTTAGCTTGCATCATAAACATGGCAGACAGGAATACTTCTGAGCACGGTTAGTTTCTTCTCTCAAAAAGGCTTTATCTATGACCAAAGCAAAGAACACATTGAAAATGTGTTACTATAAGAGTTTGTCCCTAAAGTCACCTGTCACCCTTTGTCACTAACATTACCATGTAGTGTGTGCATGTATGTATTTGTATGCTTATTTTATTATTTATGCATATTGATGCATGAGGACAAGTATTGTATCTATTTACACACACACACACACACACACACCTGGACCAGAATAAGTACTCAGCAATGAAAAATTAAGTAGTGAAGCTCATTTTAACTTTGACACTTGACATCAAGTACAGGGGTCAGGGCTGGGGAGGTGGCTTAGCAGTTAAGGCACTTGCCTGCAAAGCCAAAGAACCTAGGCTTGATTCCCCAGGACCCATGTAACCAGATGCACAAGGTGTTACGTGCATCTACAGTTCAACTGCAGTGGCTGGAGGCCCTGGTGTACTCATTCTGTCTCTCTCTCTCTCTCTCTCTTTCAAATAAATAAATAAATATTTCAAAATATTTTTTAAAAGTACAGGAGTCAAATTGGACCATGTGATTTGGCTAAAGGCAGCAAGAGCCTTGGGCTCAAAACAAATGACCCAGTTGATTCTCTTCACTTCCTACCTACTCTTCTGGCCAGATCATCTCTGTATTCTGCCATAATGACCGGTGGCACTGGCCCAAGTTGAAGGGGAAAACTGCATGAGGTTACAAGCCCTGGGACAAGTGAAGGTCATGAACAGAGCCTGAAGGCTGGAGTGAAAGCTTCTGGGCTGCGTCCTCTCTTCCACGGAACAGAGGGAGCCAGAGTAGCGTGTGCTGGACAAGGCAGGTGTAGCTACTTGTTGCAGAAATTATAGGCAAAGGCAACAGTCAGTTCTGGTTCTCTCATCAACCTTGTGATAGGGACCAAAAATGCATCACTGTGTAATAGAGGCAGAATTACTAAGGTCCAGGACCCCGAGAAGAAGGTAGACCACACCAATAAGCTCCATGCTCCAGTTGATGCCCCAGAACGGAAGGACTCACCAGCACCCTTTCTTTCTACTTTTAGTGGAGAAAAGAGTCAAATGGGCTGCATTCCCCTCTAAAATTCATGTGCTGGGCTGGAGAGATGGCTTCGCGGTTAAGCACTTGCCTGTGAAGCCTAAGGACCCCGGTTCGAGGCTCGGTTCCCCAGGTCCCACGTTAGCCAGATGCACAAGGGGGCGCACGCGTCTGGAGTTCGTTTGCAGTGGCTGGAAGCCCTGGCACGTCCATTCTCTCTCTCTCCCTCTATCTGTCTTTCTCTCTATGTCTGTCATTCTCAAATAAATAAAAATAAAAAATGAACAAAAAAAAATTAAAATTCATGTGCTGAAGTCTGGACAGCTCAGTACCTCAGCTATGTTTGGATAGTGGGTGTTTAAAGAGGCAATTAAATTAAAATGGTGGTGTTTGTTAGAGTGGGTCCTGTTTCAATGTAACAGGTGTCCTCAGTAAAGAGAAAATAGGACACAGAGGGAAGAGCACATGAAGACACCAGGAGAAGATGGCCAAAACGTAAAAGTAAAGAGGACCCGGAAGAGAGACAACCCTGCCAACGTGTCTGTCCCCCAGAACGGAGACAGCAAAGCTCTGCTGTTTGAGGTCCTCAGGCTGTGGTGCTAGTCAAGGCTTCCTCAGCAAATGAATGCACATGTCTTTCCTGGGTGAGAGTTCCTCCGCCTTGGCTGCATGTTCTAAGGACTGCAAAAGCTCACTCCAGAACAAAGCAGACCCGCGGAAGTTTTGCTGAGGAGGTGGTTCCTAGCTCATCATGCCATTCCATCATGGAGCCAGGCTTGGGGATCACTGGTCCTGGATGTTCAGGGCCTCATCCATGGCACATCTCTTATTAGCTGGGACAGAAAAAAAAAAAAGAAATCCAAAGTATGACACACTCCTGCCTGAAAGCTGATGGCCTAGCACTTAACAAACACTATATATCAGCCCTTCACTGTGACTTCATCGCTATTGAGCACGTGGTGGTTTTCTTCATCTCCTGATCAGTAAGAGTGTATGTTTACAAGTTATTTTCAAGAAGGTAGAGGTAGGCATATTTTCTCACTCTTGCATGTCAGAAAATAGCTTTCTTTCCCTTGCGTTCACACATGGAAGACAACTTGGCTGAGAAAATGCCCGTGAGTCACTTCTTTTCGTGTTTATAGCTGATACTCCGCTCCACTTCCTTGTGGGAGTTAGTCCCAAAGAGTACAGTTCTGAAGGTTGCTTGATCTGTTTCATTTCTCATCTACTCCTCTTCCATATTGTTATTTGGGAGATTCCTTCTTAGTCTACAACTCAAATGTTTTGTCAGAAAAGCTAGCCAAGAATTTCATTTTATTGATTTTTCTTTTCTGCTGGAATACAATAAACTTTTGTAATCTTGATACACTAGTCCTTTTCAGCATAACAAAAGGTCCTTCTATTTTTTTTGAAAATGGCATTTTTTTCCTTCTACTTCTTTCTTCTTGTTTCTTGAGAAGCATCAAATATGGATCCAACAGATATTTCTTCAGTATCACAGCATACACTATTTATTGTCTGCCCAAGCCATTCTCACTGTGAAAATGCTCACAAAACTCTGATTTTGTTTTGAGTACCTGTGCTTTTCTCCACACGATTCATGTAGTCTGGCAGGTGGAAGCCAGTCGTGGTGCGTATGCATAGTTCAGCAGGGGTTAGCTTGGGAGGTAGTTTAAGGAATTGCTTATGGACTTGATTTTTACCAATCCAGTGTATTTGCAACAATCTCGCTAATTCCTTAGAAAAGATACAAGAAAGAGCCCATCCTTTCCAGGCCACTCATGCCTGGTGTTATGGGAGGATCAGGGATGTAACCAGCAGGATGACAATGGCTGAGAGACAGGATGGAAGGAATCTGGGCTCTCCACTGATGTCACCAACCTGCTCAATCCTGGAACCACCCAGCCTGTAGAACTCATGATGTGTAAGACAACAAGTTCTATGATTGACAAGTAGGGTTGGTAATGTGACAGCAAGCACATACTGTGTGCTTTACAGACAGCATGGCCTCTGAAGCAACTTTTCAGCTCCACATTTGTAACCTGAAAGCAGCTATGGGTACCATACAAGTGGCTGTGTATCAGTCGACCAGTATTTCTATAACAAAAGACCATACACTGGATGACTTGTAAATAGCAGAAATTTATTTCTCACATTACGAAAGGAAGGGATGTTCAAGATCAAAGTGCCTTCAGGTTTAGCCCCTCACTTCCTCATCCACAGTTGTTTTTTTTCTTAAGTACAAACTTTGTATGGACACATCATGTATTGGTACCATCACTTCCTACTCCCTGTTCCCACTCCACCTAGGGCCCTCCTCAGTAGGATTGCTGGCATGTGCCATGGGGTTGTGGGTTGTGATTTGTGAGAGCAGCCCACAGTCACTGTGAGGACAGCAATGCCTCTGGATATCCCCTTCCACCCCGTGGCTCTTACAATCTTTCTGCCCCCTCTTCCACAAAATTCCCTGAACCTCGGTGGGTGTGTTTTAAGTCTACTTTAGTACTGAGCTTTCAGCAGCTTCTGGATTTCTGCTTTGGCCTGTAATGAGTATCCTCAGTGTCTGTCTCCATCACCCTGATGCAGGTTCTCAGGCTCACCATGGAAGCAGCACTCTTGCTCATCTCACCAATTCTTCTGTGGTTTCACCTGGGTCATGGCTGATGTGCAAGAAAGGGTGGTTCATTCCCTGCCAGGGAGTCAGCTATCTTTTCTTGTCTTGTTGATAAATGTCAGATGCCCTCAGTTCTCGCTGCTTTCTGGAAAAGAAAAACAGATTCCCCAGTGGAGAGTGAGGACAGCATAAGTTAAAGAGTATAAGCATCATTAATTTGGAGAGATTTTGATGGTTATAGCCTCTCTGTTGGATAAAAACTAGTGGAAGCTTCCAGTTAGAGCCCATAATCTTGGTCTCCATAGGATTCTGACATAGCAGTCAGTCTCCAAGATGAGAGAGAAATAAACAGGTAATTCCACTATAAAGTGGTAAGAACTTCAAGAAAGGAGGAGGGCTGAGAGATTGCTCAGAGTTTAGGTGAACTTCCTGAGCAAGCATGAGGACTTCAGGGGACTGAGACTGAGTTTAAGTCTCCAGTACACACATAAACAGCTCCACATGTGCTTGCCCTCCAGTTCTATAAGGGAACAGAGACCAAAGAATCACTGGCGTCCACAAAACAATGGCAAGCTTTAGGATCAGTAGACACTCTGACTCAAATAAAAATAGATGGTAGAGCAATGGAAGAGTGTTCTGCTCTGGACACCATAGGCAAGTGCACCCAGCCACAGCGAACATAGGGGCACTGCAAGGGCACATAGACATGCATACACCACACACACACACACACACACACACACACACACACACAAAGACAGAAACAGAAAGAAAGAGAATGGTTTAGAGAGATGGCTTAGCAGTTAAGATGCTTGCCTGTGAAGCCTAAGAACACATGTTTGAATCTCCAGGTCCCACATAGCCAGACACACAGTGAAGCAAGCACGCAATGTGGTGCATGTGTCTGGAGTTTGTTCACAGAGGCTAAAAGGCCCTGGCTTACCACATTCCCTCTCTCTCTCTCTCTCTCTCTCTCTCTCTCTCTCTCTCTCTCTCCCCCTTTCTCTCTCAAAAATAAAATAACAGTAAAAAAAGAAAAAGAAAAAAGGAGCTGGAGAGATGGCTTAGCAGTCAAAGCATTTTGATTCGCCAGGATCCATGTAAGCCAGATGCACAAGGGGGGCACATATATCTGGAGTTTGTTTGCAGTGGCTACAGGCCTTGGCATACCCATTCTCTCTCTCCCTCTCTCTCTCCTTGCCTCTTTCTCTCACAAATAAATAAAATATATTTTTTAAAAAAGAAAAGGAAGGAAGGAGGGAGGAAGGGAAAGTAGGTTTGTTACTCTGGGAACTCAAGGGAAAAGCACCAACCAGAATCTGGCCATATGAAGGGTTGAAAGAGGCAACCTGCCCCATCCATGTCTCACCTCTGCTCCCTTTAGTTACATCCTTGTTTCTTTTATCTGTTTTCAGCAAGATCAGAAGTATGTCAAAGGCCTTATTGATTCAATTTCTAAATGACAAAATTGTCTAGTGTTGTTTCCTATATGGCTTTTAACTAAGCTATGGTATCAGTTTTCCATAGCTTTTCAAATTGACCCATCCTCTCCAAATTCATCCCATGCCCTGTCCTTGCATCTTGGCATCTACTGTCTGCTCATCCCAGGCTGTTTACCACTTAGATTTTCTTTCTGTTCCTCCACTCTGTAAGTATGGTTTTAGTATTTCAGGAAAGTGAAGAGATTATTTGCTGAAGACTCATTCTGAATTCTTTGGTTATGTCATTTTCAGAGGAAGATTCTTTCATTCCTTAAATAAAATATACTGTCGGTAAGCATGTGTAAATTTCGTGTGCTATATAAGGAATATTTATTAAATAAGCACACATGCGCTCACAACCTTGTTTTAAATATAGAACAGTGTCTGAGTCTCCTGATTCCAAAACAAAATACCCTAGACAGAGCAATTTATAAACAAAAGTTCCCTGCATGCAGTTCTGGAAAATAGGAAGTCTGTGATCAGGGTGTGAGCAGGTTTTTGGCATCTGGTGAGAACCTGCTTCTTATAGATGACAGCCTCCATGTGTCCACATGTAATGAAAGGGGTAAACAGTGCAGACTCTCGTATATGGTATCTGCCCTGGTCCTAGGCATGAGGTCACACCCCCTAACTTAAAAGCTCAGCGTCTCACTACTATCACCCTGAAGATGAATTGTCAGCTGTGATTTGGGGAGGGGAGGACACTGATTTTCCTAGTATGGCTATCAAACCTGGAAATCTCCATGCGAGACTTACCCGTGGCCCTGGCCTGGAGGTAACCAGAATTTGCCACTAATAATGCCCTGGCTTTCATGTATATTCCCAAGGTATCAGTGAATTCCCTAAAGTAAGTTTTTTATCTTCATTTATTGATTATTTATGAATTATATGTATTTTATGACTCCCTTTATGCAATACAAGTTTATCCACATTAATAAAAAAGTTGTAGCTAACCCACTTTTTACTTTAGCAGAATACTTCATTACATGAATATGCTATGATTTGTTGATCCATTTTCATGTCGATGAACTTTTGCTGTTTTATCTTTCTAGTTTGTGCTATTCTAACATTAAAATAAGCACAGTCTTATCCACAGATCCAAGTTTACTCATGTTCTTTTGGAAATAAGTCTTAGTGTGGAACTCACACTAAAGAGTCAGAGGAGTGTCAAAAGCTTTTTCCAGTGTGTCTGGGCCCGTTTGTACCCCAGTGAGCACTGAGGGATATTTCTACTGCTTCACATTCTTGAAAGTATTGTGAGATTTGTTAATTTTTGCAAGATGTCAATGCTACTCAGGGTATATCATGAGGCAGAGCACCTTTTCATATGCTCATGGCCAGTTCTGTTTCTTTCAAGTCAAATGCTTGTTCATATCTTTGGCATATTTTTCCTAGTGGATTATCTTTTTCTTACTATTTTATAGGAATTTGGTGTGTGAACTAAAATTTTAATTGATTATTATATTATTAACTGTATCCTAATAATCTGTGGCTGATCTTTTTACAGTTTCTTTAGGAGGAAAATATTTTTTATTTATTACACAGTCAAATTTATCAATCAATTTTTATTAAAGTTTTTGCTTTTTGAGTTTTATTTAAGGAATTTTTTTCTACTCTAAACGTTGATAAATGACTGCTAAAACGTCTCTCTCTAGAATGCTTTCTCCTTCAGTCGAATCCCAGTTTGGTAGGGGAGGTAAGATATGATTATTTTCTCTCCTAAATGACAAGTTGTCTCAATCTCATCTATTAAATGTTTTTCTTTCCTTTCCCACTTGATCTTCAATGCCAGTTGTCTATAGTTATATTATTTGTTTGTTTGTTTCTTTCTTTCTTTGCTTCTACCACTAAGTATGAATCTGTCCCTGGCTATTTCTGCTCCACTAGGCTTTTTCCTATCTCTGTGTGAAACCACACTGTGTTAATACAATAACTCTACCTAAACATTTTTCGTTAGGCATGTGTTGACAGGTTATGACATTTTGCTTGTCCAAATACATTTTAAAAATAGCTGCTGAGGGCTGGGGGGGGGGGTGGTGGCTTAGTGGTTAAGGCATTTGCCTGCAAAGCCAAAGGATCACAGTTCGATTCTCTAGGAACCACATAAGCCAGATGAACAGGGGGCACATGTGTCTGGAATTTGTTTGCCATGCCTGGAGGCCTTGGTATACCCATTCTCTCTCTCTCTCTCTCTCTCTCTCTCTCTCTCTCTCTCTCTCTCTCTCTCCATATGCCTCTTTTCTCTCTCTCTCAAACAAAATAAATAAATAAAATATAAAGGCAAAAATAGCTGATAAAATTATCTGTGATTCTTCTTCAGCATTTTATTAGAATTTGAAACTGGGCATGTAGCTCAGGGCTACCATGTACCTAACATAAGCAAACCCAAGGTTCAATCCCTACTACCAAAAAAATAAAAGAATTTGAAATTTTTATTAGAATTACATTGTATCTGTGGATTGACTTTGAGAAAATTGACAACTTTACAATGTTTAGCTTTCTTGTAGGTGACCATGCTATTTCTCCTGATTTAGGTCTTTGCTAATATCTTTTGATAAATGTTTATACTTCTCCCCATAAAGACTTTGCATAAATTTTACTAAATCTATTCTTAGAAGTTGTATTTAGGAGTGGCATTGTAAAGTTTTAGAGAGAAGAGAATAATTCCTTCACTTGGGGAACTGTCAACTCATGTGACTATAGGCTCCACAGCAGATCCAATGACACAGGATCAAAAATTCTAAGGGAACGTTGGAGAGATGGCTCAGCAGTTAAGGCACTTGCATGCAAGGCCTAACAACCAGGGTTCAGTTCCCCAGTATTGATGTAAAGCTAGATGCACAAGGGGGCACATACATCTGGAATTCCTTTTCATTGATTGGAGGACATGGCAAACACAGTCTCTCTCTTTCTCTCTCTCTCTCCAAATAAATAAATAAATAATATTTTTAAAACACTTTAAAAATTCTAAGGGAAAAACCTGTTTGTACTGAACATATGCAGACTTTTTCTCTATTATTATTCTCTAAACAATAGCTATTTACACTGTATAAGGTATTATAAATGGCCTAGAAATGATTAAAATATATAGGAGAATTGCATAGGTTTCATGCAAAACATAATGGGATCTGACGTAAGAGACCTGAGGGGCTGGAGAGATGGTTTAGCGGTTAAGCGCTTCCTTGTGAAGCCTAAGGACCCCAGTTCGAGGCTCAATTCCCCAGGACCCACGTTAGCCAGATGCACAAGGGAGTACATGCATCTGGAGTTCGTTTGCAGTGGCTGCAGGCCCTGGCGTGCCCATTCTCTCCCTCTCTCTCTCTCTCTCTTTCTCTTTCTCTATCTGCCTCTTTCTCTCTATTGCTCTCAAATAAATAAAAAATAAACAACAACAAAAAAAAGAGACCTGAGCATCAGGAGTTTTCACAGGGCCCTGGAGTCAATTCCCCATGCTGGTTACTTTTCCCTCAATGTAGAGGGAAGGCCACCTGTGACATACTTCTGGCCTGTCTCCACCCCTCACTCACTCTGACCTCAAGGGAGAAGAAGCAACATAATCTGATTAATGGTTTGGAAGGATAAACTTGGCTTTTGTGCCCTGCTCCTTCCTCTTCCCATCCTCTTGGGAAGGGCTCTATGAGAACATGTGGTCTTAATTACTCTAAGCCATGCAGAAAGCCCAACAGAAACGACCCTTCCTTTACAGGAGAGGCCTTTGGTGTTCATCTGCTGCCAGGGATTCACTGGGGAAAGCTGTCTAATTCTGGAATTTAGGGCTATGAATCTCTCTTTTGCACAGACACTGCATTCTACAGACTCAGTGTCTTGATAATATAATTGCTCCTGCTTCCACCTGTCCATTATTCTTTTCCAGTAGCAATGGCATAAGATTGACTAGTTAAAAAAAATAAAAGTATATATTGAGAGTGCACAATGTGAATGTGACATTTAATGTATGTACACATGAAATAACTACTAAAATCCAGCTGCTTTGCATAACCTTAACTGCAGTAGTTTGAATGGATGTCTCCCAATAGATTAAGGAGTTTACTAAAGCTTGTAGTTAGACCCCCCAGCCACCTGGATGGAGGGGTGTCACTGTGGATAGATCCTGGGGTTCAGCCTTAAGGTGTGACTGGGGGCAGATCATGAATTCCAGCCTAAGGTGTGCAGAGAGCAGTCTGACTGCTGCCTGGGTCTCTGCTGTTCGGCTGCTGGTTTCTGCTCTTGCTTTTCATGGTGGGTTTTCTCTTTTTCACCATTATGTAGCTTCCCCCTGGATCTGTAAGCCTGAAATTAATCCCATTCCTCCCCTAAACTGTGTCTGGTTTGGAGATTCATCCCAGCAATGGGAAGCTGTCACTGCGTGCGTGGAGGAAGAGCACTCATGATCTATTCTTGCAACAGAGTTCAAGTATGCTATATATTATTTTTAAATTGTTATTCTTTATTAGCATATAAAGAACAAGGTTCTATCATAGATAGGGGAGGGTCTTGAGAGGCCACTTCCCTCCCTAATGAACTAATGATAGTTAATGATTGCCGGGGGAAGAGGGAGTCACCGTTCTCTCCCATGGTGTGGCCACTGGTAAGTGATGAGGAGGAGGAGTACAGTGGGCAGAGAGGGCATAATGGTGGGTAAGGTGGAGCACCTGTGATCAAAATGTAATGCATATGTGTGAATGAAAATGTCAGCACTGTTAATTTAAAAATAAAACAGAAAAGAATTGGTTTTCAATATGGTGTTTTTCAAACAAAAATTTGTTGTTTCTCCCTCCCTCTTTTCTTTCTATTCCCTCTGTCCTCTTGAGCTCTCCCCTCACCATAGATTCCTTTCCACTTTCATGTCACATGTGTCCTGTCGCCCTCCCCACCTTTTTTAACACCATTTCTTGCCCATTGTGGTCTCCTGTACCTAGTTTCATAGTCTATGGCCACTTTCATATCTCCTTATTTATATACCTATAAACATTAAAAGTTAGGATTGGGTTAGAGAGGTGGCTTAGCAGTTAAGGTATGTGCCTACAACGCCTAAAGGCCCACATTCAATTCTCCAGGTCCAACCTAAGCCAGACGCACAGGGTGGGACATGAATCTGGAGTTCATTTGCAGTGGCTAGAGGTCCTGGAATGCCCATTCCCTCCCTCCCTCCTTCTCTCTTTCTCTGTTTCTCTCTCTCTTTCCCTCTTTCTCAAATAAAAGTTGGGATCCACACATGAGGGAGAACATGAGATTTTTACAAAGCTGAACAATGTCCCCAGTAATCATTCAACTTATAAGTGAAAGTTGTGCCATTTGTAATATCTTCACTGTGGCCACCGTCAGCCATCACCTGTCTCTGTTACTATGAGCCCAGCTTCTCTGTAGATCCATGTGTAAGTGAGCATGAGCACCCGTCTCTCCACAGTTGGCTTGTTTCACTTAGTACAGGGTCCTCAGGGGCTGTTGTTGCGAAGGACCTATGTGTGCCTGTGATCCATATCACACTTCCTTCTACTGCTCGGCCATTGATGCTCACTTGGGTGGTTTCCGTGTCTTGGCTATTGTCAATAATGCTGCACAGAGCATAGCAGTGGAGCTATGTCTTTCAGATAGTAATTTTATTTCTTTTTGATATATGCCCAGGAGAGGGTTTGCCAAACAAATGGCAGTTCTATTTTTCACTTTTTGAGGAGCCACTATACTGT
Source organism: Jaculus jaculus (assembly GCF_020740685.1). Taxonomy (NCBI): domain Eukaryota; kingdom Metazoa; phylum Chordata; class Mammalia; order Rodentia; family Dipodidae; genus Jaculus; species Jaculus jaculus. The sequence goes on from NC_059120.1 coordinate 37,003,979, forward strand.
TTTCCACAATGGCTTTACTAATTTGCATTCTTATCAGCAGTGTGAAAGGGTTCTGTTTTCTTCACACTCTCATCAACTCTTGTTGTCTTGGGACTTTTTACTAATCAGCTTTCTTTTTTAAAATTATTGTTAAGAATTTTATTACAGGAACATGTTTTAATTTGATTGTGTTTCCACCCTATTACCCTCTCGTGTCCACCTATCCCATTCAGTACCCTCCTTGTTCCAAGTAGTCTTTCATCTGTACTGATGTCTCATTCATTTGCCCTTCTCTGTGCTCATGTCAAAATGCCGGTGGGCTCAGCATTTTAGCAGATATGAGGTAATATGGACTTTTGGCTTACATTTCTCAAATGAATAGTGATGGTAAGCATTTATTTTTTCATATGCCTGTTGTCCATTTATACCTTTCTTTGGGAAAAAATTCTCTTTAGAATCTATGTCGATTTTTTAATTGGATCATTTGAGCTTTTATTTTATCTATTGTTTTGTCTGGTTCAGAACTCAGGTAGGAAAATAAAGGCAATTACTTGGGCTTTCACAAACCTTAAAATAAATTTATTTTCTAATTTGATGCTGCTATGTTACAGACACACAAGACATATACTTATTTAGAGATGTATACATGTATCTTGGAAATTACTTCCTTAGAACAACTATGCCAAGTTTTTATAATGTGGAGTTGGGGGATTTTTTTCCTTTCTGCTTATGTTTCCAAATTTTACTGGCAGTTTTTTATTTCATTATTTTATTTATTAAATGTTTTTATTTCTGTCGCTACATTATTATTTATAGATAGAATCTTTACTTTTTTTCTTCATTAATCTTTTCAGAGATTTTTCAGTTTTATCATTCTTCTTAATGTCTCCATTCAGGCCTCACGGGCCATCGCCATTGTTACTGCATTAATTACAGTTCCTATCTACATGATTTCTCTTATTCTGCTGCCTTTTCTTGGTTTTACTTTCTTCTACCTTAATTTTCTGATTTCCATATAATTACCATTGTACTTCTCTTCTAATGAAACCTTTCAAGACTATAAATTTCCCTCTGAATACAGCTTTGACTATCCTTCACAAATCACTCTTTTTGCCTATTACTTCTTGAAAATGTTTAGCCATTATAGTACTTACCTTCCCATTACTAGGCCAAAGCCCAGGACCAGAGGAAAGATGGGAAGAAAGGTTTTAGTTTGTCTTACAGTCTGTTGGGAAAGCTTCATGATGGCAGGAGAAAGCACAGCATGAGCATATTCTGGGTATCACTTCTGCCATAGCAGATGGAAAAAGGTGGCAAGAGAATGAGCCAGATTCTAGCAAGGGAGAGCTGGTTATCACACTCCTAAGCCTGCTCCAAATGACACAACTCTTTCCACAAGGCCCAACCTCCCAAGTTGCAACCACCTGGGGAGTAAGCATTCAAAACACATGAGAGTGCATGGGGCTACATCTGTTCCAAACCACCACAGGCATTCTACTATAAAATGAAAAACAGATAAAGAAACCTACACAAACAAATGTTTAGACTAGACTAGTGAAATATTGTAAAATCATCCTTGCAATCCCTATTAAAGTTAAAAAAAAGGGGGGGGGGATTTTGTCAATCATCCAAGAGCCACCCAGTACCTTGTCTTACTCTCAGGCTTCTCTTCCTCCAAAAATGGTATTCTTATTTTTATGGTAATCACATTCTTACATTCTTATATGTGCCTTTTCACACACTATACATTCTTAGTATAGTGCTTTTTTCTTACTTCAAACCAGTACTTTTTGAAACCTTTTCTTACTCTATAGTGTTTCCTCATCTTGTTTTTCCTTATACTTTATCTATTGAAAATCTAAGGATTTTCCTACCATCTTTATTTTACCAAATTGAATACTAAAAATGAAGTTTAATACATTCCTCTATCCCTTGGATTTATTTAAAATGGTAACAGTTTCTAAGGGCTTGGTAGTAGTTTGAATGGATTTCCTCTGTTGCAGTCAGGTTTCCATTACTGGCAGAAAACACCCAACCAAGAGCAGCTTGTGAGGAAAAAAAAAGGTTTATTTTGGCTTACAGACTCAAGGGGAAGCTCTATGATGGCAAGGGGAAACAATGGCATGAGCAGTGGGTGGACATCACCTCCTGGCTAAAATCAGGTAGACAACAGCAGTAGGAGAGTGTGCCAAACACTGGCAAGGGGAAACTGGCTATAACACCCATAACCCTACCCCCAACAATACACTGTCTCCAAGAGGTGTTAATTCCCAAATCTCTGTCAGCTGGGAACCTAGCATTCAGAATAACTAAGTTCATAGGGGATACCTGATCAAACTACCACATCCCTCAATAAATTTTGTTTTGTTAAAGTTTCTTGGCTCTCCATCCTCCTTGGAGAAAGTGTCACTGTGGGCAGATCCTGGGGCCCAGCCCTAAGCCAGATCTGAGTTCCAGCCTAAGACATGCAGCGTGCTAAGCTCTGCCTGCTTCCTGGAGTGGGCTTGCTTTTGCTGGTGGTGGTCTTTTTCCTCTGTGTGTATGGGCTGTGAAAGGGGGCCAGCTTCCTCTGCCATAATGGAACTTTCCCTTAATATGCAGGCTTTAATAAATCCCTTCCTCCCATAACTGTGCCTGGATTGGAAGTTGATGCCAACAATATGAAGCTACCCATGACAGAATTGGTACCAGAAGTGGGGTGTTTTATGTAATGAATCTGACCATGTGGATTTTGGTCTTTAGGAATGTTTGTTTCAAAGGTATAGGTATGGACTTGGTACTTGCAAGTTAAGATGCTTTCCAGAGTGGTAAACAAAGTTTTATAAACTATTCTTGTGAGAACCTAAAAATACTAAGTAAAGAAAAAATTATAGTTAGAGGCTTTGCTTATGAACTTTCTAAGAAGAAAAGGAAAACTACAGAGATCTTGGTTAAAACTGGGAAACTGACATAATGGCTGGTCAAGGTTCTCTGTCAATGCTCAAGGAGTCTAATCAAGGTTAAATTTGTAATGGCCTGAGGTGATTGACTAAAGATATGAAACTAAGAAATGTAGGATTTAAATTTTTAAAAACTTAAACAAGTTTCAAATTTACAGGAATAGAAACTGGCTTTAGGTCACTAAAGCTGCTTTTGTCAAATGCATTAGCATTTGGAAAGAAAATGGCCCAAGTACTTTACATTGAAACAATAGAAAGGATGCCTGAGAAAAGACTAAATGACAGAAATACAAACTTTTTTGTTGTTGTTGTTGTTTTGTTTTGTTTTTCTTTCTTTTTTGTTCATTTCTATTGATGTATTTGAGAGTGACAGAGAGATAGAGAGAAAGAGGCAGATAGAGAGAAAGAGAGAATGGGCGCACCAGGGCCTTCAGCCACTGCAAACAAACTCTAAATGCATGGTGCCCCCTTGCACATCTGGCTAACATGGGTCCTGGGGAATCGAGCCTCGAACTGGGGTCCTTGGGCTTCACAGGCAAGCACTTAACCACTGAGCCATCTCTCCAGCCCAGAAATACAAACTTTTTGGAAAAAAATATCTAAAAAGAAGAAACATGCTCATTAAGGTCACAATTTATATCATCTCTAAATTTAAAATGTGGCTTTGAGGCTGGGGAAATGGCATAGTGGTTAAAGAATTTGCTTGAAAATCCTAAGGACAGCAGTTTGATTCTCCAGGATCCATGTTAGCCAGATGCACAAGGGGCACATACATATGGAGTTTGTTTGCAATGGCTGGAGGCACTGGCATGCCCATTCTCTCTTTCTCTCTATCTGCATCTTTCTCTTTCTCTCAAATACATAAATAAATAAAATATTTTTTAATGTGGCTTTGTCCAGCACACCTGGTATTAGTTTCAAAAACATGAAAAATTCATGGAGTGGGTCATAAAGTGCACATGGTTCCAAGAGCTGCTGCCATGTCTCAACATGGCATGAGGCAAGGCTTGAAGAACCTGGAGGCTGGCAAAGTCACTGGAAATTGGACTGTGGTTTGTAGTGGAGACCCAAAGATATTTAGATATACCAGGACTATGCAAGGGCTACCATGGAATGCTTTGGCTCAGAATCAAAGTTTTCCCTGGCTACTCAGCCTAACTGGAGGGGCAGAATTGGAAAATTTCAAAATCGTGTCACTGGTCACTGGGTATGAATATTAGACTTGAACTACAGATGTTTGATGTTTGTTTGATGATTATTGAGTTTGCATTGGTCCAGTCTCTCCTTGTTATGCCTTATAATGGTTGGAAATGTTATTTTGTGCCTTTATATGGTGAAAGTATATAATTTGTTTTGATTTTACAAGACTCATAGCTAACAAACAATCTTAAATTTCAGATAAGACTTGGGACTTTGAAAGTATCTTAAGCTGCTAAATATTGGCGAGACCTTTAAAATTGGACCAAATACAATTTACAGTAGGGGAATGTTATAAATCTATTGGGGGCCAGGAACAAAATGTGGTAGTTTGAATCCATGTTCCCCAATAGATTAATTTTATTGAAGTATCTTAGATCTCCATCCTCCTGCTTGGAGGAGGTGTCACTGTGGGCAGATCCTGGGGCCCAGCCCTAAGCCAGATCTGAGTTACAGCCTAAGACATGCAGCGTGCTGAGCTCTGCCTGCTTCCTGGAGTGAGCTTGCTTGTGCTGGTGATTGTTGTTTTTCTCTCTGTGCGTGGACTGTGGAAGGGGGCCAGCTTCCTCTGCCATTATGGAACTTCCCTTCATCTGTAAGCTCCAGTAAATCCCTTCCTCCCATAACTGTGCCTGGTTTGGAAGTTGATCCCAACAATATAAAGCTGACTATGACAGGTTTAGTCAGACCTGAGGTTGATCTCTTTGGCAAGACAAAAAGACTGTGAACTTTATTTACTGGGGCCATACCCTGCTTGGATATCTCTTCTTTGTGAGATGATCAGCCATTGTTGCTGATCCACGTTTTACAGTTACCGTGTGGTGGGACTCTAAGATTTCACTTTTCTTGATTATCTGGGAGGATTTTATAAAGATGCTTCCTTTGCTTGTCCTTTGGTGGCCCACAAGTTTCTTTTGTTTAGGAAGGTATGCTAAATTCTGTTCTTTCTTCTTATGACTAATTTGGAAGATGTTAAACTGATTTTCTATCATCACACACAGGTCAGCTGTTAAAGTGTCTTAATAAGATCAAGATTTTAGGGGGTTGGAGACCCAGCAGCTGACCATGCACGAAGGCCTGAGGGGGCCAAAAGCTGCCTGAGTTCAATTACCCCAGCACCCATGTAAGCAGCTGGGCATGATCAGACATGTCTGTAGCCCCAGTCCTCAGGAGAGCAGAGACCAGAGAGTCACTGGGGCTTTCACAAAAATGGCAAGCTCTGGAATCAGTGAGGGATTCATCTCAAGGAAAAGCATCCATCTCAAGGTGGATGAGCGATGGAGGGGTATACTGAATTTCAGTTTACCTCACATGCCATGCATATCCTTCTCAGACTAACTACCACCAGCCATTGTATTTGCTACTCTATTCTAATCCAATATTTTTTATTTTCATTCTAAATGTATCCATATACATGCAGCCACTGAGATTATTCTGCAAGGAATAATCTGCTACTCAGCTACAGAGAGTAAGATCAGTACAGCGTTCACCTCCGGAAAGATACTTCAGTGTCCATCTCAGCTGCAGAAAACAGCTTTCCTGAGATTATGTCCCTACTAATGTAGCCTTTACCTGGTGAGGGAAGAAGACCTTGTCTTCTTGGCCTAGTGGCAGGCACTCTGATGGTCAGTTTCCTTTTGATTAGCAAGGCTTTGTTGGGTTGGCATGGTAACTAGGCTTCTACTTTTGCCCACTGCTCCTTTCTTTCTTCTCAGGGGTTGACTGCTTAATACACACCGTCTGTCCTAAGCTTCATCCTGACGCTGCTGCTGAAGAACCCAAGCTACAACTCATGGAACCAGGAGCGATTTGGGAGTTCCTTCACCCAGTGGCCCTCTGCAATGAGGGCCCCGTCACTAATGGTAGATATTATCCCAGTGGTCCTATGAACAAGGTGGTGGTTGAATCACCAAATTTTAAACAGCAATGAATTGGAAAAATATACTGAAGAAAGGGAATGGAATAGGAATATCAGTTATTTGAGGTATATGAGGAAATGTTTGCTTTGACAGGACATATACTAAATTGGAGGTGTATGAGGGAAATAGCAATTATGAAAACATAGCATTAGATGGCTCTGCTGAACACCATCTATGCCTCAGAAAAGTAAGAGACTGCTGAGTGTAACATGCAATGGGAATTCCACTGTGAAAGCCAAAGAGTCTCTTTAGGTACCTAAAAAGAAGGTCACGTCTCCTATCACTAATAGAGTGGCTGAATAAAATAAATAAATAAATAACCACAGTCAAATGCACAAAAAGTGGGTCTTCAATGGACATGGAACAGAGCCATCTCAGTCCTAAAAATTTTAACTCTCAAGACTCCTGTTGGGCTGGAGAGATAGCTTAGTGGTTAAGGCACTGGTTTGCAAAGCCCAAGACCCATGTTCTACTCTCCAGGTCCCACGTAAGCCAGGTGCACAGGGTGACACTAGGGCAAGGTCGCGCATGCACACCAGGGGATGCACGTTTCTGGAGTCTGATTGCAGTGGCTGGAGGCTCTGGTGTGCCAATTTTCTCTCTCTCTCTCTCTCTCTCTCTCTCTCTCTCTCTGTCTGTCTGTCTCTCTCTCTCTCTCTCTCTAACAGACCAGTCTGTTGGGCTTGCTTAAAAAAATAAAAAGACTCATGTGAAGTGTCTGAGTTTGCAGGTGGGTGCACCCCTCCTCACTAAAAGCCAGCATGGTCTGCCCTTCCCACTTGCCCTCCTCCCTGCTTGCCAGTGAAGAGCTCAGGAGCCTGTGTCCCTTTTAGTAAGTAACCACTCCACCTCATGTTTTGGTTTTCTTGTTCTGGGTTAATATTCTCAAATGTATTTTTGTCTTTATGATATTTTGTCATATTTTAAATAAAATTTATTGATTTATAATGTTTCATTCTTTCTACTTTTTGCTTTGGAACTCTTATGCTTGTATTGTTTCTTTTTGCTTGGTTTCAATATGCTTTATTTTGCCAGAAATTCTTTTCCCTCTTAATTTTCTAGAGATTTGATGTTAAATAATACAAAGGTTATAGAAAAGTTATATGTACTATACAAAGAAGCATTTTTTCCAAACTATTTGGAAATTGCTAACTCAATATTTCTGTCATGAATAAATAAATTGCATTTTCTTATTCTACATACCTACAAATAACCATCAAAATCAGGAAATTAATATTGTTCATTGATCTTGGTCCATTTTGAAATAGCCAGTTACAGTTTGGGGCTTTTCTCATGGGCATATATTTCTAGTGTTCATTTGGAGTGTAGGTTTGTTTTTCTGTTTTTCTGTTTGATATTTCACTTGTTGCTATAATTTTTGATGACTTTTGAGCTGGTGACTTCCTTACTCTTTATTCTAAAGGCAAACAACTAAACCTTGGAATATTGCTATTACTTATCTCTAGAAAATACTGTTCTGGGTAATTCTGCAAACTTGTTCATTTCAAAAAAAAAGCCCCTCTATGTTGTGTTACAGCATGTATTCCTGAGATTTGTCTCCTGCGCTTTTACATTTCTCTTTCCTTTGTTTCTGCTATCCTTACCCTGTACTGGAGCAATTTTGGTTGTACTTCCAGCCATTTCTCCTTTGTGGGGGACCATGCCTTAGAAGTCCTGGAGAGTTCGTTGTGGCGGTTCTGGGCAGGGACGTCTCTCAGTCATCCTCTGCTTCAGACAGCCTCTGACACAACGCTGCCGCGTGGACGCTCCTGGTCCTACCTCAGGATTAAAGAAGATACTGTCTCACTGTGTTTCAAACACCCCCAAATATTTGGTTTTTTTCTCTTAGCTTCTCTATGTTGTGGGTGAGTAGGAGATCACTAAAGCCAAGCTGCCACCATGCCGGCATCTTCCCACAAACCCCCTTTCCCATGTCCCCAGGTTTTGACAGATGTCATTTCAGTACTGCTTCATTGCAAGTAATTTGTTATTTCCTGTTGTTGTTGTTTTTTTTTTTTTAAGCTTGGTCCATGACTAATTTTTCATTCACAAAGACAAATGTATTTTTGTTAATGGTTTCTTCAATTATTATGCAGTCAACTTTTGTGTTCTGTAAGTTATATCCATTTTAAATTTCTTGAGATTGGCTTCAGGTACCAGCATGTGACCAAACTGAAATAGTCCAGGCATGTTTCAGAGAAGTTGGCATCCTGCACTGCTTAGAGCCATCGTGCAACTCAAGTGCTCCATGTCCCAGGACTACTGCTTTGCACTCACTAATCATGCTCAAGACTCTACATTAAAATCTCCCATGATGGGAACGTTATATAATTATGTGTTGTTATTAGATGTATGTTTATCTAGAATTGCTTTACATTTCTGGCAAATTGAATATTTTATATTATATTACAATGGCAGCCACATTACATTGAGTACTAGTTCTCCTGTAAAATTATACTATCATAGTTACTGATTGCTTTCATATTTATTTATGTACTTACCATTCTCTTTCTTTTAACTTTGCTGTGTTTTTAAAACTGAATGTATCTCTTCGAAACTATGTAGGACTAGATTTTTCTTTGCATCTTCTGAAATCTAGCCTTGGACTTTTCAGTGGAGATTTTAGCCCATCAACATCTATTGAGAATGATAACATTTTTATTCATTTAAAATTTCATGTTTTGTGCTTTCATTTGTTCCTTTTATCTGTCTTTCTTTGTTTCATCTGTTTTTAAGCTGAATTGAATGTTTGCTTATCCATTTTATTTTTCTATCTACTAACACAAAATTCTTACAATTTCTATTTTCTTATTGGTTCCCCTAGAACTTTTAATATATATATAAATAGATTTTATTTTCATGTAGTCAAATATATTATATATTATTCATTAATGTATAAAATGCATGTATTATCTATTAAGCATATGTTACATATATTAGCATATGTGTTACATGCATTAATCTATATATTTTTATCAAAATGTACAACAATAATTATTACCAACCTGAAGAACACTATTTTCCTAAGCTAACCACAACCACCTCCCCTATCCTTCCCATGTACATGGAATTTTCTCTGTAGTTTTAGTTTTATCATCCTTTATTCTTAAAATATATGTGTGTTTAAAATATTCCCACACAGCATTTTCCCCCGATTCTTTCAAGAATCTGGGTGAACTGCTAATCCTGAGCCCTCTTGGATGTTTCAAGTCTTAGAGTATGAACTTTGAACTCAGACACCTGTGAAGGTAAGCTCATGGGGCAGACATTCTTTCAGAACATGATGACCTTCCCCTCCATCCAGAATCAGAGCCAAGGCAGGCCCAAGACACTCACCTGCCACCTCTGTGGTGTGAGCTTCTAGCCTACCACAGAGGACATTGCCTTTAAGCAATGCCAGCTTTGTGTGCGACTTTTAGCTCTTTAAGTCACTCTGCCTTACAAGGGCTTTGTCTGCCTTTGACTTAAAGTTTCCACCGGGCTAGGGATCCACATGAAGTCCATAGAAGATCAGGCCGAAACTTGCTTCTTATCTTCAGGATTTAAGACTTACCTTCCCCACCATTTTAGCAGAGCATTGAACTAAATTATTGAAGCGTTCTGAGTGTTGAGGGCTTCTCCACTCTGCATGTCATTAACAGCAGGCGTTGTTTCCTTGGAGTTTTTTTACAATGATGGTAGTAGTTTTTATTTAGTTTATTTTAGTTTATTTATCTAAGAGAGGGAGGGAGGCAGATAGAGAGAATGGGTGTGCCACGGCCTTTGGCTGCTTCAGACAATTCCAGATGCCTGTGCCACCTTGTGCATCTGGCTCATGTGGGGATCAAACCCAGATTCTTTGGCTTTGCAGGCAAGTGCTTTAATGGCTAAGCCATCTCTTCAGCCATGATGTTAATATTTTTAAAAATATTTTTGATATGTATATTTGCTTTTCTAAATCCATCCTCCTCTATGGCAGAATCTAGGACTTCTGAAGGTTTGAAAATGATGGGGTGTGCAAAATGGGAGAGAGGGGAGAAGGAGGAAAGAAGGGAGGTAGGGAGAAAGAGGAAAAAGGAAGGAAGAAAAGAAAGAAGGAAGGAAGGCTTCTAGCATGCACACTTGTTAATGCCTTTTCTCAGGGAACTGACTGCACCTATTAAAATACTGTTCTACAATCAGTTTCCTCTGCATTCTTTTCCCCAATCCCTGTACATTTTTTCTATTGGAAATGTTGTCCAGGGGCCAAGTAGCTTTTCCAGATACACTATTTTTTTCATAATAGATGAGAATAAATTTCTATGAACAGAAAAGCAGGACTAACTATTGAATGAACAGTTTTCAGAAACTCCAAAATGCTGTATCCAGTGCCCTAAAGGAATGTTCCTTTGTTTCTGGTTGATGCAAATCCTTAGCCTCTGATCAATGAAGCAGACATCAGGGGATTAGGAGGTGGCCTTTGTTGTTAAGGTTCTGTTTGATGAAGTTCAGTGAGACGTGGCTGTTAGCAGGGGGAAGTCTGCGCAGGGCTTCTCCTGACCTAGTTTTGTCTGCTTTGGTACTGAAGAGCATCTTCTTAGATTCCAGCATTCAATTATCCATCATGTTAGTCTTTAGTGCTATGAATTTTGGCCTTTTCTTTTGGCCCACTGGGATATTTAGAGCATGGGTTATTCTGGAAAGCTTTATTGGGAGCCATAGGCCACAGGCCATTTCAAACTAGAGGTCCTTCCACAGTGATACTAGTTACTTTCTCGTTGCTTGGACAAAATACCAGACCAGAAGCAGCTTACAGAAAGAAAAGGGCTTTGGGGACTTTCATCGTGGCAGGGAAGGTGTAGCAGGCCCCAGCAGGTAGCCTAGCCTGTGTCCCATCACATCTCAGCCGATGTAGAAAGCAGAGCCAAAAGGAAGTGGTGATGGGTGACAAGTCCTCCAGGTCCACCTCCCAATGGCACACTTCCTCCAGCAAGGCTCCACCTCCTCAAGGTTCCATAAGCTTCCACAACCTTCTCAAACAGTGGTATCAGCAAGGGATTAAATATTCAAACACATGAGCCTTTGGGAGTCATTTTACATCCAAACCACCATTTTTACAAACATGAAAATATAACACTTCCAAAGAAGCACGGGACCCTCATAGATGGTAGTTCTGTCTAGTGGGGTATTCCAGATATGTGGGATTAAAGTGCTGTTGGGGGCTGGAGAGATGGCTTAGTGGTTAAGTGCTTGCCTGTGAAGCCTAAGGACCCCGGTTCGAGGCTCAGTTCCCCAGGTCCCACGTTAGCCAGATGCACAAGGGGACGCACGCATCTGGAGTTCGTTTGCAGAGGCTGGAAGTCCTGGCACGCCCATTCCCTCTCTCTCCCTCTATCTGTCTTTCTCTCTGTGTCTGTCACTCTCAAATAAATAAATAAATAAAATTAAAAATAAAATAAAGTGGTGTTGGTTTCTGTTGACTGACAACGCAACAATGCATCTTGTTCACTTGGCCAAACTGGCCTCAGGACCACAGTGACTCCTTCCACCTCCTCCTGTCTCTGCCTGTGTCTGATGTCAGGTGTCCCCTAATCCACTTCTTTTGAACCTGCTGTTCAAAGCTCCCCTTGTCTAAGAGTCAGGTTTTAATTCTCCAGTGATCATCCCACCTCCTTCCCTAATCATCGGGGCCTTTATTTTCATAGATGTGTTTCATAAGTGCAAAAGCTGCTCATGGAATTACCGATGCTCTTCTCGGGCTCATGGAAGAAAATGAAAACAGAAACCTTTGAAGATAGTGCATCCTGGTCTTTGGGTGGGTGGCAAATCCTTCCACTGGCAGACTTACATCCAGTCAGCTCTTCCTCTATCTTCTAAGACATCAGGCAAATCAAGAGTTTCTCTCATGCCTCTCATAATATGCCTGACAGTCAGTAAATGACTGTCTTGACCCTGGACCAGGACAGAAGCTTCAGCAACACTCCACCTGAGCAGGTGACATCATCAGCATCCAGAAGACTTCCTCTAGTTCATATCAGTCAAGTATATGCATTTTAAGAGCTCCACCCAGGTCATTAAAAATGAACTTTCACTTACTGACTGAATGTGGAAATAGCAGGGTTTAGGAGTTCTCAAGATTACAGTCTCTATGACAGAGCTATTAAATAATTTTGCATTTCAGCAACTTCACTCAAGGAGAATGGACATGAGCCAGGAATAGGAGAATCTAGTATTGGGCCAGAGGCTCTGTCATCAACCTGCTTATTCAAAATTGTAGTTGATACAAAGATGGGTGGAACCACCAGTAAGTGGACTGATTGACAAATTAAGTTTCAATGCACAGACAAGAACAATAGCTTGAAACAAAAAAAAGAGACAGATATTAAGGATAAATTCTCTACATTTATATTAAATTATAGAATTGCCTAATATAATAGTTAAATCTGGGGATAGCCTAATTTCTACATGCTTATTTAGGAGCATCTTGGAGTTTTGATTTATGAACTAGTAAATATTAACAACTGCATAAACTGATATCAAAGACAGAGAGAAGACTACAAAACTCCCAGCATTTTCAGCATCCCCAACCTACTGAGGGCCAGTCCAGGGACCACATGTTGAAAACACACATCCTCAGAGAAGGGTACTCTGAGTTATAAAGAATCCAAAAGATCTGGCAATAACCCAATAACCCAGGACATAGGGGGCAAGAAAAGAGAAGATTGCTATCTTCAGGTATGTTCAGGTCTATCAAATAAACACCTGTCATTTCTCTGTGTTAAAGAATTCACACAATGAGAAAAAGTTTAGAGGAGGCAGTCTTACTCTAATATAAAAATGAACCCAAAATAGAATGTGCTGCCTCCATAATACAGTTGAGTTCTTTGTCATGAAAATTGTTCCAAAAGAGTCTGGACCATGATCAGGGGAGTTATCAAAATAATTTGCTGAGGGGTGAGAGTTGAGCATACTGACTTGCAACCTTGAGAAGATCTGATTTTGAAGTTATTTCATACTAAGATGTTAATGACTAATGTGTATAGTATAAGATGGTATGAGAAAAGCAGTGACTAATGGTACCACACCAGGAATTATCACAGACATTATCACAGGATTTGGGAGATAAAATTTTTGTCTGGGGCAGGGCAAATAGGGTCTTCTTAATGCTTCTTCCTGGATAACTTCACTGTTGTATAAGCCTGGCTTATGCGTATGCTTGCTTACATCAGTGTGTTTGTAAGACACTGGAAAAAGCCTACAAAGAAGGCAAGACAAGGAAGAGATTTTAATTTGTGCTAAGCCCCGGTCAAAAAGATTCATGTGCACTTTCACATGTCATTGAGTCTTCAAGAGAACCTAGAACAAGGGTGTTATGCCCATCTTATAATCGAAGACATAACAATTTTGAGAGAACCAAAGTCACACAACTCATAAGTAGAGGTGAAAAAATAGTGACAAAACTTATCAGTGGGCTTCAATTCCACATCTCCAACATTAATAAATTTAGAGACACAGTAGTCCCACCACCAATCACTGACATGAAGTCCTTCTTAGCCTTGGAGAAATGGGTCTGTCCCCTCAGGTTGAAGTCAACCTCATAAGAAAAACATGAAGCTAAAACTGTTGTAAAACTTAAAGGACTTGGACTGGAGAGATGGTTCAGCACTTAAGGTACCTACCTACAAAGCCTAAGGACCAAGTTCAATTCCCTAGTACCCATGTAAATCCAGATGCCCAAGATGGCACATGCATCTGGAATTCATTTGCAGTGGCTGAAGGCCCTGGTATACTTTCTTTCCTTCTCTCTGTCTCTCAGCAATCAATCAATCAATAAAATACTACTTAAAAAAACTTAATGGCCTTACTGGTGATGTCCTTCCTAGCCCCTTCTACTGAATTAGACTTGGCCTCACTGCAGACACCCTCTGGAAGTTAATAGGTATCTGACCCTGGAGACAAAGCCCACAGCACCATGCCCACAGCATCCTGGAACTCCTCACTGTAATCTCGGTCCTTATTAAATCTTGTTGCTCACCATTCAAAGAACCCAAGGAGCTGTATCTGTTCCAAGCCATCTCACAGCCTGCACCCCAGGGAATAGGCTCAGTGGGGGGAAAAAATGTGTTCCTAAAATCTGTGTCAGTGATTTCATTTCTTTCTCTGAGCCTCCAGACAGGCCTATGGAGGCCTCCATGCTGCCCCAGAGAGAAGACCACCAAGATGCATTGCTTGCCACCCAGAACTTTCTCTTGTTCCTGCAGGCAGCCATGGCCTTCTAGTCTCAGAGCTTTGGAGGCAGGAGACTCATGGTCCTCATGTGATTCACTGGCCTCCAGAGAGTGACACAGCCTGACTCAAAAATGAATTTTTAATCATCATTAAATGTGTGAAAAGAAACCCAGGAGAATTGAGTGGCAAGAGAAGAAAGAGGGAGAAACAGAAAGGAGGGGGTCAAGCCTCGCCTCTGGTGTCCTTCAGAGCAGGGATCAAGATCAGGCTGGACTCGTTCTAAACTCTAAAGCCAGACATGCTGCCGAGGTCTGTGCCACCTGGGCAGAGCAGGCTCCCTGGCTCTCACCATGCTGGGCAGAACTCTCTGAAGAACACAGACCTGTGGAAGACATCTTCCCTGCCTGCAGGGAGCTAGAGACTTTTTGGATCCTCCAAGGCAGAACAGTCCCTCCAGCAGGTTCTCATCAAGCTCTGCCTGCTCTCCCTGGGTCCCATACTCTAAATGGGCCACTGTACAGGTCCCTCAAGCCAAGAACCATGTTTAATCATCTTTATGGTCACAAAGCATCCCGCGCAGGGCCTGGTGCACATTAAACACCAGTCAATGTGAAGTGAAGGCAGCCTTGCTGGAAAGATAAAAAAGACAAATAAAGAATGCATGCAAGGCAGGACATGTGGGGGATAAGTGGGAGAACCCCAGATGGTGAGTCAGCTCACATGGATCAGAGCCCTGCTTGGCCAATAACAGCTGGATAAACCTCAATGGGTTATTTCTTCTTTCTAGCACTTGCCATTCCATGTGCCCAGACCTCCAAGTGATAGTTAAGGGGCTGGTAAAGCATTACTGCAGACTCTTCCAGAAAGAGATCTGGAGGTACAAGGGATCCCTAAGTGGAAAGCAGAAAGAGTCTAGGCCCACTCACTGCTCTCTGCCCTGCCATAAATACTCCCTTTGGAAGTAGGGTACCCTGTCTTGATTGTACCTCCCGAGTCCTTACCATTAAAACATCAGGAGGAAGCCAGATGTGGTGGTGCACATCTTTAATCCCAGCAGTCAGGAGGCAGAGGTAAGAGGATTGCTGAGAGTTCGAGGCCACCCTGAGATTACATAATGAATTTCAGGTCAGCATGAGCTAAAGTGCGACCCGGTGAAAAGACAAAAAGTAAAAAGTAAATCAGGAGACCCCCTTAGTGAAGATCTGTCCTGTCCACTTCTCTCCATTGCACACCTCACATATCCTTGCTCACAAATATAAGCATATGACATGGTCTCTAAATTTCTAAATATACTTAATCTACCCCTTTGAAAGTTAAGGCATCTGCCCATCCCCTGCTCTGGAGCACTTGATTCTCTAATCACATCTGCAATCACATCTGTCCCTGGGGATGTAATTCATCAGCCATGAGACTAGAAATCCATTAAAAGATGTGTCATGCTCTAACTCCTCCAAGTCCTCTTTTCTGGTGATGGTTTTGCATCTTCTATATGTGAAAAATGTTCTCCCTAATAGAGAAAAGAACTACAGAACAAATATACTGAGGGGTTCTGGTTTGTTTCTCCTTCCCATTAGCATGTCACCAGCTGCCCCAAGTGAAGGACCTGTGACTCCTTTGATTTTCCTTTGACTCTGATCACAGGTTTTGTTTTTGTTGTTGTTGTTGTTGTTTTGTTTTGCTTTGTTTTTTTTTTTTTTTTTTTTTTTTTTTGAGGTAGGGTCTCACTCTAGCCCAAGCTAACCAGGAATGCACTAGGTAATCTCAGGGTGGCTTGGCCTCGAACTCACTGTGATCCTCCTACCACTGCTTCCCAAATGCTAGGATTAAAGTGTGCACTACCACACCCAGCTGATCATAGTTTTATTTAAAGTTTGATGATGATGTTGATCTTTATCATATTAACATACTACAAATTGATCATATTCCCATTGGGTTATTCTCTTATGTCCCCTCTCACACTTCCATTCCACTGAGTGCCCACTGCTAGAAAACTTTATTAGCTGGAGCTGAGAAACTCAGACTCTTCCTATAGGTCTCTGCTGTTTGTGGGCAAGTCACTGCCTCCTGTGTCTACACGTGGGCTCTGGGAAAGCTGAGCTCCACATTTCCTAGGGCAGCCAAGCTCTTCCTAAGGCACTTTACTTTGTCCTCTTAATCAGCCTCATTTGCAGTCAAATAATCTCAATTATAATTCTTAGACTTTAAATCTGCTTTCACATTGACTGCCTGGATTTACATATGGTTTCCTATAATATTTGCGTCATTAAATCAAGGAACATGCCATTTTCTAAGCATGGATCTTACCCAAGACACCTCCCAAAGTTTCTGTCATTTCCTCATTGGCCAACCTGTTCTTCCTTATTGATAAACCTCCTGTCTATTTACTGGATGGATGTCCCTGAATTGGAAACAGTAAGAGCCTCTGGGAAGGGACTCAGAACTGAAGCAATAATGCTGAAGATATTTCAACTTTTACTTCGGAGAACTTATAGAAGGGCATCAAAGCAGTAACTTTTGTTTATTCTGGGGGTAGTTATATACTTTTCTTATATTATACTCAGCATTGCTAATACTTTTTCAAAATAAAATACACTTAAAAATAAGATTTGGGCTGGAGAGATGGCGTAGTGGTTAAGGTGCTTGCCTGTGAAGCCTAAGGACCCATGTTCAAATCTCCAGGTCCCAAGTGATCATCACATTAGGTGATGCGAGCACACAAGATCACACATGGCGCAAGGTGGTGCACATGTCTGGAGTCAGATTACGGCTGCTGGAGTTTCTGATGCACCAATTCTCTCTCCCTTTTCCCTACTCTGATAAAAATAAAATTAAAAGTTTAGAGTGGCCATTACCTCATCATTTCCCTCATTTTCTAGGACAGAAATTCACAACATAATACCAGAATGAACCCAACTTTCTACTTTGTTATGATATTTTAGACTTTCCTCTCAGCATGCCTCTCACAGTAGTTGTGCAGCTCCCAAGATGTGCGCTCTCCAAGACGCCACTCCTCTCCCAGCTTTCTCCATTAATTGTACTCTTGATTGCATTTGAGCAGTTCTTGGCACATTGTTTGAAACTCTTTCTTTCTCAAAATACATTGCTTTCTGATTTTTTTATATCATTGTATTCTTTCCACCTTGTCTGTGAGGTCAGGAGTCATTTGATTATCTAACAAATTGGAACATAATGGTATATAACCCTGTTTTCATTTCTCCTGAGAGGACCTGATTTTGTCAGTAGTGACCTCTTTCTCCATGATGCTAGCTGAGAACAGATGTTACAAGAAAATAATTCTATCCCATAATTTGTTATGTTTAAAGACTGTAGGAGGGCTGGAGAGATGGCTTAAGTGTGGTTAGTGGTTAAGATGCTTGCCTCCAAAGCCAAAGGACCTAGATTCCATTCCCTAGAACCCACATAAGCCAGATGCACAAGGGGGCACATGCATCTGGAGTTCATTTGCAGTGTCTGGAGGCCCTGGCACATCCATTCTCTCTCTATCATCTTCCTTTTCCTTTTTCTCTCTCTTTCTCTCAAATAATTTTTTTAAAAAAGACTATAGGAGATCAAAAGCTACCTGAAGGTGTGTGTCCCATGCCTTCAGAGAAGGAACAGACAGAGGAAGGTGCAGCTAGGGGATCATGAAGGCAAACTTGACCATTGTGATTTTCCAAGGTAAATTCTTTACAGTGCTCACAAGGAAGTAGAAGTTGTTAAAACAGAAGAGGAGGCACATGAACAAAATGTATGAAGGAAATTTTTGTGCAAGATATAGAGCAGATACAAAATTGTTAATCAGCAAAAGATTGGGCTTCATCAGCAAGCAAGGAGGAAGCCACCATAAGTGACAGAGAAGATGAAGGTTGATGCCTTCAGTAGTCTTAAATTACTTTTCCTCCAGAACTTTATAAATCACTTCAACTGCCACAAGCCATAGAAAACAAAGGTTCTGTACTTCACCAAGGTAGAAAATTCTCTAATAGGACAAAAGAGGGAACTTTGTAAAGACCTGAGTTTAGTTTTTAAAAAAGTAGACATAATGGGGCTGGAGAGATGGCTTAGCAGTTATGCGCTTGCCTGTGAAGCCTAAGGACCCCGGTTCGAGGCTCGGTTCCCCAGGTCCCACGTTAGCCAGATGCACAAGGGGGCGCACGCGTCTGGAGTTCGTTTGCAGAGGCTGGAAGCCCTGGCGCACCCATTCTCTCTCTCTCCCTCTACCTGTCTTTCTCTCTGTGTCTGTCACTCTCAAATAAATAAATAAATAAATAAATTTTTTAAAAAAGTAGACATAATGGATGTGTGTATACACACAATTTGCCGAGAGATATATGTTGTGGCTTATATCAACACAACACTTAGGAGGACAACTGAATTACAAGTATGAAACTAGAAATCACTCTAGACTTCAGTTCACAAGTCTGCAATAAAGTATAAAGCTGATTGACTGGTTTGCTTGTTGGTTTTGTTGTAATTCCAACACCAGAATAGTATGACTCTGGCTTTCATTTATTTATTTATTTACTTACTTACTTATTTATTTGGAGATCTACATATATAACTCATCACATTTTTAAACAGCTGCATAATAAATTCTACATGTTTCTTTCTCTAGTATATGTTCTATTCCTGTTACCTCACTGTCCAGTGGCCTTTATTGAAAGTCAATGTAAAATCATTTGGGAGGATGTTGGGAAACAATGTTTGAAATAAACTCCAGTGACATTTGCTCTGAAAAATCCTTGCCAAGAAAGGGAACTGCGGCATAGCTGCCACCCTCAAAGAATGTTTTACCCTGGCAAATCACAGGCCACACTGGATGGGATATAAAACTTCTTAAGATTCAGTTTCCACCAGGATGGCATTTACAATATAGTTAGAAAAGAAAGAATTCTTATCTCATGAACAATAAATGAAGATAAAAATTGAGATAACAGTTGAGGCAGCATATGACTGATTGCTAAATGAATGTTAGAGATCACAGTTGCTATGGAAATCAGAAGCAGGATGTTAAATTTTAGTAGTAGACAGTAAAATATTTACATTGCTCAAATATGAATCTTCTTGAATGTATGAAATCAGTAGCTGTCAGAAGTTCTTTATTTTACATGGTTTTAGGACTTTCCAATGTTTACTTATGTGCATCCCATTTGCTATGGTCTCTTGTGCACTAGATAGATGAATTCAGTGTTAGTACCTTTTTACAGATGAGAGAACTAATGCTCAGAATTCTCAAAGAATACTCAAAATCTCACTCTTAATCTAGGGCTCCTTCAAAGACAAAAAGACCAAAATAATTTGACAGCTTTCTGGATTAGTTCTTTATCCTTGATTAAAGACTGAGGTCAAAGAGATTTACAAATGTTGACCCAGGAAATCTGAGAAAGAATCAGGAGGTGGAGGCTGAGAGAACGAAGCAGCAGGTGCTGTAAGTTATGAGACTACGAAGGGTGCTACTGGTTGCCATTTTCTTCTGGGTGTCATCTGCCAAGTTTCTGAGTCCAGACATGGAAATGCCATTTTAATCCCAACTATCACATAGCCAGTGAAATGTCCCAGCCCTGCTGAGTGAGGAGCCTATGTCTGTAAGACCATCCCTCCTCCATCAATTCCTTATGCTGCCAGAGCCAGGGCAGAGAGAGGAAATTGCAGCCCTCCCATTTTATGACCTGTATTCTGTGGCTGAAGGATTTAAAGCAGCCGCCACATCTGGGAAGGCTGGTGCTTTGAAAAGCCTTCTCTTCACGTTCATAAAACATGCTCCCAATGTCACAATCCCTGTAGAAACAATGAGAATGAGTCCTTCTGGAAAATGACACAATAGGCCAGCCACCATGTTCCAGATGTGAAGTTAGGGAGATGGGGATATGGAGCTGATTGGACCCAATCTCAGGGGAGTTGGGTGCACAGGAGACTTTCCTTCTATATTTAAATATTAATTATGTCTCATAAGCCAGGAGACAGATTCTGGGTGAGTTAACAAATCCAAGCCATGACACTGCATAGCCATGCAAAGGTGGGCAAACTACTTAGCTTCTCTGGGCCTCAGTCTCCTCTGCTGTTAACACAAGGATGGGGATATTAATAATGCCTGCTTCATCATGTTGTACAATGAAGCAGGCATTATTAATATCTCAATGACACAATGTGGGTATTCAGCACAGCATCTTTGCATAACCATGGCTAACTATTGCTGTCATTGTAACAACTCTTTAGTGTGTGTGTGTTCATGTGTATGAGTGCATGTGTAGATGTCAGTGGACAACTTTCAGGTATCACTACACACCTTCCACCTCTTTGAGACAGGGTCTGTTCTTGTTCACCAAACTAAACAGCTCCCAAGCTTCTAACCAGTTCTCCTATGTCCACCTCCCTTCTCATCCATATGGGTGGCTAGGATTACAGATGTCTGCCACAAAATTTGGTTTTTCATAAATGGGTGCTGGCAGAGACAGAAGAAAGAAGGATCAGTGAGAAGCCCAGTGTAGGAAGTTATATCCGCCACATGTCACACCCCACTACTGTTCTGCTTTTTTTCAATCACATATGAATTAAAGTGAGTCCAGCATAGCACAAAAAGACCCCAGTGCTGATCAAATTCAAGCATGTGTGACGAAAACCACAGACACAATGTGGCCAGCCAAGCTGCTGCTCCCACTGCCATGTTGTCCCTGCCACAATGGAAAGTATATCTTGGAAAATAAATCCTTTCCATCCCTAAGTTGCTTCTGGTCAGGTGTTTGTTCAACAATGAGCAAAGCAACTAATTCAGGGAGTTTCACTGAGGTGTAATGGGTGAGGATTACCAGGGAGACTCAAAAACTGTGACATCTCGTCTAAATGAGAATATTTAGCCCATGTCTCAGAAGTCAAGGTAGAAAACAAAGCTGCTATGTTCATTGTTCACCAACAGAAATCCAAGGGGTGGTGGAGCAGTTATGTCCTTACTGCTGAGACAAAACACCTGACCAGAGCAGTTTATGGAAAGAAAGGGTTTATTTCTGACTAAAAGTTTCAAGGGGAAGTTTCATCAAAATTGGGAAAGTATGACAAGAGCAAACACATTTCCAGGCACCACAATTCCACATATTTCAGAGAGAAAGTAAGCTTGCTATGACAAGTGGGACTGGACTATAATACTCCAAGGTCTACCAGCAATCACACACCTCCTCCAGCAAGGCTTCACTTCCCAAAGGCTCCACCAGCTGGGGATTGAGTATAAGGCTAGTCACAAACATAAAAGGCTCTGGAGGACATTTTACATTCAAACCATCACAGAAAAGGAGGAAGAACAGAGGGATTAACACCAGTAATGTATTCCCAGGAGGAAAGATATGAAGCTCTAGGTTGATAGGATTGCCCCTTAATGTAGGCCCTATAATGGCACAGTACCCATTTGCATCTTGCCTGTTCACGTTCAAAGTTGTGACCTTCTATTACAAATAAACTAGGAAATCTAGAATAAACTGACAAAATTCTAAATGTATATGACCTAACAAATTTAAACAATATGATACAGGCAATTTAAATAGATCTCTAACAATCAGGAAGAATGATGCAGTAATAAAAAGTCTTCCAACAAAGAAATTTTAAGAAGTGGAAGGATTCACTGTCAAACTCTACCAAATCTTTAAGCAATATTTATACATGCTAGTATTCCTCAACTTGTTCCACAAAACATGAAAGGAAGGAACACTCCCAGACTCATTCCATGATGTCAGAAATACTCTGATACCAAAGCCGGATAAAGATACAACCAAAAACAAAAACAAAAAAACACTATAGACCAATTTTCCTAATGAACATAGGCACAAAAAGATTGGTAAAATTCTTGCAAACTGAATACAGAACATTAAGAAAATACACACTGGGGCTGGGGAGACGGCTCAATGGCTAAGGCACATGCCTGAAAAGCCTAAGGACCCAGGTTTGATTCTCCAGGTCCCACATAAGCCAGATGCACATGGTGGTGCCTGTGTCTGGAGTTTGTTTGCAGCGGCTGGAAGCCCTGATGCACCCATTCTCCTTCTCTCTCTCTCTCTCTCTCTCTCTCTCTCTCTCTCTCTCTCTCTTTCTCTCCCTCTTTCTCTTTCCCTCTCTCTATGACTCAAATAAATAAATAAAAATAAAATCTCTTTTTAAAAAAAGAAAGAAAACACACACTAGCCAAGTGTGTTTTATTCCAGGAATGCAAGGATGGTTCAATATACACGAATATATGAATAATGCACTACAAAAATAGACTTAAGGATAAAAATCACATGATAATTATAATAAATAAATAAAAAGGCTTTTTGACAAAGTTCAACATTATTTCATGATAAAAATCTTGAAGAAGGGCTGGAGAGATGGCATAGCAGTTAAAGTGCTTGCCTGAAAAGCCTAAGAACCCGTGTTTGAATCTTGAGGTCCCATGTAAACCAGACAAGAGGTGATGCAAATTCACAAGGTCGCACATGCACACTAGGTGGCTAGAGGCCCTGGTGCCCCAATGTCCCCCATTACCCTCTCCCACTCTTGCTCTCTTACATTAAAAAAAGGCCAGTGTGTTGGGCTTGCATCAAAAATAAAAACATTTGAAGAAATGTTGTGATTGTTTGAATGTGATATGTTCCCCATGCTCCCATGTGCTTGTGATTAAGCCTCATATTTTGATTCCCAGATGGTGGAGCTTTTGGGAGGTGGAGCCTTCCTGGAGAAGGTGTGCCACTGTGGGAGGGCCCTGGAATTTTATAATCCAGCCCCCTCTTGCCAGTGCTAGCTAGCTCAGTCTTGCTGCTTCCTCCCTGCTTTATGTGATGATGTGAGCTAGCTTCCTGCTCTTACCATGCTTTCCCACCATGATAAAACTGTACGCTGAAAGCAACCCTTTCCTCCCATAAGCTGCTTCTGGTTGGGTGTTTTGTCCTAGCAATAAAGTAATTGCTACAAATGCATATAATTAAGAAAATAAATGGCTACAAAGGATATGGGAAAAGAGAAACATTTAAACACTCCTAGTGGGAATGTAAATTTGTGTAACCACTATGAAGCTTCCCAAAACACACACACACACACACACACACACACACACACACACAAAGCCTACCATGTGACCCAGCTATACCAATCCTGGTTATATACCTAAAGGACTCAAAAGCAAAATACCACATAGTACTTGCACATCTGTTTTTATTGCTTTATTGGTCACAAGAGATGATGAATGGAACCAGCCTGGATTACTGACATTATTAAGGTCAAAGTCTAGGTCCTAGAAGCCCTAAAATTCCAGGCTCAGTCACTATTCTCAAGAATACATCTAAAGGCACAATTAATCACTAAAAGCACATTTATTCAATGTGGTCACATGGGGGGGGGACAAACAAAAAGAAAAAAAACAAAGCAGTCCAGAAACATTCCCAAGTCCCCCTTCTCAGTCCTAACATGAGGTTTAGGTTTAAAGGGCAATGAGTATGCATTATTAAGCATTCCCTTACAAGGTTTCGTCCCACTTTTGACCGGCTGAGCTCCAGTCTCTCCTACAAGGTGAACTGACAAGTTGTCAGTGCTGTGTAAAATCTCATTCTGGGAGAAAAACTCCTCCTCTGGCTGGCACCAGGCTTCAGTTTTTCTTTTCTCCCAATATCAGATTCCTGAGGAAATTCTAATTCCTTAGCAGACCTTGTTTCAATACCTTGATAGTCAAAGGGAGATTCACAAGTGTCTCTAGAGTTATCTTTGTTTCTGGGCTGGGGATAGGGCTCAGTGAGTAAAGCATTTATGGAGCTAGCATAAGGAATTGAACTCTGATCCCTGTCATCCAAATACACTCAGCAGCAAGCATCTGTGATCCAACGTGCCTATGGTGAGTTGGGAGATGGATACAGGAGAATCCCCAGGAGATTATAGGCCAGCTAGCTTGGCATAAACACAGCAAACCAGGTAGAAAGCAAGGACCAACACCCCAAGTTGTTGTCCAACTTCCACATAAACACTGTGGTGTGTGTCTGCACACACACACACACACAAAAAAAATGTTTTTAAAATAATTATCTTTGTTTCTACCATAATGGTTACAGTTCCCCACTCCATTTAAACACCTTAATCTTGAAGTGAAGTATGATTGTGCCTGAAACAAATACCATAAACAGAATCCAAGTAGGAGTAAAGGTTAGAAGACATTCAGCTAGTGTCAGTCAACCATGCACAAAAACTATTTCTTCATAACTTCTTGGCTTTAGTTAACTTTGGAAGGGCAGACACAAGAAATTCCATTTTGTTGTTGGCTTTGAGACAAGCTCTTGCTATGAAACCCAGGTTGGCCCCAAACTTATGAAGCTCCTGCTCCAGCTTCCCCCTGTTCAGGACTTCCTTGGCAGTCCAGTCCCAGGATTGATGGTTCTTGAAGACCTCAGGCATACATAGGAGGGGAGAAGTGAGGAGCAGTGTCAGGTAGGAAGATATAGGTAGCAGATGGCTGTCCCTGTTCCATAGCTCACTGTGCATGCTTCCATATGGAAGGCTCTCATCAAGGAAACAGCAGTCATTGGGAAACAGTCTGAAAATGGATATGAGACTCTCAGGAAGATGGAAACAAGGAAAGACTTGGAAGAAGTAAGAGCTGATTTTCAGCTATAAGGGTCAATAATAAATTAACAATAGAACATCCCAGTGTGAAAGAAGCAATAAATACATCACTGTGCCAATGAGTTGCTGTTATTTCAGCTATGTCTTTTTAAAAAATATATTTTATTTATTTATTTGAGAGAGAGAAAGAGGGCGTGAGAAAGAATGGGCACGCCAGTGCCTCCAGCCACTGCAAATGAACTCCAGACACATGTGCCCCCTTGTGCATCTGGCTTACATGGATCCTGGAGAGTCGAACCAGGATCCTTTGGCTTTGCAGGCAAATACCTTAACAGCTAAGCCACCTCTCCAGCCCCTCAGCTAT
The DNA here is from genome assembly GCF_020740685.1 of Jaculus jaculus. Lineage (NCBI taxonomy): Eukaryota > Metazoa > Chordata > Mammalia > Rodentia > Dipodidae > Jaculus > Jaculus jaculus. Next base: position 37,029,130 of record NC_059120.1, read on the forward strand.
TTCTTTAACCAACTGATGCCAGAGAATTGTAGTAAGAGTAAAAAGAAGCCAATGGGTAGGTTCTAGAGATCTACATGGACTCTTCTTAGCCATGCTTCACCCCCAGAGTGGAAGCCACAGTGAACATCTGAAAAGTCCCATAATGGGAAAGCAAAAGTCTCCTTGAGCCATTTGGCTCCAGGGCAGCATGCACTAGAATTATTTCCTGCACTGCCCTATGCCCAACAGGCACACAAAAATGTAATGTGAGACTGGCTCATAAAAAATGCCATGACATAATCTCACCATGCTAAGAAATATCTGAAATTGAACAAAAATCATAGTGTTTCCTAGGCCAACTCTAAACACTTAGAATTTAATTCAAAGATTGTCACCCACTTGTGGAGAGAAGCCCCCTCCCTGTGACTGGATTTATTTCTTAGCAGAAACCCTCTCCCTGTGATTGGATTCTTTGCTCAACACTCCTCACATTGTGTCTCTTCCTGCCTCACACACTGAAAACTTCACAAGCATGTTTACTCTCTTCCTTCTCACTACTCCTAATTTCAATAGCATGATGCTCTGCTATTTCTTTTTTCCTTTTTTTCTTCTGGAAAACATTCACCTTTGCTCTTACTTTGCCATCTAAATGACTACAATTCCAGACCAGCTTCTCATCCCTTGCACCTGGTTTGAGACCCTCTTGCCACCTGTTTATTTCCTATAATACTGCCAACATGGCAGTGCAACCTTCCTAAACATGATATTTTTAATGGCATGTCCTCATATTATGCCAATTATTATATATCGCTACCTTATGTTCCCTTGGTCATAATGAACTCATCATTTAAACCTATTCTGTTGTCAATGTTTTTAATCCCGAAGCCCTCTATCCCTATCTGGCACAGTTATGCTCAGTCTTCATGGTAAACTTCACCTCTATTGTTAAGCCTTCCCCAAGTCTCAAAGTAAAAGTGTTCTTTTTGTGCTACTTTACTCCTTGCTTTTATATTATGCCATATGCATCATGTATGTGTTATTTATAAAGCTAAATTATTATCTATGTATCCATCTCTCTCAATCTCCTTCCATCCAGCTCCCTGAACGTAGACTCACAATAGTAAGTTCTAGATAAATGCTTATTGAATTTGTCATGACCTTCCCCAGCATGTCTATACAAGCCTACAATCCATTGTTCATGGACATGCTCTCACCAACCTTTCCACAGTCCCCTCTCTGATCTCCTCCACTTATTTAAATCCTATCCACCCTTCAAAGCTCCCCTGTTTCCAAACTTCTGAATCAGAGGAGGGGAGAGGGCTCAGTCAGCACAGTGCTGGCTGCACAAGCATGAAGACTTGAGTTAGGATTTCCAGCACCACGTACAAAACTGCTCACAGTGCTGCTTGCCTAGAATCTCAGCACTGGGAGGCAAAGACAGGAGGGCTCCCTTGGGCTTGCTGGCCAGTTAGTCTAGCTAATTGGTGAACTCCAAGTTCAGTGAGACACTCTATCTCAAGACAAAGACAATGTGATAGAGAGTGATTTGGGAAGACGCATATCAACCACTGAACATATGTGCACACACGCACATGTACACACATTCACCACACATACAAACCCAAAAATAGTTAATTTATCCATTCTATTAAGTTCATCTCCTATTTGGAAACAGTTACACTAGGCTGAGGATATAACTTTGTAGTGGTTTTGATTTCAGAAGAGCACTTGAGAAGCATTTCATTCTAACCTATAGAAACGTGAGTTGAATCGTGTGTGTGTGTGTGTGTGTGTGTGTGTTGTGTGCATATATCTGCACGTGCATATGGAGACCATGGGACAACCTCAGGTGTCGTTTCTTAGGTGCCTCCACCTTTTATAGAGCTTACCAGTTAGGCTAGACTGGCCAGCCAGTGAGCCTCAGGGATCTGCCTGTATCTACTTCCCAGTGCTGGCATTGTAAGCATGTGCTACCCGACTTGGCTTTTTTATTTGGGCTTTGGGGATCAAACTTAGGTCCTTATGCTTATGGGGCAAGAATTTTACTTACTGAGCCAACTCCTCAGCCTCATGAGCTGAATGTTGTTATGATTAGGATAATTAATAACTGAGTTCCATATCTAATGTACATAGGCCTCAGACATATATCTACATTAATATTTAATATTTATAAAGTTTCATTTTTATGAATGGCTTCAATTAAGCCATGAATGGCAAATAACAACCACTCAAATAAAGGAAGTAGGTAGGAGAGTTGGCACATGACTTAAGAGAAATGGGTTTAAAAGATTTGTTTTAATTGACAGTGAATGTCCTATTAAAACTATATTGACGTATGAAAGAAGGAAGGCAGGGAGAAAATGAATTGTTTTAAATGATACAAGAGGTTGAGCCAAATCACTCAAAGCCTTGTGGCACACTACGGGTTCAGTGAGTGATGCCTTGATACGTAGTTCTGTGAGCGACAGTTTGGGAAACATTAAATTAATTAAAAGAAGAACAGGACTATTAGATCCATTACTACTTGTAGCAGTCAATCTCACATTGCGGGATGAACTTCCAAATCCAGCACAGTTATGGAGGAAGGGATATTTACTGAAGCTTGCAGATCCAGGGGAAGTTCCGTAGTGGCAGAAGAAGCTGGTCTGCCTTCACAGGTCCCAGCAGAAAGAAAGCCCTGAGCCATCGCCAGCACCACAAAAAAGCACACTTAGGACCTCCAGGCAAGGTCAGACACCTTGCAAATCTTTAGACTGGAATTCCAAATCCACCACCTCACAGTAGACCCCCAAATCCACTCACAGTGACACCTCCTCCAGCCAGGTGGCTGCAGATCTAAATTACAAACTGTAAAAAAAAAAAAAAATCTGAATATATTGGGGACCATAAATTCAAACTACCACACTACTTAATACATATTATGAACTATGCAAGAAGGATATCAGTCTGTAGGATTTCCTAAATGTGGTAATAAAAAGTCTTCCAACAGCAGTCTTTCAATCTGTGAAACTAGTTGACCACCTACCACTTGCCCCTGATGTGAAGAAAGGAAGACAAAGTTTGGGACAAACTGATTTAAAGCAAAGAAATTCTGTCCCAAGGCTGCTCAAGCCTATCTAAAGTGAGCCATGCACTCTGGACATCTCAGAGGAGAGGGACAGAGAGATCAGATGGGTGGGATTAGAAAGAGTGGTCAGGTTGACAAAAGAACTCAGAGTCACGGTATCTGCAGAACAAATGTTTTGCCTGGAGAAAAACTGGCTTGGCAGGAGAAATGGGTCCTCACAAAATGTTGATTGCTTGATTGGTGTAATTAATTGTGCTGTTGGTCAACTTTCTGTTGCCATGATAAAATGTCTGAGAAAAATCAACCTTTTAAAAGTATTTTATTTAATTTTATTTATTTATTTGCAAGCAGAGAGAGAGAATGGGTGTACCAGGGCCTCTAGCCACTGAAAACAAACTCCAGATGCATATGCCTCTTGTGCATCTGGCTTACGTGGGTCCTGGGGAATCGAACCTGGGTCCTTTGGCTTCACAGGCAAATGCCTTAGCCACTAAGCCCAGAAAAATGAACTTTAAAGAAGAAACCTTTGCTTTGGCTAACATTTCAGAAGTTTTGGTCCGTGATGGGGACAACTGCTTTGAGGCTGATGAGAAGACAGCATCATGGAGAACAGAGCATTCGGTGAAGAAGGCTGCTACCTCAGGGAAGCTAGGGAGCAAAAAGAGAGGCGGAGGTGGAATAGCCATGTGCCTTTGAGGACGCACCCCAGTGTGTTCTCCAGCTGGGTCCTACTTCCTATGGGTTCTGCCACTTCCCAATAGCACTGTCAGCTGAAGACTGGGCCTTCAGTATGTAAGCTTGTGGGGAACATTTAAGATACAAACCACAGTATATGCAAAGATCTACCACATGAGTAAGGAATGAGGCCTGCTAAGGTGTGAATGGAAAAGATAAAGCTAGGACCCATCACAGGAATTTTTGGTGATTAACATCATTAAGCTCCATTTTTTTTTAGTTTTATTTATTTGTTTATTTTGTTTTTTTGAGTGTTGGCAGATTGATAGCTAGAATATACAAAGAAATAAAAATCTAAACAAAAACATCAAACCCAACCAATAAATGGGCCAATGAAATGAGCGATTATCAAATGATGAAGCACAAATAGCCAATATATATGAAACAGTATCAACCTCACTAGTCATCAGGTAAACAGAAATTAAAACTACATTGAGCTCAGTCTCACCCCAGTTATTAAGAAAGCAAGTCACAACAAATGGCACTGAGGATGCGGCCAAAAGGGACCTTACACACTACTGATGGGACTGCAAACTTGTACAGCCAACATAGAAATCAGTATGGAGGTTCATAAAAACAAGCAACTAAAAATAGCTCTACTACATGACCCAACCACCAGGTATTTACCCAAATAACTACAAAGCATATCACAATGATTCTTGAATATCCATGTTTATTGTAGCACCATCCTATCTTAGGTAGCTTAAAAGAGATGAATTCGTGGTTCCCAAACAATACCTTCAGGGAAAGCAAACAGTCCCCAGGTCCAAAGGGCAGGAGTAGGAAATAGGAGAGAGGGCCAAGAGTCAGTCCCAGGCAGAGGAGCCCAGGAGTGGGCACAGATCATGGCCTGGTCCAGACATTGCTGTGAGCAGTAACATCTGCGGAGAGTTAGGATGAGACATCAGGCTAGCGTAAAGATTCACAATGGCAACTGGTCCCAGATGGGCCAAGCAGGGCAGCAGCAGGAATCTTCCTTTGCCTGTCCCAGTCTGCCACAGGCAATAAGCACTTAAGCATCACCTACAAGAAAAACAGTATTTTTGTAAGTCCCACAAATCTCCTTCAATTACTCTCTTAAGACTAATAATTTAAGAATTTTTCCTTGCTTTAAATTTCCTCAGTATTGGTACATACCCAAGGTCCTCATCTTCAAATGAGGAGACAGTAGAGAAGGGAAGTCATGTATCAAGGTGATAGATCATGACAGGCTGTGGAAGGCATAACTTGGCCCAAGAATGCTCAAGTTGCCCATCACACTTTTGTCTCTGTGTTCCCATGATGTCCAATATAATAATCAATTCCGAGTCTGTGTCCCATCAGTGTTGGCTAAATTCAATTAGCAAACATCAGTGTGCCAAGGTCTAATCTTGAATTTTCTATTTAAAAAATGGAGGGCCAAAGAAGCAATGCAACTCATGCACCAGGTATGGGCTGCCCTGTGGAAAGAAGTGCCTTTAACTTGGACATCTTCTGCACAAGCATGTTGGCCGGCTCTGAGGGTTGACCCCGGGAAAGGTCTTGTGACCCAGACGCACCACATCAGATTCTGAAGGGATGCTGAAAAAAGGCTCTGGGGAGTCTTTGGTCCCTGGCTGCCTATAAATAAAGCATAATTTTCAGTTGAAATATGGGATATGGGTTTCTCCTTTCCTGGCATTTGGGAACTCCCCGAGGCCCCCAGAGTTGTGCCGCCAGAAAAGGCCATTAACTCCCACAAACCCAGGGGTAAGTGCTGCTTCCCAGCCAAGGCTCATAAAATTTCAAACAGAAACCCTTCTGAACCCAGGAAGATCAGCCTGGTTGACAAGAAACACATGGGCAGGGCCAACACATGGAATGCATTTTGCTCCAAACAGCTTCTTTTGATGATGTTTCCAAGGGCTGAGACCACAGCTCTCCGCACCTTCGTGGCAAGGGCTCAGCTCTTGTTTCTCTGGGCCTTGGCATCTGGTTGGAGCTCTGATTCTCTGGGACTGCTGACTTTCAATGCCTTCATTGTCACACAAGCACAATCCATGACCCTGTGGGCATGAACACATTGCAGGTTGTCACTATCTCCACCGGACCGTTTCCACCTCCTCCGTAGCCTCAGAGCACTAAGCATGTCCCTCAGCCTTTGGGCACGTGGCCTGACATGGAATGTTTACCCAGCTTCTATGGCATCTCCCTTCTTGACCCATCTCTCTAGAAGAGCCTACAGGTCTATGATACACGACTTCTGCATCAGATTCTCCCTAGCTCCCCTCAGTTGTCATTTACTGCCATCATGAGCTACCTATAGATGGCTAGGTAGCGGAACATGTTCCTCTGTCCTGTCCTCCTTCTCACAGGACCCTCTGAAGGTCTTTTTCCCCAACCTGGAATGTTTGTCTCCTGCTATCCTTCCTTCTCAACCCCAAACACTTCCCTAGGAAGTATCACTCTAGACCTCTCCTCTCCAATCCTCTTTTTTCCCCTTCCTTGCCCTCATTGCCTCACTTTGTTATTTCATTTAAAGCTATATTTCAAAGAATATCTAATATATCTGTCACTGTTACCCACTCACTTAGTTGAAAGCCCAGCAAATGTCCTATTGGGCCTGCCTCAGGATTGGGAGAATCTCTAAACTGCTTCCCCAAAGCCAGATGACTGCCTTCTCTTTGCACTCACAGCATCTAGTCTTCCAGACAGCCCACAGTTACTTACACAGAAGTTGATAAAACTCAAAAACATGTTATTGTGTTGACCTGAATGTTTCTTCTGTTTCACTGTCATTAATCATTGTAGGTAGATGGGTGCATAGATGGAAGAATTGACAAGTAGGAGGAATGGATAGATGGTGGATTAAAGAAACAATTAATGACTTCTGAGGCCCTGCGTCTTGTCCAACCCTCGGTTCCTATGTTAAGTATGATAATGTTCAGTACTCAACAAAGCATTGACAAAAAGTAATTTTCTCTGGTCTTAAAGCCAATGTTTCTACCAGAGGAAACTGCCCAGCCCTCAATGTACAAATAAAAAGCCTTTTTTGTGTTTTTTAGTTCAAGCAAAGCAATCAAAGGTCTTTGGTCTGGCCTTTGTATGGTCACCACGCTAAGAAAAACCACGGACATCCTCCTTAACTTGTTCCTGGTGATCAGCAGCTGCTCCTAGGCCACGACCACCAGCCACCCTCACCTCCGGAGCCTTGTCCCCACCCCCTCACCACACTTCAACCAGCCATCAGATGTTTTCATTTGAAGGATTTTTCTTTTGGCATTTCTTGAAGAATGAGTGAGCGTAGAAAAATTAAGCATCACACATAAGCCATCTAACCTCAGAGAAGAGTAGAGAATTAGAAAAAAAAATCCCCCTGCCCAGAGGGCTTGCAGTGTGTAAATTAGACACATAAAGAGCGTGTAACGAGACAGGGCAAGCAGCCATCAGAAGACAGGTGGCAGCCAGAGATAACTGTCTTTGTTTCTAGCCAAGTCAATCTGTCACCTGCCACCTTCTGCACAGCTAAGAAAGAGATAAAGGAGGGCACAGAAGTGATGAGTTCCTGCTCTAGAGTGGGCATGGAGGTGAGCTGAGAGGCCCACACTACTCTGTCTTCCCTTCCTAGACAGAACACTAGCCAAAAGTATTCTATGTTTCTAAGGCCAAAAGGAAAAGGCAGGTATGAGGACCCAATGGGGGAGCCAGGGGACCTCCAGGACACTGGCCTCAGTATGTGTATGTGTGTTCCATTGTTGATTGATGACTGTGACAAAGCCATGTGGATGACGTCTTACAGCCTCACCCCGGCCATACCCCCTAACATCCTCTCTCACATCCCACTGTGAGAGCTTGCAGTTAGCAAATTAATGTGTGAGCCCTAAGGTCTCTCAGTACAGTGTGTCTTGTCCCACCAAAATAAAAGCCAAAAAGAAGTCTATGGGCTAGAGAAATGGCTCAGCAATCAAGGCACGTGCCTGCAAAACCTAACAACCCAAGTTCGATTTCCACAGTACCCACGTAAAGCCAGATGCACAAAGTGGCACATGCATCTGGAGTTTGATTGCAGTGGCTAGAGGTCCTGATGCACCCATTCCCCCCACCCCGCTGCTTGAAAACAAAGAAAGAAACAGAAGTCTAGACCTTATTGGACATTTCATAATACTCTTAACAAACAGTCTATGCTCTACTTTCCAAACATAAAATTTCTGCTCCTCAGACAACACTATGGATAATAGTGTCAAAAAGGATAGTCTCTAATTATCTTACTACAAGCAGCTAGTTACCTCAATTTGAGGTGTGTATTAGAAGAGACTGTCTCAATGAATGAAACTGGCAGTCTGTCCAACATGGACTTCCATCTGACTTCACTGAGGATGCAACTGGGACAGCGCTGCAGCGTCTACCTCTCTCCTGTGAACTGCATTCCTCTCTCCCTGGACTGTCAATCTCATTTAGAATAGAGAAGAAACATGGGGGTTGGGGAGCACTGTGTATACCTTCATCCTGGGCCTTGACTTTCCACTAATTACACCTGAACTTCCACTTAGTGAATGATGATTCCCCCAATTACACAGCAGTAAATGATATTGTTATTTGCCATGGCTTACCTTGTATTACTTCCTGTTTTCAAAGATGTCAAACTTGTTTGAAAGAAGTATTCCTTTAGAAAGAGAGGGCTAGGGGAAAGGGGAGGAGACTCATAGGTTTGGGTTAGATGAAGGTTAGAACTGAAACATCACAAGCTGGTACTTCGGGTTTCATGGAAAAGGAGAGAGGCAAAGCCATGCTTGAAGAGGAAGGACCGTCTCTGGTTTATAAGGTGACAGCCTTCACCTCCTTCTCAGTTCCCCCCTGGCATGAGGGATGGAAGGCAGGAGGACAAGGGAAAGTGAAGAACCTCCCTGGTGATGCCCATGTCCAGCATGCCAGCCTCCAGAGACCAAGCTGGACACTACGGCCCAAGTCCTCAATTCCTGGACTGTGCTTGGGAAACAACATCGAGGCCCCTGAGCCTGTCATCACCCCCCTTCCTCTGCCTCGGAGAATGGGAGAGCTTGGGACAAGCCCTGATGTGTGCAGTGAAAGCTGTCTTTCTGGAATTGCAGGTAGATTAATGGGGTTGAGTTTTACAGAAAACATGTTTCCAAACATATTTGCCACAGGCCAAACATCTCAGAGGAGCTTTATTTTTAGAAGAGCTTTAAAAGTGTTTTCTCTATAGTATCCGAGACTAGTCAATCCAGTGATTACCCAAATCTCTGTTTACTGGCAACCTTCAGGGATGGGGTGGCCATTGGGCAAATTCTCCCCATAGTGGTGCAACTTGGTCAGTGAGCCCGAGAGAAAATGCACATGAAAACCCAGGAAAGGCGAGGGTGGGAAGCTGCCTTCAGTGACACTTGTCCCTCTCCTGCTTTCGGAGTTGTGTGACTGAAACTGTAGGATCTGACAATCAGGTTTCTACTTGGCTTTGTCACAACCTTAGGCATGTCACAACGTTTTCAAGGCTCAATTTTCCTATTTAAATAAGAAAGAATTGCAAAAACCCATTTCCTTCCTGACCCAGAAATTGCTTTTAGAACTGGAAAACCACACCCAAGATGTCTTCAGCTTCCCAACAAGACCATAGCTAGCAGCCTGCATGAGTCCGGTTGCACCTGGAGCCTGCATGAGAGGGGAAAGCATTTCATGATTTATAAGGATGCTATTGGGTTTTGAACCAGAAATGTCCCCCACAGGCTTATGTTTTCAGTGCTTCTTCCCCAGCTGGTGGTGGTATTTTGTGAGGCTATGGAAGCTTTAAGAGATGAGGCCCAACTGGCAGAAGTAGGTCACTAGAAGCAGCCTTTGAAGGTTAAACTCAACCCTTGCTCCCTGCCTCACTCACTGCTGCTCAGTACACCATGATTCCCCAACCATGATCTGACATGTTCTGCCAGCTTTCTTGGTCATGATGGCCTGAGCCCTCTGAAACCATAAGTCCAAAATAAATCTTGGCCTGGAGAGGTGGCTTAGCAGTTAAGGTGCTTATTGGCAAAGCCAAAGGACCCAGGTTCGATTCCCCAGTACCCACATAAGGCCAGATGTACAAGATGGCACATGTGTCTGGAGTTCACTTATAGGCTCTGGCCTGCCCATTCTCTCTCTCACTCTCTCTCCTCTCTGTTTCTCTCTCTCTCTCTGTCTTTTTCTTTCTCAAATAAATAAAATATTTTAAAAATAAATAAATCTTTCCTACAGTAAGTTGTTTCTGTCAGGTATTTTGGTTAAGTGTGTAATAGTAACGCAGTAGATAACATAAAAATGACTGCAACTCAGCAAGATCACATTTCTTGATCCCAGAGACATTAAGTGACAAAATAGTGTAATTCATTTGTTTCCACCAAGGTAATGCCCTAGTACATTTTATAACTGAATTGTGTGTCAGTTGCAGACAAGCTGTCAGTCTCAAGAATTTAGGATTAAATAATTTTAATAGTTGCTACCAGTGTAGATTTTACTAACAGCCCTGTAGGGGGCTACAAGTAGGTAGTAATACTGTCTTCCTCTTACATATAAATGAGGAGGCTAGAATTAGTTAAATATGATTATAGTAAGTAGATATTTACACCCATGCTGAGCCACCTTCCTCTCTATATATAAGAAGATAATGAATTTCACCATAAGATCTCTGGAAAATCTTAAGATTCTCCCAAATATCTATGGGGTCTTAGGAACTTCAATTCACAGTGCTATTATGAAGGCCAGATCTTTAAACCTCAGATACATCTACATGCTACTGACATCAAAGATATGGTGAGTCAGCCAGGCATGGTGGCACACACCTTTAATCCCAGCACTTGGGAGGCAGAAGTAGGAAGATCATCATGAGTTTGAGACCACCCTGAGACTACATAGTGAATTCCAGGTCAGCCTGGGCCAGAGGGAGATCCTACCTTGAAAAACCAAAAAAAAAAAAAAAAAAAAAAAAAAAGTTATGGTAAGTATCTCAAGGCTTTCACAAAAACTCCCACATGGAAGGAAAATTCACTCATGACCTGGGGAAATAAGACCTGATTAACGCTGTAAGGTAGTACAGCGATACTAAATATCACCATATGGGTAGTACAATAATACTGAATGCTACTGAACAGGCAGAGCAGTAATACTGAAGTATGACTTCACACAGCAAATCACTGAGCCGTATTCTGACATCCACTCTTTGTGTATCTACTAAACACTCTCTTAACGGGATTATATTCTTTGGGAGAAGGAGAGCGATAGGGCGCTCTCCTATCTCCTCTCCGCCCCACAGAGGGCTTGCTCCACACGCACGTGCACGCGTGTTGGCAGGTTGGTTGTTGGCTAGGCTAGCTCCCTGCCCAAGGAAGCAAAACAAGGGGCTCTGCAAAGATCAAGGTGAAGGGAACATGCAGCAGAATTTTGAAAGGCACCCATTTCCAAAGAGCAAGGTAGGCACCAACCTGACAGGTCAGTGATTCAATCCCATATGCAACTCAGAAGGTTAACACCAGACACAGTAAGAAAAGGAGAAGACGTCACCCTTTGTGAGTAGAAAAGTTGCACCAACACAAATGTCTCTCATCCCAGGTAGTAAGTGGCAAGCAGTATAAAAGAACAATCCCCAGGGGACAGAGGCATCAAACACTGCCCACAGTTCTCAGAGGCCCACTAGTGCGTCCATAAGTCACACTCCAAGATGCACTTACCCTTCAGCCCTCAGCACACAAGGCCAGGGAGCTTTCCCAGGGAGCTTGAGCCCACCGTGTGTACAGAAGAAAGCCTCTCTTCACATCCAGCCTGTTGAGAAATGCAGTGTAAAGAGAAGTATAACAAAGGGTCTGCATTAGGTTCAATTAAAAAAAAAAAATCTTCCAGTACATTAAGTACCTCATTACTCATGTGTGACTTCATTATTTAACAAGATTTCCACCCAATTTTCCATCACAGGGTAACATTGCCCACCTTCCCATGCCCACCAAGGCCAAAGGGTGTTCTAGCACCTGTCAGTGAGGAATCAGAGAATGCTTATGCATTTTCACATTGTAGTATCAGCAGCAACCCAACCAGCCTCCTCTCTGGCTCTCTATGCTTCTCTCTCCCTCACTATGCCTCTCTCTCCCTCTCTCCCTCTCTCCCCCTCTCCTTCTCTCCCTCTCTCTCTCTCCCTCTCTCTCCCACTCTCTCTCCCTCTCCCTCTTTCTCTCTCTCTCTCCCTCTCTCTCTCTCCCTCTCTTTCTCTCTCTCTTCCCCCCCCCAGTCTCTCTCTCTCTCTCATGCACACTAATTTTTTGTGATTTGTTTTTGCTACTTTTTCTCCTCAGAGTTAGAGATTATCCACTTTCCTGTCCCACTAGAGTTTGCTCTTTGGCCCATTCAATTTTCCTGCTGAAAGAATCATTCTTGACATTGCGCCTAGTCACTGTTCAAAAAAGAAAAACAATGGGAATTTCACCGAACTGGACCAACTTTCAGTGCCACAAATCTGGGACATGTTAGGGAGGTGAAAACAGTTCTGCATTTGCATGGCGCCATCCTCTCTTCAAGTTCAGGAAGCACCAGAGACTTCACTGGGGACCTTACCAGCAAAAGAGAGTCCTCCCTAGCACAGTAGTCCAAACTTTCAAGCCTCACTTCTCCCTGGCTGCAAAGGCCTCCCTACCCTTCTGCAGGCAGGGTGGACACATGCCTCCAGCCTTCTGGAATCTACTCATTGTTCCTCACCTCCAGTCCCTCCACTGATTGCTTTTCTTTTGCCTTTTGTCAAGGTAGGGACTCACTCTAGCTCAGGCCGACCTGGAATTCACTACGTAGTCTCAGGGTGGCCTCAAATTCATGGTAATCCTCCTACTCTGCCTCCCATTGCTGGGATTAAAGGCATGTGCCACCATGCCCAGCCCCCTCCACTGATTTTTAAAGTTTGTCATTTCCCACCTTGGAGGTAAATGTCCTTCAGTGACCTATGGTGCCAGGTCCAGCAGATTTAGGAACTTCAGGTGCTGTGTAAGCTGGCAGCACTGGCCAGTGTTGGATTCTAAGTATTTTCCACAGTGAGGTGGATTACTGCACCCACAGACTAGCTTCTGTTAACCTCTCTAGCCAATGGTTCTTTGTGACACTAAGTTCCCCACTCTCCCCTCTTCCTCCCCTCTATTAGAAAAATCACATCTTCCAACCTCTGGTTATGCTAAGGAAGGGGCAGATATAAATTCCGATCTTCCCAAATTGACTCATATACATGAAGGGCGATGTTGCCTGCTGTGATTGTTAGATGAAATGTCCCCATTGGTTCATGTGTTCTGAATACTTGGTCTCCAACTGGTGGCAATTTTAGAAAGTTGCGGTGACTTTGGCATGTGGAGCCTTGCTGGAGGAGGTGCCATTGGGGGCAGACTGTAAGGTTTATTAGCCCAGCTCCATTGGGTGTTCATTGTAAGCTTGCACTTGCTGCTTCCTCCCAGCTGATGTGATGTTCAGTCATCTGCTCTGCCATGTTTTTTTCCCTGCATGATAAGACTTCCCTCTCAAAACCATAGGTTGAAATAAACCCCTTCCTTCCATCAGCTGCTTCTGGTAGGGTGTTTTATCCCAGCACAAAGAAGATAAGTGCTAAAGAAAATTGGTACCAAGAAGTGGAGTCATTATTGCAATGAGCCTGACTTATGTGGGTTTTGGTCTTTTGGAACTAGTTTCTGAGAGGAATATGATTCAGTACTTTGGACAAGAGAAGGCTTGCAGTACTGTAAGCAGAGCTTGATGGACCTTTCTGGTGAGAGTTTGAAAGATTTAAATGTACAGAGACGTGTCAACTATGAAGACTTGACTTATGAGGCTTTGGGGTGCAGGGAGGACTTTGTTAGGACTGGGCTAGAGACAGTCCCTGTGATGGTCTGGCTGTGTTCTATCTGAGCCTTGAGAACGTGTGCAAAGTTGCGTTTAGAAGTAATGGATTTCTGTTCTGTTCTGCTTGGCAGGGGAAATTACAGAGCAGAAAGATATGACAGGTACAAACTTTGGTCCAAAAACAAATGGAAGTGAATTGAAAGTCACTGGTCTCCAGTTAAGAGACTGAGACCACGTGAGCTGCGATTGCTCGGGGATCCCCCCCCACTGAGGTGGGGCAGCTGCTCTGCACTGGATGACAGAAGGCGGCCTAAAGGAAGAACGCCGACAGCTTTCTACTCCTCAAAGTTGGGCTTTATCCCCCTGGAATGTACAAATTTGGCAGTGTCACTCACCTGGTACTGGTTTTGGAAGTATGACAAACACAGGAAATACAAGGTCATTGAGTCCCGTCGTGGTTGTGGAAGCTGGACAATGCGCAGCTTTCTGAAGCTTGGGGGATTTCATCAAGGGCTCACTCCTGCTGCTTCCATGGGGTGTTCACAGTGAGCTCACTCTTATGGCTTCCTCTCAGCTCACTGCATGCTCAGCTGTCTGCTTGGCCATGCTTGTCCAGCCATGATGAAACTTCCCCTTAGAACTATAAGCTGAAATAAACCTTTTCTGTCCACCAGCTGCTTCTGCCCAAGATCTAGCAATGAGGAGGTAACAGCCTCCATCCTTGTGTAAGATGAGTACACAGCTCCCTTCTCTGTCTGTGGAAGGCATGGTTCTTTTGGGCTTGGATTCTCAAAGGCAATGTCTATTTTAAACTAGCCTGAGGGATAGCAAGGGAGCTTATTATTCTTCTTGTCCAAAAAGAGAGAGAGAGAGACTATCCAGAAGGTGAATGACCATCTGTGGCTGGTTTGAATACATATTTACAATGAAGTTGATTGTTTACCCATATGATTTTCACAATGATCCTTTATTTATTTTTTCTATGAAGAGCTGTCCTCCTCTGCTTTACTAACTGTGACTCACAATGTTTATTAAAATAGCTTAAGGATAAGAATGCATAAAACTCACCCCAAATAAATTATTTGTAGCCAATAACCTGAAAACATAAGAAACCTCATTCCAGACTGAGCTAGGGACTCTGTCCCTCCTTCAGAGAAAGAACAGCTCAGCATGCAAGGGCTGAACGACCTCACCTGCAGTGACATGCCAGACCCATCTGGGGTAATTGTCCACAGCTCTCATTCTAGCCACTAGTGCTACGTACCAAACCCTACTTTCGGAGGGTGTGCCTGACAGGGAGTCAGGCAGTTAGGATGGCCCCTGAAAGTAAAAAAGGCAGGAAAGTGTGTACTTGCTAGAGATGGGAGGATGACCTGACTTCTTATCTCTTGCCTAGTTCCCTAGACCTGTTTTTCCATAGCTGAGCCCCTCCCTGGGAGGGAGGTCTTTTTCTGGAATTCTGACAATGCAGTTTGTCAAGCATAGCCCCCCAGAACTTGGTGTCATGGCTAGCCTTTTCCTGAGACATCCCATAGCCCAGACCCATCATTTTACCTCTGGCTCACCTGAGCCAGGAGACAAGACTCGCCAGCATAAAGTTATAACTACGTTTGCAAGGAGAGGGCAAGGTCTCTGGGCTGCCTGACCCCTGGTGAACCTCTAACTTCTGGTGAATTCCTCCTTGGCTCAGCCCAGCTGAGCCAGCAAAGGGGAAAACCTCCTAGCCCCTGCCTTCCACATGGGGTCTTTCTCCACAAGGCCAGAGCTCTTTGTATTTTCTTTCCTGTCCTGTCTATGGTTTTTCCAGACCCACCCGTGGGCTCTCAAGCCATGTGGGTGTATTCATTCTCCTTTCCTTGGTTCTGTACTTCCCTCAATAAACATAATAATTTAATAACTATACTGCTCAGACTTATTTTATTCAATTCTTTGATTAAAAATAGACATGAACCTAGGGCTCGGGATTAAAGGACGTTCCTGAACCCCTCCCTCCCATTTCAGTCCCAACCCTGCAATGTAATAGGCCTATGTCTATGACAATTCTTACATGTACTAATGTCTGGGAAACTTTTCCTTAACTCAAACACTAGATTTCTAACTGTGAAGTTTCAGACTTCAGAGAAAACTTAGAGAACTATTTCAGAAGCAAACTCTTAGGTAGAATGTCATTAACTATTACCGTTCTAAGCAGCCACCTGCTCGCCTCATCCTGCGAAACAACTGACCTTCTCCTACCCCAAGACTGCTTCTCCAGCCAGGAGCAGAAAGTGTGCTCTGCGCTTCTTTCCCCTCTTCTCTTCTCTTCTCTTCTCTTCTCTTCTCTTCTCTTCTCTTCTCTTCTCTTCTCTTCTCTTCTCTTCTCTGTCCCAGCATTCTGTTTTGCCCGATATTGTTCAATATATTCTAAAAAGGTATTAAGAAAACACCTTCCAGGGTTGGAGAAATATTTTAGTAGGTAAAGTGCTTGCCTTGTAAGCATACTTTAATGGCCAGAATCCAGGTGAACCGGCAGGATGTAATAGTAGGCACTTGTAATCCCAGCCCAAGGAAAGAAATAAAGACAGGTTTGCTGGGACTCTCTGTCCAGCCAGTCTAGACTAGACTAATTAGGCAAGTTCCAGGCCAATGAGAGACTGACTCAAAAACAGGTGGATGGTGACTGAAGAACAACACGTAAGATTGTCCTCTGGCTTCCACACACACATACACACACACACACACACACACACACACACACAGAGAACCATCTTTTTCTGCCTTTAAAGAACATTTTCCTCACCATTTTAGCAAGAATAATTCATTATTACCATATGCCAAATCCCCACTGCTGCTAGATACACGTAAAATTCAGAAACATCTGGATAATTGATTAGCTTTTTTCTTTCCACTTGAACCAGCACCGTGTACTACCAGCTTGCTTGTGTGTTCCCCCTTGGGAAATGCAAGGAATATAAATCCATCCCCTAGGCTCTTTAATTAAGGTTGCAAAAACATCAAGAGGGTCTCACCCTTGTAAACACAAAGAGGCTTTCCAGGAAATAGCTCTGCCTCTTGTGTTAACAGATGTCACAGGGTGGTCAGGGTGGAGAGTGTTGTTTTAAAATTCTCAATCTGCCTCACAAGAGCTTTTCTTTGTTTTTTCTTAGCTGGTTCCTGGACAGCATCACACACTTTCCCCTTTTAACTTTCACGTCACTTCATTGAGCTTTACTGCCCCGTCCACCTTGAGCACTTGTCATGTGGAGTGGAACTAACCTCCCATCACGTCCTTAGATCTGGGCTGGCCGTCATCTGCCATGGGCTCTTTTCCCTGGACTGGGCCTCATCTCACTGCCTCTGACACTGAGATAAGGAGCAGCTTGATAATTATACAAACTTGGGCACATCTTTCTGACTTTAAACATCTGGGTGAAAAGCAGAATTAGGAGGGGGAAAAAAAGCAAGTGTTCAACATCATGGTGACAAGGTTCCAGAACTTGAGAAGACTTTTTAAACCAAACTCTTTGGTGGTTATTGGTTTCAACATCTCTTTGTATTATGTGTGTGAGTGTGTGTGTGTGTGTGTGTATGTCACCAATTAGGCAGCTTTTTGGGTATGCATTCTTCTGTCCCAAGTAGGGGGCAAATCCTGAAAGGAAAGGGCTGAGTGCTTTCATCCGGGGGTGGGGGAGTACATCATTAAGGAGACCTAATAGGAAAAAGACATCATGGAAGCTACAGAGCCAGAAAGCTTAGTGTATAGAAGAGCTCCCTTTGGAATCTCGATAAGCAGTTCTGAGTTTGGCTGTCATCTGACAATTGCTCTAAGATTTGGCCACTGACAGCTAAAGAGAAAGAGGTAGAAGTCACTGGGTTGGCTCCATCAGTGAACCAAGCTGGACATAGCTTCTCATAGATGCCAAAGGTTGGAGATATTTCCACATCTCACCATGTGTCCAAGTCACTGGAGCAGCCACAGATTGTGCCTCCACATGAGTCATAATGAAAGCAATAAGGCAGTAAATAGGATGATGTGACAAGGTTGGCCCCATCTAGAGAGGACTTGGGCTCAGAAAAGGAATGGTAGCTTTAAAGCCAAGGCAGATACAAGGATCATTCCAGCCATGCTTGTGGTTTGGGCGTACACAGAGAGTGAAGCGGTGCTTCTTGGATGTCCTCCCCACTCCCCAGAGCTCCTACGAGCCCCATTCCTGTTCTGTTGCCCAAAAGACAGGCAAAGTGCTCAGTCCTTTCCCCTGTACTAGAAGACCAGTGCCTGTGCCAGGGGTACAAACAGTTCGAACCCCTAGTTCTGTCCAATCAGCACACAACAGGAGAGGGGGCATGAGTGAGACTCCATCCAAAAAGAGGACAGATACCCTACAGGAATCAACATCCTCCAAATGGATATTGAAAAAATGATCCCCGAAGAAATGGAGTTTCCCTAGGAATCTCATGCTGGGAAAGGAAAAAGCTGGAAAGTCCAAGGTGACTAGCCAGAGTGGAGGGAGGGATTATCTGAAAAGAAATCTCACAGGGTTCTGACAACTGGGTAGACCACCTTGCAGGAGACAGTGGAGATGAGACCATGACAACAGGTAAGACCCACCTGGCTCAGGACTACTTGGTCACACACACCTCTTGTCTTCTCTCTAAACCTAAACCTCTCATCAGGACCCTGAAGATCAACGAGGGTGTCACTAGAGCTCTTTGTTTCTCTTCCTAATATGGTCATTGAATAATTCTCCCTTCTCTTCTTTTCATTATTTGTCTCGTAAATTCGCATGGTGAGGATGAGTGGCTGAGCCTAGGTCATTAGGGCTTCTAGGACCCAAAGGCTAACAGCTCCCGTAGCAGCATAACTGACACTCCCTGGTGAGGGAGCACAACTATGGCTCCGTAATGGGAGCTTTGGAGTTCCTTGCCAATATATCAATATGCCAGAGCACCAGTAAATTTAGGGTATCCCTGGATCATTGCCTCATCCATGTTAAAAAAATGTTAGTTTATTTTATTTATTTGACAGAGAAAGAAGGAGAGAGAGAGAGAGAGAATGGGCGTGCCAGAGCCTCCAGCTACTGCAAATGAACTCGACGCATACGCCCCCTTGGGCATCTGGCTAATGTGGGTACTGGGGAATTGAACCTGGGTCCTTTGGCTTTGCAGGCAAATGGCTTAACCACTACGATATCCCTCCAACCCTGCCTTATGAATTTAGGGAATGAAAAATCCCTAAATTCTAGAATAGAGGGTAAGGTTTAGAGTGACTTTAATAGATTAAGAAAAGGAAAGGAAGTCCAGAGAACTCCTGGAAGGTGGGCTTACGGGTCCCCCAACCTCGTCTCAGCCCACCAGGCTGAGATAAGAGAGGATTCACGAGAGCAGGGACCTGGAAGCTCAAGAGAGGTGAACAGTCAAAACAGAGGCTGTGCCCACCTGGTAGACATCGATTTATAATTGTATTGTGGGGGGGTTTAATCCTCAGGCTCAGGTGAAACTGAGAGACCTGATTGGCCTGGGCTCAGGGGACTGGCTCAGGAAGAGGTCAGCACACCTGAGTAGGAAGAGACAGAGACAGAGAGAGAGCTGACTGGATGAGCCCAGAACTTTTTGGTTCCCTCTCTTGGAGCATCTTCTGACTGGCTACCTAATAGTAAAGCTACCTAATTACCCCTCAACTCAGATACTCCCAGGATTTATAGCTTCAATGAAGTAAAGAATTTCAACACTAGCCAGTATCAAGCAGAGTTTTGGTTTTATTTAAGATATTTACATGAATATTTTAAGTGTGAGGGTTAAGAGAAAGAGAGGCACTCCAAAGGAAAGTAAAACACCCAAGTGTTGGTGTGCACTTCTCAAGGAAGAGTTGCATTTAAATGTCTTGTATCTCAGTGGCACTCAAGAGACTTGCTAAAAACTTTTTTTTAATTGTTTATTTATTTGAAATTGACAGACAGAGAGAGAAAGAGGCAGATATATAGAAAGAATGGGTATGCTAGGGCCTCCAGCCACTGCAAACGAACTCCAGATGTGTGTGCCTCCTTATGCATCTGGCTAACGTGGGTCCTGGGGAATTGAGCCTCAAACCAGGTCCTTAGGCTTCACAGGCAAGGGCTTAACCACTAAGTCATCTCTCCAGCCTGCTAAACACTTTTTAAAAACCTTTTCTTTCTTTTTGATAGAGTGGCTTCATTGGTACCTTGGATGGGATTACAATCTGATAAGGTAAAACCAGAAGCCACTAGGATTACACAAGGGATTTAGGTCATGTGCTGTACAGTAATAAAGGGGCTTCTGGTGAGATTTCCTAGAAAGTAACAGGTTTACAGCTAGAAAAGGAGAAGGGACTCAGTAAATGCTAAATGTGTTGGAATTCTTGCTTCTCACATGGCCAAAGGCATCAACTAGATTCAGGGGCAAGGGAGTCTTTCACCTTCATGGGTCCCCATAATTTTCACTGTCTTTTAATCCTGTCTCAAATACTGTGGGGTGCAGCAGAGAGACTGAGTCTGAAGCCAGCATCCTAATCTGACCTTCTTTGCTGTGTGACCTTAAACAAGTTATAGGGCATCTTTGACACTCAGTTTCCCCACCTATGAGAGGAAGGAGCTAAGTTGGACTTCTGGTCCCATCTGAGGGATGCAAAGTTGCTTTGTGGGTTTTTTTTGTTTTTTTTTTTTTTTTTTTGGTTTTTTTTTTTTTTTTTTTTGGTTTTTCAAGGTAGGGTCTCACTTAGCCCAGACTGACCTGGAATTCACTCTGAATTCTTAAGGTGGCCTTGAACTCACGGCACTCCTCCAACCTCTGCCTCCCAAGTGCTGGGATTAAAGGCGTGCACCACCATGTCCAGCTATGAAGCAAAGAAGTTTTGATGACAGGGTACCACTGCCAAAATCACCCTCCCCCACTCAGCCAGTTCTCTGTTCTCTCACGGGCATGCCCTCATTATCTTGATGGAGTGGGTTTTTCCCCACAGAACTCTGTGGGATAGGACAGCTAAACACAGACATAGCAGAATGGTTGTGGGTGGGAAAAAGCAAAAAGAGCTTTTCCAGGCCTGCCTGAGGCCAGTGACTGAGGAAGTGTGCCTTCCAGATGGGCAGCCCGGGAAGGTGAAATCCTGCCAACATCCCCACCTCTGCAAGCTTGCAGCCTTTTTGTTACCAGAGTTGCTAGGGTTACAGCCCAGGGCATGGTAGCCTCAACAACCTAGGCTCAGCCACCACATGTGTACTCTAATTTATAATTTTCTAGTAGCAATAATTGTTTAAAAATGAAAGAAAAAGAGTGAAGCTTATTTAAATAATGTTTTAATCCAAGTGCATAAAATATTAGTTCCTATGTAATCATTGTAAATCCCAGGTCTGTTCGCATGGGGATGATAGTCCCCTATCAGTAACAGAGCTCCAGGCACTAATGTTTTCTAAACCTATTTGATTCCTGGCTAAACCCAAAGCCACAAAGGGGTCCATTTCTCCCAGTCCCCAAGGTCTAGGAAATACTCCATCACCGTAAGTCTCTTCCTTTCTCCACAGAAAAGTTCAAAACAGAAGAAAGTACAAAAGCAAAACTAGCCAGTGAGTGCATCTTCCAGAGATCATTCTGTCAACCTCCCCATTATCTTTGTGATTACTGAAAGGCATTTCATACGCTTGCTGTCAAGTTATGCAGTTTTAGTGACTTGTCCCCATGTTATCAAATATTCATCACAGTACAAATTTTAATGGTTTATTTTATAACACTATATAACTATACCAGAATTCATTTAAATATCCTTTATTATTGAGGGGTTATTTTCCATTTTCATCTTTACAAATAATAAAGAAATTAGTTATTTCACTTCATGCTCTTTTACTCATTTAGCTTTTACTGATGAGGAATGAATTACTAAAAATGAAACTTTAAGCTGGAGAGATGGTTTCACCATTAAGGTGCCTGCAAAGCCTAATGACTCAGGTTCAATTTCCCAGTACCCACAAAATGGCACATGCATCTAGAGTTCATTTGCAGTGGCTGGAGGCCCTGGAATGCCCATTCTCTCTGTGTGTCTCTTTCTCTGTGTCTCTCCCTCTCTCTCTTTGCAAATAAGTAAATATTTTTTAAAGTACAAAAAATAAAGATGAATTTTCATGAAATTACATTTCATGGTCCCTGTTTCATTGATTCATTCCACAGAAGTTTCTAATGTCATAAGGGCCAGGCACTCACAGGGGTAACAAAAATAACAATAGTGACTCATATGTGAGAGAATAATAAATGCTGTGAATAAAAGTAGATCAAGGATGAGAAATGGAGGGTGGAGGCAGGGCTGCAGAAATAAATAAGACACTGGGGTTAGGTAGGCCTCACTCATGGGCTCAAAATTTTGATCAAAACATACTGTTCAGTTTCTTTCTTTGGTACATAAAATGGATGGAAGAGACTGTAGCTCACTGGTAGAGCATTTGACTGCATACGATGCATGGAGGGCAGGACCAATAAGGAAAAGCACTAAAAAGATAACCAGTGCTGTCTCCATGCTGGGTCTACCATGTGCAGCCCTGTCTGCCTTCACCTGTCCACACTTGGGAAGTTACCACCACGCCCCATGTCTCCAAGCAGAGAGCTCATGGGAGAGAGAGCACAGGTTAGCAAAGACCATACATAGGTCAACACACAATAGAACTCATGTAACTGACAACCCCCTGCTCAGTGGCCTACTCCCCCCAACCAAGATCTCCATAACATTTCTATCACCTCCCAACAATACCATCAAACAGTGGTTCTATCGATGAACTAATCAATTCAGAAGTCAGAGCGCTCAAGGCCACAATTAACCCAAAGCCCCACTCTGAACACGGCTGCACCGGGGATCAAGGCTGCAGACCCGAGCATTTTCTAGGGACAATGCGTATCTTAGCCACAGCCTTTGGCCTCTGATTAAGAAACAGAAGGATGGCACGTATCTAGAGCGTGGGGATGATGCTCCATACCTGTGGGATGAAGGCCAGCTAGGGGAGCCTGGTAGGACTTCAAAGTTTAATACAAAAGCCATTGACAGGGCTAGGCCATTGAAAAGCTCTAAAGCTGCAGTCAGATTTCACTAGTGTGAAACCACAAAGATCAATGAACAGGCGGCTCTAAGAATCTTGGTTAAAGCATGGTGGTAGTTGAGAAGAAAGAAATGCCCTGTTTTTCTTATAATTGTCAATAGAATTTTTGAATGTGCATGTGTGTGTGGTGTGCATGCATGTGTATATGTGTGCATGTATGTGTGTGGGTGCATGTATGTGGAGAGTTGTGTGTTGTGTGTGTGTGCACGTGCACGTGCATGCGTGTGGAGGCTGGACATCAATGTCAGGTGTCTTCTTCAATCACTGCACATTATTCTTTGAGGCAAGGTCTCTCACGGAACTTAGACCTCGTTGATGTAGCTGGATGAACTAGCCAGAGAGCTCCAGGTGTCCCCTCTCTCCACTTTCCCAGCGCTGGGATTACAGAAGCTCACTGGGACGCCCTCATTTTTCATGGGCACTGAGGATGCCAACTGCAGTCCTCATGCTTGTAAGACTTCTACAGCAAGCACTTTACTCACTGGCAAATCTAAATAGGAAGGCTTTTTGCATGTGCTTAGTAGTATTTATGGTGTGGTATGTGTTTCCTGTGTGGTGCAGGTACATGTATGTGCTAATATGCCACCCTGTACAATCCAGCCTGCAGCAGCCAGAGGATGTCATCAGATGTCCCCTCCATTGTTCACCCACCTGTTGTTCCTTGAGACAGAACATCTTACAGATTCCAGAACTTGCCCTTCATGAGCCCCAGTGATTCTCTGGTCTTCACTTCCCCATAAGACGGGGGCCATGCCCAGCTGTTTTACATGGGCTCCAAAGATTCAAACTCAGGCAATATCAGGCTCCCTCAGGCTGCCATGCCTGTGCAGGAAGCACAGATAACTCTCTTAATTAACTCTCTGAGGACAAAAGAGCCACTTCTGGATAAGGTTTTATCTAGGGCTAATGATTAGGTAGCAGAGATATTTACTGAAAGGGAGATTATCAGAATAGCACATTTGTAGGTAAAATTCAAAGAATCTGTTTTGTCCTTGTTAAGTCTCCTGGGCACCCAGTAGAGATACTGAGTGGACAGAGGGAAATTAGTCTAGCAATCAGATTTATAAGGCACAAGTCCATTAGCCAGACATGGACACCATCCAGAGGAATCTTTTATTAACTCCCCTAATTAAATTTTTAAATGAAAAATAAATAAATAAATATAATAAAATAAACAAAAGAACGCGGACTTGGTTTCATGACACCAGAACCATCTGCTGCTTCCTGAGCAGTTCTCCAGCCTTCATGCGGCTCATACATGCAGTGGAGGCAGCAGGTGTGCCTCCTGAGTGGGGCTCCTCCGAGGATATAAAGCTCCAAATCCAGTGGCAGAAGGACCTAGGCAAGTACCTAGCACAAAGCAGGCCTCTTTAAATAAATGGCCATTGACTCTATTTGACCCAAAAGACCTTCTGGAGAATGCAAGGAGTAATGTAGAGTGGCTCTCAGAAGGAAACTTCACCAGGCTGCACTAGCCAGTGCCTTTCTGTTGACAGCCTGGTGAAGGCAAAGTTAACTCTGTGAAGCCCTCATTTGAATCTGAAATCATTTGCTTTGGGGGAAAATAATGATGATGAATTTCTTGACAGCCATGCTGTTTGTCAGCAGACAACATAATTTTCTCAGATAATTCGACTTCAGCCAAGCAAGCAACGTAGAAATGCATCCTGCAGTATCTTTGGAAGGCACTCTCTTTCATATTCTCTCTCTCTCTCTCTCTCTCTCTCTCTCTCTCTCTCTCTCTCTCTCTTTCCCTCTCTCTCTCTCTCTCAGAGAGAGTTCCCTCTTGTACTCTTTCTTCTTTAAGGAAATGACTGTTACAGGGAACCTATTTTGGGGGGCTGGCTTGAGTTGCTTTACTGGCTCTGCTCCAGAGAGGTTCATAGCATGAGTCGCTGTAGCACAGATAGTGGTTTTGTGGCAATTTTGTTGCTGCTTTTAAGTATGCAGAAGCCCTCTCATTCCCATGACTTTCCAGTTCAAAAAGGAGGTGCTGGCTCCTGACCACTAACAATGAGTGCACAGTCAGAGCTGGAGCGGCGGAAGAGCTGTTACTCCATCCCATAGACATGTTCTCTTCTCATGACAGGGGAAATTCTAACCTGGACTTGCTCCAGGATCTTGGTGGGAAAATCAGTAGATTACAATCCCAGCAAACAGCACACTTGGGGAATATCCCTGTGGTGTTTCTGTCATAAAGAGGCCACTTGCACTCCAGAGGTTTCCACAAAGAACACTGTCCTGGTATGGTGTGGCCAGAAGAGAACAGGGACCCACCACAGTGAGCCTCCTGCCCCCACCCCATGGAGCGGGGTGGAGGCAAAGTTACCCACCAAAGGCAGGGGCCCAGCAGGGTTGGAACTGTAAACATGACTGTTAATTGGCCATCTCAGCAGGCATTTCATTCTGGGTGAATGAATTAAGCTGCTCTGCCTGGAAGCACCCAGCCGGTTCCAGCTCTGAGGCTGCTGGGAACCCAGTGACCTCCCTGGAGCTTCCACCTGCGAGTTTACAAGAAGCATGAACTGGGCCTGAGGGTGAGCACCACCGGACAGGAACCCAGAAACCATGGCAAAGCCAAGAGTCATCGGAGCTGCATCCCAATGGAGCATGTCCTGCCCCAGTCTGTTTGCTGTCTCCTGCGCTATCTCAAAACAGACTTGCAGCAGAGGCAGGCCCGTGAATGCCAGGCTCCTGACCCAATAGCACTTGGGAAGGAAAAGAGCTCCTTCCTCTGAATTCCAACATTTTACAATGTGCATGGCCCTGGACCAGCCTCCGTCTTCAGAGAATCTCAGGCACTTGGGTAAAGCAAAAGGGGAGTTCTGGAGTCCAAGACTGGATAGGACAATGAAGGTTTCTGAGAAAACCTCTCAGTCATCCCACAGATATAGAGTGAGCTTCACGCAAGTGCTACTGATTCCCCATAGGCCACAATCCAGGGGCATGTGCTCTGTGGGATTGTGTTCTCGTGTGTGTGTGTGTGTGTGTGTGTGTGTGTGTATGCGCATGTACACATGTGCTTGTGTCTGTCTGTGGATAAGGAAAAAATAGCTGAGCAGCTTTCCTGATTCTGAGATGACAATGGTAATTCTTCACGCAGCACCTGCAGTTCTGTGTTCTCCTAAGGAGGGAATGTCAGCACAGGGATAATCTGTCTGGCTGAATGGACTTTCTAATTGACAATGGTTAAGTCTCTCTGTGGGCCTTGGACAAGATTAGGGCCACAGTGACCTAGGGTGACAGTAAAGGGAAGTCTCCTTCATTTTACCTGTGGTGGTTTGATTCAGGTATCCCCCCTAAACTTGGATGTTCTGAATGCTAGGTCCTCAGCTGGTGGTAATTTGGGAATTGGAGTCTCCTGGAGGTGATGTATTATTGGAGGGGGCTTATGGGTATTATATCTAGCTTCTCCTTGCCAGTGTTTGGCACACTCTCTCGTTGCTGTTGTCCACCTGATGCTGGCCAGGGGGTGATATCCAGCCTCTGCTCATGCCATCATTTTCCCCTGCCATCATGGAGCTTCCTCTTGAGTCTGTAAGCTAAAATAAACCTTTTTTTCCACAAGCTGCTCTTGGTCAGGTGTTTTCTGCTAGTGACACAAAGCTGACTGCAACAGTGCCCTCCCCATAACACCATTAAAAGCTCCCTCCTGGCTGCTTTTCCCTCTGCTCAGCGTTCCATGTAGACCTTCTCACTACCAAGGCTGCACAGGAGGAGTAAGCTCAAAAGTGGCTTTCTAACTCTGAAGATTTCAGAAGGCTCTGTGCTCTCCTCCACCCCTGGCCCCACTCTAACTCACAAAGGAAGCTATTTCTATTCCACAAATGAAACACTGTGGAGACAGCTTTCTGGGCTAGACAGATCAGGGAAGGGGTCCTTAGTCATAGAACATGGCAGGAGTGTGGGTGACTTCTTCCTGGCCTGAATGGATTTTCCCACAGAGATGCCTTGCTGGGTGGCCTAACAAGCTTTCTGAGGCCTGGGTAGCACTGGGTGCACTATGAACCACCGGAGCCTCCCCTTCACTCAAGCTGGTCAATCACATAATCACGGCTATTAGGTCTTTCCATGCAATAAAGGCTCAGTCTCCAGGGAAGCTTTTTTCTTTCTCATTTCTTCCCCCTCTTATTCTGAAATAAACTTTATTCTTTTAAAATATTTTCCTGCCTCTTAATTCCCTAATTGTTAGAGAAAATGAACCCTTAACCCCTAAATGGTAACATTGTGGGGGCTCATCCAGGATCACCAGACATCTCAAAGCTAACTCACCTCCAGGCCAAAGAAGCAGGAGGAAAAAAAAAACAAGAGAGAGAGAGAGAGAACCTAGTCTGTCAACCAGCAATGTTGCCACCCCCAGACAACTCCTTTTTCAAACAGGCAGACTCAGGAATTCAACCTGCCTCCCCAGTATGGGTGTATGCTTGTCTCCCAAACAGGCCGGTGTGTGGGCAGATCTGGATGGATCTAGCCATGCAGCGGGGCACTAAAAGATGGTGACCCCCAAAGCTGAAGCAGAAAAGTGCAGCTGGGACTCTTTGCTAAGTAGCTGCCTTTAATCACCAGCTACCTGACTGGGAATCTCCACCAATTCCAGTGTTAATTGTCTTAACCTTGAACGTTGGCTGCTTGTCTGCCTTTTGCTAGAAGGCCAGCTGGTCTCACATAAAAATTCAGGATTCCCTGAACTCAGACAGGGATCATGGAGGGTGAGCACCAGGCTAATCCAACATGATGACCTGATTCTGGCTGGCACCAGGGTCTGGCATACTGCCCTGCTGAGACAGCCCCTAAACCTACATTGGGAATAGAGGCAAAACAGAATAAACTGTATTTTTCTCTCAGTTGTTTGGATAAAATAAACTTATACCACATTTTAATGTTCATTCATACAGCATTCATTTAAAACTGTTTTAATGCTTTAAATAACAAGCTTTAGGTTATTTATTTGTTTCCATGCTTTTTAAAATATTTTGTTTATTTATTTGAGAAAGAAAGGCAGAGATAGAGAGACAAAGAGAGAATGGGTACACCAGGGCTTCCAGACACTGCAAATGAAGTCCAGACCCATGTACCACCTTGTGCCTCTGGCCTACATGGATACTGGGAAATTGAACCTGGGTCCTTGAGCTTTGCAGGCAAGTGCCTTAGCTGCTAAGCCATCTCTCCAGCCCCTATTTTCATGCTTTTAAAAGCAAGTCATAGGACTGGATAGATAGGTTAGTGGTTAAGGCACTTGCCTGCAAAGCCTAAGAACCCATGTTTGATATCTCTCCATATCCCACGTAAGCCAGATGCACAAAGGTGAGGCAAGCACAAGGTTGCACATGCCCATTAGGTGGCAGAAGTGTCTAGAGTTCAATTACAGTGGCTGAGGCCCTGGCTCTAATTCTCTCTCCCTCTTGGTCTCTCTCCCTCTCTCTCTCTCTCCCTCTCTCTCTCTCCTTCAGTCTCTCTCTTGCTTTCTCTACAAAATTTTTTTTTAAACAGGATTTTTCATAACGTTTATTCTAAAACAACCAGATACCAAAGCCCATATGCATATGCTGGGAAATTATTGTAAGTCAAGTCTGGTTGTCATTTTTCCTGGATTTCACTTAAAGTACAGAGATTATTGGTGACATAAGTAATAAGTGAGGAAGTTTACAATTTTTTAAATATTCATGCTACAGATGCTTAACTCTAAGTTTTTCTGATAAGGATGTTTTTCTTCAGATTTACAATGATAGAATGGTTAAATCCTAGATTCTAGATTATCAACTAGATGTGATTTCCCTTAATAGATTCATATAAGAAATGATTCATATAAGAAATAGATTCATATAAGGAATGAAGTTTCATGGGTTATGATGAGATAAGATAGTTGAAGGAACTGGAAAGGAAATTTTAAATGCTGGATATATAGAATGTTGGATAAGAAAAACTTTTAAGTGATACTTAGATAAAAGGACAAAAGCACATGGTAAGGGGTATGAGTATATTGAACAAAAGGATTAGAAGAGAAATCTATTTTTATTTATTTATTCAAGAGAGAGAGGGAGGGAGAGAGTCAGGCAGACATAAAGAGAATGGGTGCACAGGGCATCACATGCCAGTCCTACATATAAGCCACATACATGTTCTGGGCTCACAACATGGATTGAAACTCCTTTAAAGCTCAAGCCTAGAAAAAGCTCCTAATCTTGCTTATTCCACCATTTTTTTTTAATGTTTTATTTATTTATTTGAGAGCGACAGACACAGAGAGAAAGACCGATAGAGGGAGAGAGAGAGAATGGGCGCGCCAGGGCTTCCAGCCTCTGCAAAGGAACTCCAGATGCATGTGCCCCCTTGTGCATCTGGCTAACGTGGGACCTGGGGAACCGAGCCTCAAACCTGGGTCCTTAGGCTTCACAGGCAAGCACTTAACCGCTGAGCCATCTCTCCAGCCCCTTATTCCACCATTTAAATAACTCATTAATCTATACTTTCTTGCTTACTACTGATTAATTGATGTCAAAGTCACCTCTGTCAGATAACACACCTTGATCAAATGGGTCAACTGAGCCAAGATATTTAATCAACCTAAAAACTCCTCAAATGAATGTTTACCATCTAGAAGCTGAACAGATGGCTCAATGGTTAAAGATACTTGCTAATAACTCTGCTCATTTTTGCTCATTTTTATTTATTTATTTGAGAGTGACAGAGAGAGAGAAAGAGGCAGAGAGAGAGAGAATGGGCGGCGCCAGGGCCTATAGCCACTGCAAACGAACTCCAGACTCGAGCGCTCCCTTGTGCATCTGGCTAACATGGGTCCTGCAGAATCGAGCCTCAAACCGTGGTCCTTAGGCTTCATAGGCAAGCGCTTAACCGCTAAGCCGTCTCTCCAGCCCTGCTAATAACTCTGATTGCCTGATATTTCCTGCTTTGCTTCTGGTTTTAAAAGAAATAAGATGTTTACATAATAGATTTCAATATTAAAAATGATAAATTAAGATCAAACAGATGGCCACTGGATTTATTTGATATTTTTGGGTCTGCTCCTGGTTTTAGGAATGTTTCACCTATAGATTTCTATAACACATATAGTGATTTACAGATTTACAAAGGTTTATTCTTGATATTTTGGTTATTCCCAAGATTCCAATTTGTCATATTGCTTCAGAATAAGACATGGTGAGAGGCCAAATATGTGGCCAAGATCAATTACAGATCCTCCACAGACAGCCAAATGTTTGAAATCACATCACTTAAAATTAAGTCTGTAGTGAAGGTTTAAATTTATAGGCCCTAGGAAGCAGTGACATGAGGACACCCTGAGAACAGATAGCCTTGACTCCAAACAAACCTTTTTGAGGACCTGTCTTCTGCCCATACAATCAGGTATAGACAGGATACAAAGCTACAAATGGAGTAGCTTAAGCTTAAATTTAGGGTCCCCTTGGTAAGATTATAAATCCATAGTCCCTATGGTTTTTTGGGGGGCCCATTAGTAAGAACTTAATTCTATAAACCATGTGCTTCCCTGTACAATTTTTAGGTTCCCATCTGTAACATTATAAATTCACAGTCCTTATCTCATTTGGGGACCCATCAGTAAGAACTTAATTCCATGGACTCCAAAACCCCTAGTACAATCTTAAAAGTACCTCATGTTAGGGTCTCTTTGCTCTGGCATACTATGCAGTCTCACCATATTTGGCTCCCAGAGGGGCACAGATGTGGGCATGGTCTTAAGGCTCCAGGGCTGACTACCATACTTGCCTCTCATACACAAAAAGGTCCCTCCCTGGGGACAGCTTACCAGCTTTAGGTCCAAATAGGTTTTAGGCTTTTAACAACTAAGTCAAGAATGACAAGGATATAAGAAAAAAGTCAAGAAAATGAGGAAATACACTACCAGGTCATGCTGATGCCAGATGACCCCCACACAGGCAGACCCTTTCTCTTGTTCTCTGTCCATCGTATAAGAGACGAAGAGATATATCTCTTCATACAAGAGCCAAGGGTCTACTAGAGATGTTTAGGTAGGGTAGCTAGGTTTTTATTTCTCTCCTCACCCTAAAGATGGGATCAGTCATCTCCAAAGTTCCAAGAGGGAGCCTCCTTTCAGCTGTCTGCTAAAACATTAGAAAAAATAGACTCCCAGACCTCAGACTAATTTTTCTTCTGTCAAAAATCCTGGCTATAATACCCTCTAAAATATAAGAGAATAGGCCACCACAGGAATTCTCAATACAACACTATTCTCCAACTTGACCTCTCTATAGAAAACTGAATAAAATTACACCAACTCTTCCACCTCCATGACCATCTAAACTGGCCACTGACTGTCAGTGAGACCTGATCACTGCAGTTACAGTTTCTGGCTCAGTAGCTCCTAACTTTCTAGCCCTATCTAAAGACCTCATAGGAGGTAGCACTTGTCCCAGACAAAACAAAAAAGGCAAGATATACAGTGGTGACCTGTATATTTGGGCTCCTGAGTATAAGCCTTGGAATGTCAGGGCTAAAGTCTCAGCTCAACTAATGTGAATTTGTTTGTGGTTTAATGATTGTAAAAACTGTCCTTAAAGTGCTCAATAAAGTTAGCTATGTTCCTCTGTCAAACTTTTAAGTATTTGCACCGAGTCAAGGTTAAGATCCAGTCATTTGTGCTTGGTTTCCTACAGTAAGTTTTCCATATCCCAAATAATGTGGTTTTAAAGATAGCTCCTGTCTTGTTTAGACTAATCCTATCAAATAGTCATTACCAGGTTTATCATTTAAGTTATTGGGACTTTTGTCCTCCTTTTAGGCACAAATATGTTGGTAAATTCTGCCTAAGCTTTATCTATTGTAACAGTCATGGGTAAAACATGAAATTGCTTTATGTTAATCAGTGGCTGTAATATATATCAGATTAATTGCTACCCAAGATTAAGCTAAAAACATTGCTTGTCCAATAGTGTTTTCTCTTTTGACAGATATGTCAAGGCTTATTTTGGAACCAAACTATTTAGTTCAACAATGATCAGTATCTACTGTATTGCTATGTGTGATCAAGTAGTTTTTTACAAGGTTTTATTTAAATAATTGTCTGAATTCTGACTTTTCAGGTTCAGTTGCTTATAGTTCTCAAGCCATATTCTCTTCTCCAGGATATAGCCTCATGCTCAAGTAACCTTCAGCTGGGGAAAAAAAAATGGTTTTGAGCTCCAATGTTCTCTCTCCAGTTTCCCTTGGTAATTGGGATGTTTTCAAACACAGATGCTAAGATTTTGTACTGCCTTGTCTTTTCCTGATATATTATTTCTAAATCAAATCAATTAATTTGGATTTGCTGGTATACTTATAGCTGTTAGATACCTAAAAGGCTAAAACATTCCTTCTTTCTATGCTTCAGATATGGCCTCCCTTGTCACAGGACAATTGACTAGATGTTATACAGAGGATGTTAAGCCTTTGAGCCCTGCTTTAGCTAGCTCCCACTAACCAGATATGCTAGGTATCCACACCCTTCTTTGAAGCTGGTGTAACTTTCTTTCTAAGTGCTCTAATAACCATATGTAGAAGACACAGCCAACTGGAGACACTAGAGCTAAATAGCACAATCAATATTTTTGCATCTACTTCCAGGTCAAAAGGCCATAAGAAATGGTGGGATACTTATGGTGTGTTCTACACTGGCCCTCTGGTAAGTCACTTGTCTCCCTAAGTGGGAAGATGCAATGACTCAGAGACTGGACTCAAAAATCAGTGGATAGGGCTGAAGAGATGGTGTAGTGGTTAAGGCACTTGCCTGAGAAACCTAAGGACCCATGTTTGACTCTCCAGATCCCACTTAAGCCAGAAACACAAAGGTGAGGCAAGTGCAAGGTTGCACATGCACACTAGGTGGTACAGTGGAGTTCAATTACAGTGGCTGAGGCCCTGCCAGTTCTTTCTCACTCTCTAAAAATAAATCACTGTGTAATCTGCAAGAAGTAAATCCAAACATCATCTGGAGTGCTCTCACTCTCTCCCCCCTTTCTCTCCCAATTAAATAAAATTTCAAAAGAATAAAAAATAGTCTTCTAGGCTTCCCCACACCAAAAATAAAGGGCACTCAGTCAGCACACCATGGCTTATCCTAACAGATAACACCAATACTGAGGGAGTCGTAGAGCTCCTCCAAGGTCCCTAGAGTCTCTCTTGGAGAGCCACTATTGACCACCAAAAGTATATATTTGATTAAATTTTGGCTAACTGCTTGATCTTAAACATTCAGAAAAAAAGTATAACCAATAAATATAGATTTTTTTTTTAATCCCATTAAACCATCCAAGTCTCTGTTTACATTTAAGAACCTCACTTGGAAGTCAGGAGATATCATCTGGACTGCCTTTCCATAAGGATTCGGGAATAGGCCCCCCTTTTTTGCCCAGCTCTTTCTCATAAAGCTAATAAGCTCCCAAAAGACACAAAAAAACAGTTCATCCAAGAAACACCCTCCCTGGACTAAGTTCTTCTTCTAGCCTTAACCAGGCTTAGAAACACCCCTGATCACTAGGGTTTAATCCCTTGTGAAGCTATATATGGCAGGCTCTTTCTCACCAGTGACTTAATACTAGATCCTAAGGAAGCTACACTCGTGTCCCATGTCACTCAATTGGCAAAATTTCAACAAATGTTGTCAGAAATATAAACTGGGTTTTCCCTGAAAGAACAAAGGAGCCTCTACCCCCTGTTTTTCTCAGGAGACTTTGTTTTGGTCAAGGCCCCCTAACTAAACAAGAGCATCATTGGTCACCCTCCCTGGGAAGGACCATACCCTGTTATTTTATCTACTCCTACTGTAGTGCAAGTGGCAGGAGTGAACTCATGGATACATCACACTCACCTCAGACTATGGATGGATTTCTCCAGACACTCCTGGAGTCTCTACTGGCCCTGAAGACCAGGGAGCCAAAGGCCCTGACTAGGCCTGTGAACCTCTAGGGGACCTTAAGCTGCTTTTCAGATACCAACTGGTTCAAACCCACAACAATAGTCTACCTCTGACATTCAAGGTGCTTAAAAATGAGCCACCTTAATCCCAACTTGGTGTCACCTTACCTTGGCATAGTACTTACAACTTGGCCTTTCCAATTTTTTGTCTTGATAAGCTGATTTCTTGCTACTTCTACCTCAATCTTTTCTTTCTTTTATTCACTTATTAGAGAGATAATGGGCACACCAGGGCTTCTAGCCATTGCAAACGAACTCCAGATGCATGTGCCACCATGTGCATCTGGCTTACATGGGACCTAGAGAATTAAACCTGGGTCTATATGCTCCACAGGCATGCACCTTAACCACTAGGCCATCTCCCCAGCCCCTACCTCAATCTTTTATGTTACTAACACTCCTTTGTGTGTGTTCCAGATGCAATTCCAAATGCCAAAAATACAAGAGAAATACTCTAGGACCCACAAGCTGACTTTTGGGCTAAAATATTCTACCATGGGCTCCTAAATAGCTCTCTCCCCAGAAAAATCCTAATTGCTATGGCCTAGCATCGCCCCCTGTCAGCATGAAATAGTTCAGAGTTGCTAATACCTCATTTCCCTAACAACAGTCAGGGTTGCTTCTCAGAGGGGGATTTAAACACTGTAGGAGGCAGCTTTCTGGGCTAGGCAGATCAGGGAAGGAGACACTGGTAATACAAGATAGCAAAGGGGGTTGATGACTTCTTCTTCCTGGCCTGGACAAATTTTCCCACTGTGCTGCCTTGGTGGGCTGCCCTGACAAGCTCCCCCAGTCCTGGGTAGTACTGTATGTTCCTACCCCTCCTGGTAAGTAAGCTCAGGCTGGGTCTGGGACCCTAGAATAGATACTTTCTATTATGGGAGGCCTTTTGTACCTCAGTGGAAGGAAACAGCTCTTCCACTGTAGCTAGCACCTATAGACCCCAAATAAGTGATCAAAAGCCCACCTTCCAAAGATCTGAGAGAGTATGCCCCCGCCCAAAATTCCACCCTCCCTCCTCATGTGAAGCAGACATCCCATACCCCACAGTGTAAGATCTTCCCCTTCCTACTTCTCCTCAAGAAGGCTTAACTACCTGGTCTTTCTCTTATGAGGCACTCCAGAGCTCCCTCCCCACTTCTTTTCTCTGAGTCCCACCACCTTCTGATTAGCATTAATAAAACTTTGGACTCAAAAAGAAACTGTCTCAGTGGTTTTCTAGATTTTGAACCTAAAACTAACGATGCCACTCCAGGTATAAGATACATTTTATCTTTTACTATTTTTCTTTCATTTACACTCACTTTCACAGATGGCACGCAAATACATTTTTAGAACAATCGAATCAATTCTCCCCTACATCTCAAGTCAAGCTCTAAATGCCAGGCACACCTCCCCAGAGGTAGCCCTGTCCCAGTTTGCTGGGTGTTCTAAACTCTCTTCAGTTCTTCATGCAGTCATGCATGAACCTGCAAAACATGGAGTGCAGAGCTTTTACAAAAATTGCTTCAGGAATGGAGAGATGGTGCAGCAGTTAAGGTACTTGCCCACAAAGACTGATGACTTGGGTTCTATTTCTCAGAATCCACATAAAGCCAGATGTATCAAGTAGCACCTGAGTCTGGGGTTTGTTTGCCATAGCTAGAGCACTTGGAATTCTCATCCTCTCTGTCTTTTCTCTCTCTGCTTGCAAATATATGAATAAAAATATTTTCCAAAAAAAATGTTTCATAGGATGCCCATCCATTTAGCTATCCTAAATTTGTATTTTTAAAATTTATTTATTTTTTATTAACACTTCCATGATTGTAAACATTATTGCATAGTAATGCCCTCCCCCCCCCCACTTTCCCCTTTGAAACTCCATTCTCCATCATACCTCCTCCCCCTTTCAGTCTCTTTTATTTTGATGTCATGATCTTTTCCTCCTGATATGATGGTCTTGTGTAGGTAATGTCAAGCACTATGAGGTCATGGATATCCAGGCTATTTTGTGTCTTGGGGGGAGCACATTTCAAGGAATCCTACCCTTCCTTTGGCTCTTACATTCTTTCTGCCACCTCTTCCATGATAGACCCTGAGCCTTGGAAGGTGTGATAGAGATATTACAGTACTGAGCACTCCTGTCACTTCTTTCCAGCACCATGATGCCTTGTGAGTCATCCCAAGGTCACTGCCATCTGAAAAGAGAAGATTCTCTACCAAAAGTGAGAGTAGCATTAATATAAGGGTATGAATATTAATAGAAGTGCTTACTTGGCAGTTTGATAAGCATAGTATATACACTAAATTTATATTTTCATCAAAATTATATACAAGCTCATAACTTACAAAGTCAACTAAGTAAACAATAGTGAAGTCAAACCGCCCCTCCAGTCCCATTTCTTTCTTTTTAGAGGCATTTCTTCCAGCCATGGGTATCATCTGAATGTGCAGAGTCCCTCAGAGGCATGATTCAAATACTTTGTCCCAAGGGACTGCTAGTGTTCTGGGATGTCAGACTCTCTGAGAGGTGACACCAAGCTGAAGGAAGTAGATCACTGTGGGTAGGTTCTTATGAGCGCTGTCCACGACTGCTTCCTGTTATGTTCTGTTTCCTGGTTGGCCATGAAATGAGCAGTTCTCCACAACTTGTTCCTGCTTCCAGTGCTCTGCCTGCATGCACTGGCTAAGCAGCCATGAGCTCAACCCTCTGGATGATTGAACCAAGATAAACCCCTCCTCTTTTCATGTTGTCTTCTTAGATATTTCACCCCCAAAATGAAAAGTAATCAATACACCAGCTTGAGGAGTATTTTCTTCCTACTTTATAATAGGCTGCTCCTTCTCTTTCTTTACTTTTAGAAATTAACTGATGTCCTTCCATACAAGATGGCATCTGGCTATCTTTTCTCCTATCCATTCTCACAATCCCAGCATGCTCAGAGCACAGGTTTTTTGTTTTTGTTTTTGTTTTGCTTTGTTTTGTTTTGTCTTTCGAGGTAGGGTCTCACTCTAGCTCAGGCTTACCTGGAATTCACTATGTAGTCTCAGGGTGGCCTTGAACTCACGGTGCTTCTCCTACCTCTGCCTCTCGAGAGCTGGGATTAAAGGTGTGTACCACCATGCCCAGCTTTCAGAGCACAACTTTAATGAGGTCAGTACTTGGGATGCATGGTGATTACTTTGATGCAATCCATGGCTGAATTATGTGGTAAATTATGATTCAATCCCCCCATACAAATTTCTGATTTCTCTAGATTTAACAGGATATTTTTCATCATTTTCTTATTTTCCAAAAGAACTTCCTGCCAGTTGTTTGAATTGCTTTGCAGTGTGCTCAGACACTCAGTCTGTCAATTGCATCTTCTTGAAGAATCCTCTCTTGTAACCTCATTTGCTCATCTGTGTTCCTTTTCTCCTAAGTGTACCATTGCCTTCCAGAGAGCTTTCACTCCAACCCCGATCATTCTCTTCACTTCTCTATACTGAGTCTCCTGCCCCCTGAATCCCTGTGTGTCTCTTGCTTTGTTTTCTATTCCACCTTAATGCATTCTCTGGCAGATTCCTGATAAAGGGTACATAGGAGTAAAATTCTAATATATTAAATGTCTAAAAATAAATTTATTTTACATTGGTCATTAATTGGCAAATTGTCTGAGTATAATTCTAGATATAATTGCTTACCTTGAAATTTTTTTTGAGAGACACGGAGAGAGAGAGAACTATCAAGTCAGGGCCTCAGCCACTGCCATTGAACTCCAGATGCTTGCGCCACCTAGTGGGCATGTGCAACCTTGCACTTGCCTCACCTTTGTGCATCTGGCTTATATGGAGAAGTAGAACATGGGTCTTTAAGCTTCATAGACAAGCACCTTAACTACTAAGGCATCTCTTCAAGCCTACTTTGAAAATTTAAAGCAGTACTCCACTGTCATCTACCTTCCAAAATTACTATTAAGAAATCCAAACTAGTTTTCTTCCTAATCTTCTGTTATAATCAGTTGATTGGAGGAAATATATATATATTCTTGTTTTTGTAACCAATTATTGGAATGAAAAACACCAAGTATTAGCCAGTCATGGTGGTACATTCCTGTAATCTTAATACTTAAGAAGTGGAAGGAAGAGGATCAGAAGTTCACAGAAATTGCTGGTAGGAATCACCCAACCAAGAACAGCTTGTGAGGAAAAAAAAAAAGATGTTTATTTAGGCTTACAGGCTCAAGGGGGAAGCTCCATGGTGGCAGGGGAAACGATGGCATGAGCAGAGGGTGGACATCACCCCTTAGCTAACATCAGGTGGACAACAGGAACAGGAGAGTATGCCATAGTGTATATACTATGCTTATGCTACCATCGGGAAACTGGCTATGACACCTATAAGCCCACCCCCAACAATACACTGCCTCCAGGAGGCTTTAATTTCCAATTGCCATCAACTGGGGAAACTAGCATCCAGAACACCTAAGTTTTGGGGACACACTTGAATCAAACCACCACATTCCACCCCTACCCCCCATAAACTGATATCCACACATGATATAAAATACAGTGCATTCAGTATGACTTTAAGAGTCCCCATAGTTTTTGTCAATCCTAATAATGTTCAAACAGCCCCATACTCCAATGTCTTTTAACTGAGCCATAATACCAAAAAAATCCCCCCAAAACCATAATGGCACAGAATGAACATTCATATTGCAAAAGATAACATTGGGCATAGCAAAGAAATATTCGAGCAATACATGATTTAATTAGGCAAACACCAAATTCTGTAGCTCCAAGTCCAACAACCCTAGCCAGTGACAAGTCTCCAAGTCCGATAATTCTAACCAGCAACAAGTCTCTGGAGTTTCAATTCTGCCCCTCCAGCTAGGCTACTCACAGTGCTGGAAAACTTCATCATGGGCTGGCAGCTTTCCTTAGCAGATGTCTGGTGATCCTGGCATCTCCACTGGGTCTCCACTGCAATCCAGGGTTCATCCTCATAGCCCCATGGGGTCTCCATGCAGGCATCCAGCAAACCTACTTCACACTGCCCATGGCCATTTCCAAAACACAAGACCGTGTTGCAAATTCAACCCTCTTTTTCCTGCATTTCTTATATCCCACAATACCAGATAGGGTGCCAATTTGTTAATCCAGGGGGAAATAAAGCAGACTTTGAAGAACAGGACACTCCTTGAGCATTCAGGCCTCTTCTTTCAACTCTGACCAGAATAGTCCATCAAGCTGTGCTTACATCACTGCAAGGCATCTCTTAGGCCAAGGTTTCAAATCCTTCTACATTCCTCTTGAAAATCAACTCCAAAAGGCCAAAGCCACATAGTCAGGCATCTAGAAGCAATCCCACTCTTCAGTACCACTTTACTGTTGCAGTCAGATTCTCATTGGTGGTAGAAATCACCCAACCAAGAGCAGCTTGTGGGGAAAAAAGAGGTTTATTTTGGCTTATAGGCTAAAGAGGGAAGCTCCACTGTGGCAGGGGAAATGATGGCATGGTGGACATCACCCCCTGATCAACATCAGGTGGACAACAGGAACAGGAGATATACCTTAGTTTATGGGGGACACCTGAATCAAACCACCACAGTCATCCTTGGCTACTTAGTAAATTCAAGAAGGGCCTGGTATACATGAGTTTGTCTCAAAAACAAGGAACAAAATGAGCCAGTACTATACCCTTGGTCGTGCTCCTATAGGTTTCCTGTTGTTAAGTTGAAACTGTATTCTAAGAGCAAAAGTGATACATGTCACCTGTAGGGTAAGGAAGTTCAAAAATAGTGTGCTGCCTCCGACCCAGTTTTCCTCTGCCATAACTAGCTGAGGGCACACATCCAAGTGGCGTATCTACGAGGTAGAGTGGAGCCACCTGAAATACATGAGACTTTGCATAAGTGAAAAATAAGCTGGCTGGCTTTGTTAAACCACTAAGATTTTTGAGGATCCTCGATCACAGCAGCCAGCACTAATATTCCTGGCAAATAAATACACCAGTAGCCTGGAATTTAACACGGGGGGAAATTTAACCATTGTATGGAATACTAAGTTGGTCCTGAAGACTCACAGACTTCATTTCTGGAAAATCTTACTTCATTCACTATTGCCTCTCTAGTTTTCTCTGGAATCCTTCTTAAATTCCTAGTACTTAGTTATTGGACCTCCTTAGTAGGTCCTGTAATTTCATATTTTTTAATAGAAACCATATGAGAGGACTGAGGAGGTGGTTCAGCAGCTAAAGGCACTTGCTTGCAAAGCTTGCCTGCCTGGGTTCAGCTCTCCAGGACTCACCTAAGCCAGGTTCAGAATGTAGTACAAGTGTCTGGAGCTCATTTACAGCAACAAGGGGCCTTAGGGCACTCATTTGTTTTCTCTCTCTCAAATATATAAAAGAAAAGAAAAAAATTACATGGGGCCAGAGAAAAGGCTTAGCGGTTAAGACACTTGCCTGTGAAGACTGAGGACCCAGGTTCTATCCCCCAGTATCCATGTAAGCCAGATGCAGAAGGTGGCACATGCATCTAGAGTTCATTTGCAGTGGCTAGTCTCTAGCACACTCATATTCTCCCTCCCTCTCTCTCCCTCTCTCCCTCTCTCTCTCTCTCTCTCTCTCTCTCTCTCTCTCTCTCTCTCTCTCTCTCTCTCTCTCTCTCCTCCCCCCCCTCCCTTCCTATCTCTCTCCCCCTCTTTCTCTCCAGTAAATAAGTAAATAATTTTTTTTTCTGAGGTAGGATCTCACTCCAGCCCAGGCTGACCTGGAATTCACTATGTAGTCTCAGGGTGGCCTCAAACTCACAGCGATCCTCCTCCCTCTGCCTCCTGAGTGCTGGGATTAAAGGTATACACCACCACACATGGCCTAAATAGTTTTTGTGGTTGTTGCTGTTGGTTTTTCAAGGTAGGGTTTCACTCTAGCCCAGGCTGACCTGGAATTCACTATGTAGTCTCAGGGTGGCCTCGAACTCATAGCGATCCTCCTGCCTCTGCCTCCCGAGTGCTGGGATTAAAAGCATGCACCACCACGCCCGGCTAAATAATATTTTTTAAAGCCAGAAATGGTGTTGCACACCTTTAACTTTAGCACAGGCAGTCATAGGAGGATCAGCATGAGTTTGAGGCCATGCTAAAACTACATAGTGAATTATAGGTCAGCCTGAACTAGAATGAAATCATACCTCTAAAAAAAAAATAAAAAATAAAAAACATACAAATTTATTTAACCCAATCATTGAAAAAACATGTTAAAAGGAAATTATGCTTCATCCTTTCCCACTTTACATTAGAAAATAATAAGTGTCATTGCTAACAATGGCATGAGGACCTCATGCTCTTCTGATGAAATGTGCATTGTTACAATTTTTCTGGATGACAGTTGGGTAGTAGGAATCCAGAGCTGGGCTGGGCGACATTGAAATCTTCTTGTCCTCTGTTTCATCAGTTACATGCCAAGTGCTCCATACCCAATATGGCTAGTGGGTCCATATTAGTCAGATACAGAGATACAGAATGGTTCTATAATACAGAATGATCTTGTTTTCTTTTTTTCCTTTGCCTTGTGTGCAGTGTGGCATGTAGATGTGTTTGTGCGTGTGTGGCATGTGATAGCATGCGTGGTATATATACATACATGAGCCCTTGTAGTGCTCTGTGCACTCACCAGCAGTTCCATTCCTCTGCAGTGGCCGGAGCCACATGTGGGTGTCCTGCTCCAGTGCTCTTCTGCCTGTTCATACGTGAGCTGGAGTCTCTTACTGACATTGAGGCCAGCTGTTCTGCATGAGCCTGAGTGAATCCTGGTCTCTGCTCCCCTGCAGGACTGGGGTACAGACACATGTGGCCATGCCTTGCTGTTTACGTGGGATCTGGAAATTCAAATTCTGTCAGTCTCAGTCCTTCTAGATCCCTCATGCGTGTGCAAGAAGTGAGCTTAATAGCTGAGCCATCTCTCCATCCCTCTTTTTAAAATTTATTTGCATATACTAATTGTAACATGCTTGATTTTATAAAGATAACTTTGTCCAAGTACATCATACATTTTGACTTATATTAGGTCCCATATCCTCTCCCCTTTTTCTCCAAACATCCTTCCACTCTTAGCTACTCTCTTTCCTTCTCTCAGTCTCCTATACATAGCTATATAAAATCTAGGATACATAAATGTGTGTCTCTGAGTGAGTCTGGCTTACTTTGTTTAATAAGATAATCTCTAGTTATAATTTTATATAATCTATCTGCAAATTCTTGGTAATATTTCCTGAGTTATTAGAGTCTTTGCCTATGCTTATAAATTGAAAGGTTTTGCCTTAGCAGTTCCAGTTCTTAGGTTAAGATCATTGATCCATTTTCAATTTTGTATGAGATGAGAGAGATCTAGTTTTTTCTTCTACGAGTACATATCCAATTTCACAGAACCATTTGTTGAAGAAGCTGTCTCTTCTACACTGTATGTTTTTGGAATCTTTGTCAAAAATCAAGTAGCTGAGGGCATGAGAGATGGCTTAGTGGATAAGGCATTTGTCTGCAAAGCCGAAGGACCCCAGTTTGATTCTCCAGGACCCACATAAGCCAGATGCACAAGGAGGTGCATGCATCTGGAATTTGTAATGGTTGGAAGCCCTGGCACACCCATTCTCTCCCTCTTTCTCTCTCTCTTTCTCCTCCACTCTCTCTCTCTCTCTCTCTCTCTCTCTCACACACACACACACACACACACACACACACACACACACACTACCTCTTTCTCTCTCAAATAAATAATATATGCTTTTAAAAAATCAAGTGACTGAAAATTCAGGCATGGTGGCACACACCTTTTAATCCTAGCACTCAGGAGGCAGAGATAGGAGGATCATTGTGAGTATGAGGTCAGCCTAAAACTGCGGAGTGAGTTCCAGGTCACCCTTGGCTAGAGTAAAACCATACCTTGGAGAAAAAAAAAAAAAAAAAAAAAAAAAAAGATCAGTCTCTATTTTGATGTCATGATCTTTTCCTCCTGTTATGATGGTCTTGTGTAGGTAGTGTCAGGCACTATGAAGTCATGGATATCCAGGCCATTTTGTGCCTGGAGGAGCACGTTGTAAGGAGTCTTACCCTATCTTTGGCTCTTACATTCTTTCTGCCACCTCTTCCACAATGGACCCTGAGCTTGGAAGGTGTGATAGATATATTTTCATGCTGAGCACTCCTCTGTCACTTCTCAGCACCATGGTTCCTTCTGAGTCATCCCAAGGTCACTGCTATCTGAAAAGAGAAGCTTCTCTAACCAAAAGTGAGCATGGCATTAATATATGGGAGGGGGAGGAGATATGATGGAAAGTGGAGTTTCAAAGGGGAAAGTTGGGGGAGGGAGGGAACTACCATGGGATATTATTTACAATTATGGAAGTTGTCAATAAAAATTTTTAAAAAGACGCTGACTATAGTTGTGTAGGTTTGTATCTGGTTCCTCTATTTGATTCTATTGATTTATGAATCCATTTTTGTGCTGGTACCATTGCAGTTTTTGTTACTATGGCTTTGCAATAACTTAAAATTAGGTATCCTGATATCTATAGCATTGTTCTTTTTGTACAAGATTGCTTTGGCTATCCAAGGGCTTTTGTGTTTCCATATGAATTTTCAGATTGTTTGTTCTTTTTCAAGAGGAATGTCATTGGAATTTGGGTGGGGACTGTATTGATTTGTAGATGACTTGATAATATAGCCATTTCATTATTTTAATTCCACTAACACATGAACATGGGAGGTCTTTCCACCTTCTAGTGTCTTTTTCAATTTTTTCCCAATTCTCTCAATTTTTCACTGAAGAGATATTTCATTTCCCTGGTGCTTATTCCTGGGTATCTTCTGGAAGCTATTATGAATGAGCTTGTTTTCTGATTTTTTTCTCAGTATTAGTAAATACTAATTGTTGGTATGCTAAATTTATATCCAACTACTTTGCTGACAGTGTTTAGAGTTGTAAGAGTTTTATGGAAGGGTCTTTCAGGTATATTATGTACAGGATTATATAATTAGAAAATATGGGTATTTTGATTTCTCCATTTCCTAATTGTATCCATTTGATGTCATTTTCCTGACTTATTGCTATAGCTAAGATCTTAAGGACTATTTGAAAAAGAGAAGATAAAGTATCTTGTCCTTATCTCATTCTAGATTTTGAAAGAAATATTTTCATTTCTCCCCTGGTAAGTGCAATATTGGAAATAGGTTTGTTGTATGTACACTATAGTGTGTTGAGATATATTTGATCTATTCTCAGTTTCTGCAAGACTTTTATCATGAAGGGATGTTTAACTATGTCAAAGGCTATTTCTGCATCTATTGAAATAATCATGTAATTTATGTACTCAAGTCTATTAACGTAATGTATTACATATATGGTCCCATATGCTGGCAAAGATGTGGGGAAAGGGAACTGTTTGCACATGTTGAACCATCTTTACATACCTGGAATGAAGCTACTTGCTCATATTGAATGATAATTTTGTTTTGTTTTGTTTTGTTTTTCTGAAGTAAAGTCTTACCCTGGTCCAAGCTGACCTGGAACTCATTCTGTAGTCCTAACCTGGGCTTAAATTCATAACAATCCTTCTACCTCAGCCTGTCTGGGAGCCAGTACCATCGCAGCCTCGCATGTGCTGGCACCACCATACCCAGCTTGAATAATCTTTTTATATGTAGGTCAATTCAATTTGCATTTTATTTATTTGTATATAAATTTGTATTTTATGGGGATTTTTTTTAATTTTTTTATTTATTTATTTGAGAGCGACAGACACAG
This sequence comes from Jaculus jaculus, assembly GCF_020740685.1. NCBI lineage: Eukaryota > Metazoa > Chordata > Mammalia > Rodentia > Dipodidae > Jaculus > Jaculus jaculus. The sequence continues at coordinate 37,073,501 of NC_059120.1, forward strand.
ATAGAAAGACAGAGGGAGAGAGAGAGAATGGGCGCGCCAGGGCTTCCAGCCTCTGCAAACAAACTCCAGACGCGTGCGCCCCCTTGTGCATCTGGCTAATGTGGGACCTGGGGAACCGAGCCTCGAACCGGGGTCCTTAGGCTTCATAGGCAAGCGCTTAACTGCTAAGCCATCTCTCCAGCCCTTTATGGGGATTTTTTAACCTATGTTCATTATAGAGACTGGCCTATAATTTTCTTTTTGGTTGTTGTTTTCTTATCTGGTTTTGGTAGCATGGTAATAGTAGCTTCATAAAATGATTGTGGTAGCATTCCTTCCATTTTTATTTAATAGATTAGTTTGAGTCTCATTATATTAGTTCTTCCTTAAAAATCTAGTAGAATTCACTAACAAATTCACCTGGGCCCGAGAGTTTTTGTTTTGTTTTTAATTTGGGAGACTTTTAATTATAGCTTTAATATCATTGCTTATTCAAGATATATTTAAGTTGTTAAAATATACTTATTCTAGAAATATTTTAAATTTATTTGGAAGTATATGTGTGCATGAAAGAAAGAGGGAGAAAGGCTACAACACACATGTGGAGCTCAGAGAACAACCTCAAGGTGTCTATGCTACTCTTCTACCTTTTTGAAACAGGTTCTTATTTCTGCAAATTAGTGTCCGTCTAGCTAGCTTTTAAGCTTTGCAGTCTCCTGACTCCACCTCCCATTGTAGACATGCTGGGATCACAGGTGTATGTGTCAGTTTGCATACAGATTTAATGAGTGCTAAGGAGGATCAAACCTGGGTCAGCAGGCTATGAAAACAAATATCATTCACCTTTGTACCATCTCTCCAGCCCCATATTCTAGGATTTTTTTAAACTTTCCTCCTGTTTTCTTTCAGGACTTATTCATCATCCAGTAGTGGGCTGTAGTACCTTCTTATTGCTAAGACAAAGTGCCCAACCAAAAGCTGCTAATAGGAGGATAGATTTTATTTTGACTAGTCTTGAGGGGAAGTTTCAGCATGGCAGAGCAGAGGCTATACTTCACATCTTGCCACAGCAGTTGGTAGAAAGCAACAAGAGTGAGCTAACTCTTACAAGAAGAAGCTCCTAGTACGTAATACTCTAAAGCCTGCTACCCTGAAACACCTCTTCCAACAGGGTTCCACCCCCCATTTCCATCAGCTGGGAACAAAGCATTAAACACACATGAGACTGTGGGAGACATTTCACATTCAAAACTCCACAGTGAGTTTTCATATGTTCTATAGGTTCTCTTGCTGATGGTTTCTAGTTTTGTTCTATTGTAATCAGATAAAGTATAAGAAATTATTTTAATTTTACTATATATGTTAAGACTTACTTTATGTCCTAAAATATGTTCTATTTTAGGAAAAGTCTATGGACTATTGAGAAGAATGTGTAATTATAGTATGCTCAGAAGCAGTATTATTAGGAAAGGATATAACTATTTAGAAACTATTAATGAGTGGTATCCAATAAATCTTCATGAGGGCTTAGATAGATTGTGCAGGGCTGTAATCCCTACACATAGAAGAGGTTATCTGGAACCCCTGTAGATGCCTGTTGAGTTCATTTGGTCTATAATGCCATGTAACTCTGATTTTGTTCATCAACATTTTTTATTTTTGTCCTGGTAACCCATACAAACTGGTGAAAGTGATGCATTGAAGTAATTCAGTATTACTGTGTTGATACAATCTATGTCTTTACATCCAGTAGTATTGGTATTAGTAAAATTGTGCTCTCCTGTTCAGTGCTAATACATAAATACACACACATGCACACACACACACACACATATTAGAACTATGGAATATTCTCTTGTTGGCTCATTCCCTTAAACAATATAAAGTGACCTTCTTTATTTATTCTTTTTCTTAGACATTAGCACTGCTGCACTTGCTTGCTTTCCAGCTCCATTTGCTTGGCATGCCCCCCTTTTTTTAAAAAAAAAAATTATTTATTTATTTATTTATTTGAGAGCGACAGACACAGAGAGAAAGATAGATAGAGGGAGAGAGAGAGAATGGGCGCGCCAGGGCTTCCAGCCTCTACAAACGAACTCCAGACATGTGCGCCCCCTTGTGCATCTGGCTAACATGGGACCTGGGGAACCGAGCCTCGAACTGGGGTCCTTAGGCTTCACAGGCAAGCGCTTAACCGCTAAGCCATCTCTCCAGCCCCCCCTTTTTTTTTTAACCAATCCTTTCACCCTAAGGATATGTTTATCTTTCCTAGTGAGGTGTGTTTCTCATAGGCAAGAAAGAGATGAGCCTGTATTTTTTTTTTATCCGATCTGCTAGCCTGTGTCTTTCAGTTAAAATGAAGACCATTAACATCCAGAGTTATTGAAAGGTATAAATTAATTCCTGTCATTTTGTTGTTTGTAATGCTAAGCTTTCATTATATAGCCAAAGTTGGCCTTGAACACTGATGTTCCTACTTCAGCCATGCACAATCTACCAATCCCCTATGTTTCACTGGATATCATTCTTTGCCGGATTCTAGTCACACAGTTTTTCTAATAACCTTGCTTCTAAGAATATGCTATAAAGAATATTAGAAGTATTGAAAACAATTGTAAGAATGGAAAGAATCCAAACTTTTACATAAAGAGAGGTCTAAATCATTGCATACTCATATGAAGGTATAGTATATAGCCTCTAAAATATGGTTTGGGTTTAATTCCATGGGAATATGCCAATAAATGCTGCAAACCAAATAGATAAGCCATCATGGTTATTAATGCACAGCATGAGAAAAAAAATGTTTTAAATTTATGTTACCAATCATGGTAATGATAGTGATTTTGGGCAACATTTTCTGTCATACATACATGTATTTATTACTTTTATAGTAACAGGAAATAAAAAAAATATGTTTTGTTAGTATATGTTTGATTCTGAATTATGAAACAATAATTGTGCCCATTTTAAGTAATTGTTTCATTTGAAATTTACTGACAGTTGAAATGTTTATATATATAGCATCATATTACATATGTATGAGCAGCACATCTCTATGTATATATGTGAAGACTTGGTATAAAACAGAGTTAAATCCAAATGGCTCAAAGGAACTGAAATTTTTAAATAAAGGAACAATTGATAGAAACATTGGCATAATTGAAGAAGCAAATTAGTTTTCTAGAACTGAGTGGGAAGTCACTGCTTTTTCTAGGGACCAAGGGACAAGAGACAGAAACATGTACCAGAGCTCAGTAAGTACTAGAACATTGATGGAGGTTCTGGATTACCCAGCAGAATTTTCAGTCATGAGAAGACATAGCAGCTGCCAAAATCACAGCACCCAGCAGGAAAGGAGCAGAGAAGAAAGCAGGTTCTTTTCTCGCACCCTAGTATCACATGCTGGAATCAACAAGGGAGAATTTAAAGTGAAGTCTGAGGAGTCTGCCTCCTGCAGTACAGAACAGGGCTGAATAGGACAAAGAATTAGAGTTGGAAGCAGGTTGGGAAATGGAGAAAATTCAGACTATGAATGTGTATATCTATGTATGAATTCACTCAACCATATTTATATGTGGCATACATATGAGAAATGCTAATCGTTGGTATATAGTTACTCATTTCATTGCTGTGACCAAATTCCTGACAAAAAGCAGCTTGTGGCAGTTACTGTCTCATTGCTGGAATAAAACACCTGGCCAGAAACAGCTGATGGAAGGAAAGGGTTCAATTAAGCTTACAGTCTCAACAGGAAGTTCCACTGTGGCATGGCTTAGCAAGACAACTGAATGTTACATCTTGTCACATCAGCTGGGAGGAAGTTGCAAGAGTGAGCTGGCTCTGAACATCCAGATGGCTGAGCCTCAAGGCCCAATCCCCAGTGACACACCTCTTCCAGCAAGGATCTACCTGCTGGGGATAGAGCCTGAGGTTTAATCATATGTGTGTTTTCCAGTTTATAATATAAGTCTTCAAAATATTAACTAATGATCCTCTGGATTTCATTTATACCTATTTTAATAACCTCTTTTGTCTCCAATTTGATTCATTTGGGTCTTCTCACCTTCCTTTGGTTAGTTTAGCTAGTTTGTTGATCTGTTTTATCTTTTCAAAGAACCAAGTCTTTCTCCCACTGATTCCTTACAGTGTTTCCTTAACTTTTTACTTCATTAATTCCTTCCCTCATCTTTATTATTTCTTTCCATCTGTTAATTTTGAGTTTTGATGGCTCTTACTATTCTTAGACCTTAAATCTCATCATCAGGATACATGCTTTAGATCTTTTTTTCCCTACCATGATGGGCTTTACCTCCTCAAACTGTAGCACAAAACAAGCACTTCCTCCCTTAAGTTGCTTCTTGTCAGGTATTTGATCATAGCAATGAGAAAAGAACTAAAGCAGGACATTGGTGCTAAGAAATAAGGCCATTGGTGTGATAAGCCTGACCATGTGGTTCATAGGCATTGGAACTGGTTTGCCAGAGGAATGCAGAAGAGTTTGGAACTTTGGGCTAGGAATACTCTAAATGCTCTAACCAGAGATTAATGGGCCATTCAGATGGGAATTTGGAAGATCAGAATGCCAAGAGAAATGTAAATAGTGGAGGTCTGGTTGATAAGGTTACAGAAGGGAGAAAGACTCTATTAGGAACCTGGCTAGAGGCTATCCATGTTATATTGTGCCAAAGAATCTGGCTTCATTCTGCCTATGCCTTCAGAACATGAATGGCGCAAAATTCAAAAGTAATGCACTAATTTGTGTGGTAGAGGAAATGTCCAGACAGAATAGTATTCAATCTGTGTCACAGTTATTGCTCACTGCTATGAAACAGGTATGCATTAGAGTCATGAGCGAGTGAAGTAAAAAATGTGAAAATGGGGCTGGAGAGATGGCTTAGCGGTTAAGCGCTTGCCTGTGAAGCCTAAGGACCCCTGTTCGAGGCTCGGTTCCCCAGGTCCCACGTTAGCCAGATGCACAAGGGGGCGCACGTGTCTGGAGTTCGTTTGCAGAGGCTGGAAGCCCTGGCGTGCCCATTCTCTCTCTCCCTCTATCTGTCTTTCTCTCTGTGTCTGTCGCTCTCAAATAAATAAATAAATAAATAAATAAATAAATAAATAAATAAATAATTTTTAAAAAATGTGAAAATGTGTCATTGTGTGGAAGCAATTTTGGGTTTTGAATAAGGCAGGTACCAAGAAAGAATCTATAATTGTTGAAGAAATCTGCACTTTCAAAAAGTAAATTCTGTGCTGGAGAGATGTCTTAGTGGTTAAGACACTTGCCTACAAAGCCAAAGAACCAACCCAGGTTTGACTCCCCAGGACCCACATAAGCCAGATGCACAAGGGGGTTTGTGCATCTGGAGTTCATTTGCAGTGGCTAGAGGCCCTGGAATACCTATTCTCTCTCCCTACCTTTCTCTCTCTGACTATTTCTCTGTCTCTCAGATAAATAAATAAAATAAGTAAACTCGAGGGCTGGAGAGATAGCTCAGCAGTTGAGGTATTTGCCTGCAAAGTCTAAGGACATGAGCTCAATTCCCCAGTACCCACGTAAAGCCAGATGCACAGGTGGCACATGTGTCTAGAGTTCATTTGCAGTGGCTGAAGGCCCTGATGTGCCCATTATCTCTCTCTATCTCACTCTCATAAATAAATAAATATTTTAAAAAAGCAAATGCCAGTGTCGCACTAGGACTATGGGAAAGGTTCCTTGAGGACAAGACTCCACCAATCAGAAACTATCTTATTTTTTAAACTTTATATGTTTATTTAGTGTGTGTAGGGGTGGGGCATGCATCACACTCATGCCACAGTACACATGTGAAGGTTAGAGAGTTGCTCCTTGCCTTCCACCTTGTTTTCAGACCGTGTCTCTCATCATTGTTTCCTGCTCCATTTGTAAGCTTCAAGGAAATCTGCTGTCTCTACCTCCCTTCCCTGGGAGACCATATGCCCATCATAGCATCTAGCTTTTATATGTGGTTTTAGGATCTAAACTCAGGTACTAAGATTTGTGTGACAAAAGCTTTATCCACTGAGACATTTCCCCAGCCCTAACACCATCTACTGAAAATCCTAATTCATTTAAAAGTAGAAAGCCTAAGTTGAAGGGACTCCCTACTCAAACACAACCACTTATGGAAGTGCTTCACAGGGACAGCCTAGAAGGCACACAGAGGCTGATGTAACTAAGATGACCAGGCTCCATCTCAAGCTAGCACCAGAACTTGACAGCATTGTTGATGTGATGCTGGTTTTGCATGCATGAATAATGCAGGATTGCCTTGCCAGTGTCCAGCCCTGGCTTGAAGGAGGGTCCCCGAAGAGAGGTGTGAAAGGGAGCAGCGAAATAACGACTCGAAGTCAAGTTCTGGTGCAAGCTGACAGGCTAATGTTGAAGGCAGTTGAGTTTTTCCGTCTTTCTCTTTTTTTCTTTCTTTCTTTCTCTCTCTCTCTCCCTCTCTCTGCCACAGCTCTTAGCCTCAGTCTTTTATTTTCTGATCACGTCATGCAAGAACAAACTTCAAGAAAGGTACAATTTCACAGAATTCATAGAAACTTTTTGTTATTCCTTATCATCAAACAATCCCATAACTATTCACCTCAAGTAAAGTCGTCATGCCCCTGTAATGATTAACTGTTTTCACATTTTCCCCATGTATGTGTGGTCAAGCACTTGTGATTTCCTGGACTTCTATTTTCAATTACTCTATTAAAGGTGAGAGGCAAAACAACCACAAATGGGGCTTCCCATCATTAATCACTGATCCGGCAGATCCATTTATCCTTTAATTATTTATTTTGAAGTTTCCTTTTTACGTCCCTCCAATACTTAGACTTTGGTCCCCCCAATTGAACTATTTCTGACTTCGGTTGTTTTTCTGTAAGGGTTCCTGGTAAAGAGTCAATTGCAATTGCCACCATTTAGAAAAATTAGTCATATAACAATGTTTACGTTGTTCCAGGAGGTTCATTGTTTCCTCCTAAGTTTACTGTACTCCATGCCTGACTTTCTTTAAGGCCTTTAAGGAAAACAATTATCTTTGACCCATTTTCTTGTTTTTCCAATTCTATGCCAGAGCCTCTTTCAGATACATTGACCAACACTTTACCGACACCAATTTTTACTGGAAAAGTAAACTTAGAGATTGGGACACCAAGTGAAAGACAGAGAAAGACAAACATTATATAGAAAAGCCACATATTTCTGTAGCATAGAGAGCCAAGGATTTTTCTATAGAGGGGCCACATTGGACTTCAAGGAAGAGACAGCTGGGCTGGAACTACGTCAAGCAGCTCTTCAGCGCTCGATTCCTCGTGATCCTGAAATGGCATGCTTGCCGTCTCCGGCACAGGATTAAGGGAAGGATGGTGTCTTGCATCACCATTTCAGAGATCCACTGAAGTCAGGCTACGTGTCAAAGTCCCTCAGAGGCCAATGTGAAAATGAAGCCTAAGCTGCAACGTTGGAGATGCCAGAACCATGAGGTATCTATGAGGACAGCTCTATGCACAAAACAGAAATGGCCCAAGAGAGGCTAAATGTACTCCTGGAGGAGTTGGATGACCCAAGGCCTTTGGATCCCAGATGATTCTATCACAAATCCCAGATGCTGGACATGGAGCTACAGGATTTGGTGTTTGCCCTGCTGATTTTCAGTCTTTCTTTGGTCAGATCTTTCCTTGCTGTGCCCTAATTTCCTTCTGGAATGGAACTGTTTATTCTTTGCTATTGCATGTTGGAAGTATGCAACTTGTTTTTTGATATTATAGGGATTCACCATTAAGAGATTGCCTGAGTCTCAGAAGAGACTCTACTTACACTTTTGAACAAACTTAAGACTATTAAAGACTGTGTGGGGCTTTTGCAGTTACTGCATTCACTTCGCATTATTAGATGACCATGAGCCTGTGGGGAGGGGGAGTGGAAGAGTATAGCTTAAAGTGCTATGTTTAGGTATCAAGTTGAGAAGGAATAGATGATATAATAGCTAATCTTTATTACCAACTAACTAACTCTATTGGATCCAGAATCACCTGGGAGACAAATCTATGTCTACTTGTCTGCATTATCTTAGTCTGTCAGTTTTTACTTTAATATTTAAAATATTTGCTATCATCTGGATTTTTATTTATGATTTACTTTTTCTTGATGAATTCATTATGATACTCTCATTGTATCAACATGAAATGGCTCTTTTCTCTGATCATATGCCTTGAATTGTAGTCTATTTGTATATCTACTTTTGTGAAATGCTTGTTAAAATATTATTGTGCTCTGTATTTTTATTGTAGAGCTGTAAGAATTCTTTGTATATGACTAACAGTTTAGACTTTTAGCTGAATATTTATTACAGATACATGTCAGACAACATTCTCTTCCTATGTGTGGCTTGCCTTTTTTTACTTTCTTATAGTGACTAAGAGCAGAATTCTTAATATTTATAAAAAGTAAGAAGGCCGGGGTGATGGCTCACTGCTTAAAGACATTTGCTGGCAATTCCCCAGTAAGCCAGATGTACAAAGTGGTGCGTGTATCTGGAATTCATTTGCAGTGGCAAGAGGCCATGGCCTGCCCATTCATTCTCTCTCTCTCTCTCTCTCTCTCTCTCTCATTCTCTCTCTCCCAAATAAGTATTCTTTAAAAAGAAAGATTAAATAATTTTAATGATTTTTATGGCTCAAGTGATTCATTTTATTCATACATCTCTTGCTTTCCCCTAGTTTGCAGATTTTCCCCATGTTCCTTATAGAAGTTGTATGCTTTCAGCTTTAATTGTGAGATCAGACTTATTTGAAGGTTCAACATTTGTATGAGCAGTAAGTTTTAAATGATTTATCTTGGTTTCTTTGGTGAAAATCAATAGATCATGTGTGAGTGGTTCTATTTCTGAATTTCTCTGTTTGACTCTTAATAGTACAGTCTTCTTTGGTATAGTTTGATGTCTTAAACTCATATAGCTTGATGCCTTAAATACCTCATTCTAATGAAAATAGTTGGGCCTGTCTTTTGTTGTTTCATAGAAGAGTAAAGTTAGATAATGTAATGTATATCCTGTGATTTTTATTGTAGTTTTATTTTATCTATGGCTCAATTTAGGAAGAACTGTCATTTTACCAAGGCTGAGCACTCCATGAAAATAGTTCACCTCTCAATTTATTGATTTTACTGAATTATGTTTTGTAGACTTCATTTCAAAATAATACTAATTTATCCCTAAGCCTTCACAATTTGATATTATGGTAAATGGTAATGATTTAGCTTTATTTTCCAATTGAGTTACTAGCATATGACATTGTAATTAATTTTTTTAAGATTTTTATTTATTTATTTGAGAGTGACAGAGAGAGAAAGAGGCAGATAGAGAGTGAGAGAGTGAATGGGTGTGCCAGGGCTTCCAGCCACTACAAACAAACTCCAGACGTTTGTGCCTCCTTGTGTATCTGGCTAACGTGGGTCCAGGGGAATAGAACCTCGAACCAGGGTCCTTAGGCTTCACAGGCAAGCGCTTAACTGCTATGCCATCTCTGCAGCCCTGTAATTAATATTTGAACACTGTATCTTAGGACCTTGCTAAGCTCATGACTCCTTCAGCTTTTTGTAGGTTTCTTGAGATTTTTGATATATAGGATTGTATTGGTTGTGGCCTCTAGTAAAATATTGAAAAACTAGTGAAGACTAAAATTTTTGCTTGTTTATCATATTAGGAGTAAATTATATTGTTCTTCTATTAAGTATTTTATTAACTATATGTGTTTATGGATGCCAGTTATTAGGTTGTTTGATTTCGTAAGAAGTAGCCATACTCCATTTTAGAACAGTTGTACAATTTTTCATTCCCATAAAAATTTAGGAGTGATGTCTATCCTGTCTTCTGCACTATTTGACTTTTAACCTATTCATTTTAGTAGGCTCCTTTTAGACACCATCTAGTCAGGTCTTACATTCTCATTATCTCTACTTTATCACTGAAATATTTATGCCATTTCCATCTAATCCAACAAGTGATATGATTGAATGTAAATCTGTCATTGTTATAGTCTTTCCATTAGACATTTCACATTACTCCACCTCTTGGTGTGACACTGGTTTCTTCTTTCCTGTAGTGCTTCAAATTGAATAGTTTCTAGTAAATCATTTCAGGTTCAGTCATATTTTTCTTCTATATCTTATTGTTTCTTAATCCTATTCAGAAATTTTTCATTATATATAAAATGCTACTTTTATTTTAAAATATTTTTTATTTATTTGAGAGAGAGAGAATGGGCACACCATAACATCTTGCTACTCCACACAAGCTCCAGACACATGCACCACTTTGTGCATCTGGCTTTTATGTGGTTACTGGGGAATCAAACCCAGACCATGCTTTTAGCCATGGAGCCACCTCTCTAGCACCTGTAATATTTTTCTAAAAATATAATTTTGCTTTTTGTACTATTTATCCTCTCAATGTGTATTTTTCAAACACTTGAACTTATTTTTAGGAGTTCTTTTAGCAAGTTTGCTATTTCCATTTTGAAGTTCATTTCTGCTGACAGTGGGAATAGGAAAATATTTTATTTTATTTTTTAAATGCATTATTATTACTATTACGAGCTCATCACTGAAATAGACTCAAAACTTTTGTTACTAGTAACTAGGGGTGATGGTCAGTGGCACAGTTTCCATTTCCACCTCTTGAGTCCTAGGCCCACTAGTTGGGGCTATAGGATAAACAGTATTGAATGATCATTCAGAGCATACTAAACCTTCTGGAGAATCCGGACCCAGCCTTTTTCACCTAGCTATTTCCACCTAATTGACATTGCCTTCCAAAAGCTATTCAACCATTTTATCAAGCCACCTGCTACAACATGGTGGGATAACAGGTCAGACCAGTCAACTTCATGGTGAGCCCACTGCCACACTTATTTGGCTATGAAGTGAATCCCTGGTCTGCAAAAAATGCTATGTGGAATGCCATGGGCCATTGAGCAATGGCAGGGAGGGTCAAGGAAAAAGGTTGGGTACTCTCTATAATATAGATTATCCTACTTAACAGTTGCAGTCCTCTCCTGCGGTCACTTTTTGATGAGCATTTACATGGGATACAAATATCCTCACATCCTTTACCTATATGTAGAGGTTTATCCATATTCCTCATTGCCAAATGTCTTTCTTGCCAATTTCCTAATCATGCTCCTTTCAGGTTTCTGACCATCCAGCCAAACCATTGGCTACAACCCATGAATGAGTATATAATCACACATATAGCAATTTTTCCTTCCATGCAAAATGTATGGCAATGTACACTGCCCAAATTTCTTCCTATTGTGAAAATTTCCCTTCATGCCTATCCTTTGGATAGGACAATGGTCTATGTTCAAATGATGCTTTCATAGCATGAAGAATCATCTGTAAATCCAGCCCTAGTTTTCTTTTCTTAAGTAAACTGAGCATAGAGAAGGCATTGCAAGTAGGAGTCATAGCATTTGGTAATTTCTTCATGTAACTGATTTGTGCCTTCAGGACCTAATAAGGCCTGATCACACATATACCACTTCCATTTGAAGATGGACCACTGTTGTGCACGTCCAACTTCATGGCTTGGAAAGTCAGATATGCCCTGTTCATTATGGGTAGCTCATATCACATGATAACCAGTAACAGGACAAGATGTATTTCTCAAAGGGAGAATAGTTTCTGCAGATGACAACAGGGTCATACTCCAAAACCCCAAGGGCCTCCACCATGACTGACCAATGGGGGCCTGCCAAAGTCCCCAGACAGCATCCCTCTCATACCATCATGCCTGCTGGATCAGATGTTCCAAGTGAGCAGCCCGCACAGTAGCCTGGACCTGGTAAAGATCTTTCTCCTTTTTCAAGCCTCACTCAGAACTAGCAGACTTCTTAGCTACTTGGTATGCTATCTAAGGTAACACAACTAAGTAAGGAATGCACTGCCTTCAAAAAGCAAATAGGCCCACTAGGTGTTGCACTTCTTTGTTGGTAGAGGCCAAGTGCACCAACTTACCATTCACTATAGAAGGAATATCTCTGCATGTCTCATACCACTGGACTCCTAGGAATTTTAATAAGGAAGAAAGCCTTTGAATATGGTTGGATTTATTACCCACCCTCTGACAGAAAAAGGCTTTATTAATAAGATGCATGGTTAATACTTCCTGTTCACTCCATCTAACCAGAATAATATCATCAATGAAATGGATGAGTGAAACCTTGTGGAAGAGACAGGAGATCAATATCCTAGGAGATTAAGTTATGACAGTGCTGGAGAGTTAATATGCCCTTGATACAGGGAGTAAAGGTGTACTAGTGGCTTTGCCAGCTGAAAGCATACTTGGCTAGGCCTTACATAGAGAAAGAATAACTTGTTAGCTGAATACCAGGTACCAGGAGATGTATTAATATGATGAAGCAAAGAAATGACATCTGGTACAGTAGTCTCAACTGGAGTCATCACTTAAGTTTGTAGTAATCAACTGACATTCTCCAAGATGTCATCCATCTTCTGCAGAGGCCAAATAGGAGAGTTAAATGGAGATGTGGTGGGAACCACTACCCCTGCATCTTTCAAGTCCTTGGTGGAATCTCCCTCCAGGGATATAATACTGATTTTGGTTTACTATTTTCTCAGGCAGAGGTAACTTGAATGGCTTCCATTTGGCATTTTTAACTATAATAACCTTCACACCACTAGTGAAAGAGCTTATGTGGAGATTCTGCCATCTCCTATGTATACTTACCCCAATTATGCACTCGGGGCTGACAGAATAACACAGGATGAATTTGGGAACCGACTGGACACACTGTAAATTGGACATTGTCGTTATCATATTGGCTGCTTTCTTAAGTCCCTACTTTGATTGATGGTCCAATCCTTGCTGCTTAGGATCTCCCATAATTAACATCAGTTCAGAGCTAGCACTTAGCAGTTCCTGAAAGTGTGATCATTTCCTTTGATGCCATGTACAGCTACCATGGTAAAAGCTCAGAGACTCTTTCGGGGAAGGATGGGAGGAAGGTGAAACAATAAATGGTATTTTAGGGTAATTATGGTCCTTCCTCAGAGGACCTGGCCTTCCCTTCATTCATGGTTCAGGAAATTGCTTGAGAGGCCATGACTCACTCTTGTATGATTCAAGGTAGCCTTTCATTCATTCGCTCTGGAATGTTTCTGCTTGTACAGATCAAAAAAGAATTTAGTAGGCTTTCTTTCCATTTTACTTCTGGGAAGACCATGATCCACTAGGTAAAATACATAAGGAATTTAGGCTACCTCTTCTGCAGACTGCTTTATGACTTTCTCTAATTTGCAACCATTTTGGCATCCCCAAGCCCTGTCCTCTGACCTCACCTGTCAATAACAACAGAGCTTCCTGCGTGGCCCTATATGGACTGGGCTGTACATTCAGGCATCCCATCCTTACTTGGGTGCCCTCTGTAAGAAGTTGACATTCTTCCAGTTTATGCTCTCTTTTTATTATTATTATTTTTATTTGAGAGAGACAGAAAGAGAGAGAGAATGGGTGTGCCAGAGCCTTCAGCCACTGCAAACAAATTCCAAATGTGTGTGCCCCCTTGAGCACATGTGCACCATGGTGAGCTTGTGTCACTGCATCTGACTTATGTGGAACCTGGAGATTCAGACAAGAGTTCTTAGGCTTTGCAGGTAAGTGCCTTAACCATTAAGCCATCTCTCTAGCCTGCAGTTTCTGCTTAGTTTTGGCCACTCTCCAGTGTCATTATTCAAAATCCATCGTGGTTACCTATGGGAGGGTTAGTACAATGAAAACTACTCTATCATTACTAGATGCAAACTCTTAATCTACATGAATCTACATGATCTACATGAATCAGAATTAATAGCATTGAAAATTACATATCTTAAAACCTTTCCAAAAAGTATAATTTTATTATTTTTATTTTATCTACTTTCTAACACTCTAAAAATTCTTTTCTGATTGCCAAAACAAGCAAGGGTGCTGTTTTCCTGGTGAGCCGGATACCAGCACAAGGGTGAAGGAAATCAACACAGAGAAAAATTAACTCCTACCAAATCAGACAGTCAGAGACCCAGAGGCCCCCAATGCCTCATCACTGAAGCGAACCAAAAATGAACCCAACGTGGCTCAGGGAAATTTTGCAGAAGAGGGGGCGGAAAGAATGTCAGAGCCACATGTTGGGTCATGATATGCAGAGACATTTATCCTACCCATAACTGAGGGCTAACTCCACAATGCATGACCCATATACCTCAACAAGGAGGAGCCAAGGGGAGGGGGTAGGTCACAGATGAGCCTAATAATGGTACCAAACTGCCTGTATTTTCTGAATACAAAACTAGTTAATTAAAAAAATTAAAAATAAAATAAAATACTTTTCTGTATAAGTTAGGTGTAATTAGTTTGCCTCATAAGCAGAAGAGGTGTTTTTTTTTTCTTTTTTTTTTTCTTTTAAAAGAGGTGTTTTTTTAAAAAAATCACTACGGTTCATCTTTGCTTGTTCCTTTTTCAATACTTTCTTTCTTTATTTGAGAGAGAGTTGGCACACTAGGGCCTCAAGCCACTGCGAGCAAACTCCAGATGCAAGGGCCACCTTGTACATCTGGCTTACATGAGTCCTTAGGAACTGAACCTGGGTCCTTAGGCTTTGTCGACAAGTGCCTTAACAGCTAAGCCATCTCTCCAGCCCTTTGCTTATTCCCTGATGATTAAACTTAATTTACCAGAGTACATAGTTCTTAAGAATTTTCAGGGATTTTTTTCTATCAAGGTGTGATGTGTAAGTAATGTTTGTGGTATTTTGAGTCAAACTGACCCTGAAAACAACTTAATCTCTGTTAATCCTCAGAACTACAATGCTAACATTATGTAGACAGTGAGGGACACTTGGCTGGTGGGACTTTGTAGTGAAAAAGATTATTTTTAGAGTAGATGAGATATGGATTGTTTCACCAGTCTCTGGACTATTTTCTTTTGCTCTGGAAGGTTATTGTCCTCATACGTGGGGAGAATGGAAACCTCCCACACTTTGGACTGCTGCCTTCTGCATGAGCACAACCGAGCCAACAGCTTCTGCCCCCAGGCAAATGGCTGGACCTACTGGAATAGTTCTTGCAAACTGCCATGCTTCTTGGACCTGAACTTTTACCATTCCACATTCCTCATTGTAATCACACCAAAGTGACTTACCAGGGTCCTGGCTGGCATGGTGTTGCACTCAACAAGTGAAGCACATGCAGACCCCGTTGTCAAGGCAGACAATGATGAATACTGATGAAGAAATGCAGATGGCTCGACATAAACACTCAATGACGATTCCTTTAAGTCTGTGGTCTACTGTGTCTACAGGGCGCCAAACATCTGGAGGAAAGATGTAACGTTCAGTCAGAAAGCTCGCTGTTCTTCCAGGTAATTGAATAGACTTTTATGTGAATTGTATAAACCCTTAAATTATACTAGTTATACCAACTTATAGTTGTATAATGATTTACAACTGCAGTGTGTTCATGTGTGTGTAGTAAATATGCCCATGCCTGCATGTATGTATAAAGCCTCATTTAATGACCACATCTTTCAGTTTATTTATCTCATTTTACAGAGGGGAATTTGAGAGCCTTTATCAAACATGGATTGGTCTCATACTCTGGGCCAGACACAAGGCCTACAAAGAAAGAAACAAAACAAGCCTTGCCCAGAAGGTTCCTGCAGACCAGGGGAGGGGCTTGAAACTGAATGAACTTGACTTACCCAAGGTCACACAACTAGTTGCTGTCAGACCTGGGACTTGGGCCAACTTTTCTGGTACCAAGACCAGTGCTCTGTTCACAGCTGCCTTCAATAAAGGCCATATGCACTTACAGAACAGGGAATACAAGGGGAAGGGACAGGGTGCCATGGGCATTGGAGAAGTCTTATTAACAACACTGAGATCAGAAATGAAGGAACAGTCACTAAAAGTACAGTTATTAAGACTACGACCAGTCTTGGAAAATGTTTTCTGATGTAATGTTGTGGGGGAGAGGCAATGGCAAGCCTCCCACAGCCACTAGATACACATGTGGACAGACACCGGAGAATGGGCAAACAGTTGGAATATTTTTCAGGTGTCAGAGTTATGGCTAAACTTGGCTTTTTCTCCCCTTCTCCCCTTCTTTTTTTTTGTTTTGTTTGTTTGTTTGTTTTGGTTTTTCAAGGTAGGGTCTCACTCTGGCTCAGGCTGACCTGGAATTCACTATGTAGTCTCAGGGTGGCCTCGAACTCATGGCGATCCTCCTACTTCTGCCTCCCGAGTGCTGGGATTAAAGGCATGCACCACCATGCCTGGCTCCCCTTCTTTTTTTATGTGTGTGCCTTTTGGTTGATATTCCTAGAATTCAAGTTATAAACAAGCAAAGGGAACATCACAGAAAGATTAAGGTTCTTGAATTCAAACAGAACTGGATTCAAGTCCTGGTTTTAGAATGACTAGCTATATGATCATGGAAAAGCTATTTGATGTCTCTGTCCTCAGTTTCTTTGGCAGAGGATCCTGCTAACCTAGCAGTGTTGCATTGAGAAGTGGAGGTTCTGTTAGGCACCTGGGACATACTCAACCTGCAATTATGTGTGTCACCATTATTATCTAGCGTGAACTATAGAGTGCGTTGGAGGTGGGCAGGCTGTGGCTGCTGGGAAGCACAGGCAGGCTGAGAGCCAGTCACAGTGTCTATAACCCAAAGAATATACCTGGAGTCATCCTCAACAGTGGCAAAACAGGAAATGGGCCAAGTCCTGGGAATAAAAACATGTACAAAACCCTACCTTGCCTTAAAGAGTTTATCACCCATCTTTTGGCTCTCCTCAATAAATATGCATTAAGCATCCCCTATCAGTCAGAGACTTAAAAAGAAGTGAGGGTGAAAGGATAAATAGGAATGGGGGATGCATGCTAAGGAGATGTCTCAGTTAATAAAGTGCTTGGTTCGGTTCAATTGTGAGGACCTGAGTTTGGATCCCCAGAACTAACATAAAACCCACATTCCAATAATCCCAGCCCTGGGGAGGCAGACAGGAGATCCCTGAGGCTTGTTAGCCAACTAATCTAGCCAAATAAGTGAGCCTTAGCTTCATTGATAAAAACTGTGTGTAGTGGGCAGGTTCAGGTCACTGGGATGAACCTCCAGACCAGACAAGGTTTATGGGAGGAAGAAGGGATTTGAAGCTTACAGATCCAGGGGAAGGTTCCATCATGGCAAGAAAAAGAAAAACCCCACCACCAAAAGCAAAAGCAAAAGCTGGCAGCCAGACCTCAGGTAGCCACAGGCAGAACTCAGGCACTTTGTAGACTTTAGGCTGAAATTCAGATCTCTCAGTGATGCCTCCACCAGCCAGGTAGCTGGAAATCCAAGAAGCTTTAATAAAACTCCTGAATCTATTGGGGTGCATTTGTTCAAACTACCACATTCTGCCCGTAGCCCCAAGAGATTCATAACTGTCTCACATTGTAAATTGTATTCAGCACAACTTCAAAGGTCCCATTAGTCTTTACCAAAAGAAGATAGTCCCAAAGTCCCAAGTCTCCTCTGAAATTTAAGATGGTCTCTTAGCTGTGAGTCCTGTAAAATCAAAACAAGTTATATACTTGTAACATATAAAGGTACAGAGTAAATATTTCCAACTGTTGTAAGACATAACAGGAAGAGACCGGAAGAATGCAAACTCTACAACCATGAAGCAAACATCAACCATCTGTAGCCCAAGTCTGATATCATAAGCAGTGACCAGTGAGGTATCTCTGGATTTTCCAGTTCTATCGCTCCAGCAAGGCTGAATAGCCAGGGAAAAACTTCCTTCCTAGGTGCACTCCATGGTAGCCCTTGCACAGTCCTGGTATATTCAAAATATCTTTGGGTCTTCATGCAAACCACAGTCCATCTCCCAGTGGCTTTGCCAGCCTCTCAGTGTGATCATGCCCTGGCTTATGCCACGTCTCAGCAGCAGTTCACCATGTGCACTTCATGACCCACTCCATGCTTCTGAAACCAGTACCAGGTGTGCAGGCACTGCCATATTCTGGCACCAATTCTGTAGTAGACAGCCTTGGGTTGCTGGGATGAACCTCCAGACCAAACACAGCAGGTGTGGTGGTGTACTCCCTTAATCCCAGCACTCAGGAGGCAGAGGTAGAGGATCACCTTGAGTTCGAGCGCACCCGGAGACTACATAGTGAATCCCAAGTGAGCCTGGGCTAGAGCGAGACTCTACCATGAAGAACCAAAAAATTAAAAAAGTAAGATGGAGAGTGATTGGTTGAGGAAGACACCAGGTGACAAGCTCTAGCCTCCATGCACACTCATACGTGTGCACCGACATACATAAGAACACAAGCAAGCATACAAACCTCACACACATACACAAACCATAAAAAGAGAAATAAGACTTAAATGTAGTGTATTCAAGTGGTTGAGTGGTTGCCTAAGATGCTCAAGGCCCTAGGTTCCATTCCCAGCACTGGAAGAAAATAAAAAGAAAACAAAGAGATTAACGGGACGTCATCCTTACCATAGCTCACTGGAGGAAGACACTCATGGGAATAGACAACACAGTGAGAAGATCACAACCCTGAAGACAGCCTTATAGAAACACAGATAAACACCTCGCCAGCCTGGGGGAGAAGAGCAGGTAGCCTGCGGAGGATTTCTGAAAGTGTGAGTCCCCAGGGCTAAGCCATGAGCATTAGCGTGAGCTACTTAGGAAAAGAGGACTAGAGAGGGAATACATACACAACAGTGTTTTCTTTCCTTCCTTCCTTCTTTCTTTCTTTCTTTTTGTTTTGTTTTTCGAGGTAGGGTCTCACTCTAGCTCAGGCTGTCCTGGAGTTCACTATGTAGTCTCAGGCTGGCCTTGAACTCATAGTAATCCCCTGACCTCAACCTCCTGAGTGCTGGGATTAAAGGCATGCACCACCATGCCTGGCTCTTTCTTCTTTTTTTATTGACAACTGCTGTAATTATAGACAATAAGCCATGGTAATCTCCATCCCCCCCCCCCCAATTTCCCCTTTGCAACTCCACTCTCTATCATAACACTTCCCCCTCTCAGTCTCTCTTTTATTTTGATGTCATCATCTTTTCCTCCTATTATAATGGTCTTGTGTAGATAGTGTCAGTCACTGTGAGGTCATGGATAGCCAGGCCATTTTGTGTCTGGAAGAGCACGCTGTAAGGAGTCCTGACCTTCCTTGGGCTCTTACATTCTTTCTGTCACCTTTTCTGCAATGGAATCTGAACATTGAAAGGTGTGATAGAGATGTTTCAGTGCTGAGCCCTCCTCTGTCAGTTCTTCTCAGCACTATGGTGCCTTCTGAGTCATCCCAAAGTCTCTGTCATCTGAAAAGAGAAGCTTTTCTAAACAAAAGTGAGAGTAGCATAAATATATGGAAAAGAACACTGGTTTCTGGGCAGTTTGGTGTGTATAGTATGTACTTTTAGGCAGAATGCTGCAGATGTTACACTCCTAGGGCTCATGACTTCCCCCTTCATAGGTTTTCAGTATTCCTTCCCATGGAGTGGGCCGGCAGTTCAATTACAGGGCAGTTGTTTTCCCCCATAACAGACATGCCACTATTGCACCTGTTGGCTCATTTGGCCTGGCTGGCCAAATTTAAGGCTTACAGTGTCTACTGTTGTTTATCTCCAGTGGTGATTTTCTCTCTCTCCCATGGAATTACATGCAGCATAGCTTTTTCCAGCTTTCTGTCAGCTGGTCTCCATAGGGGAGGTTTTCAGCTCAGCTCCAACAGGATTTCTCAGTGATCTTGCAGCCCAAGTATGTGAAGTCTTCAGCAATAGGGTCTTACCATCTATTCCTGATGGGAAACTGAGAGCCTTGGCAATGGCCTGTAAGGTTTTGGGGACATCAGGAACCTCCCTGGCCAACAACTCACTGGAAGGTATCTCATCCCTGGCACTGAAAATTTTCTAGTAACAATCTATGGCTTCTGGGTGTGTCAGTGTTCAAAAAAGTAGGTTTTTATATGACTTATCCATACCCTCTTAGATTTTGATTAGTCCACCCCCCAAAGTGTTTATTAAATGCACTAGCAGTTATGCTTTGCCAGAGAAGGGCAAGAGGTTAAAGAGGTGGGTGGGAACCAACTCCTAGGAGGTTTTGTTTGCCTTAATCACAGAGCAAGGAAGAACTGGAAGCCAGGTAGTAGGGGTAAGGACGTCATACTTGCATTTCAGTGTACGATCTGGAACCTGTAGGGGGAGGATGTGAGTAGGCTAAGCCCAGCAGCAGTTAGACGTCACCTCGAAGAGATCCAGAGAAACTATTCTGGATTGGGATGGTGACCGTGGAGATAGAGATAGGGTAGTGGAGACCAGATGGCAGGACTGGCTCTAATGATCTCAAGAGACAGTGAGGAGTAAAGAGAAAATGAGTAAATTCTTGAAAAGAATTTGTGACAAACCCAGTCTGCAAAAGCTTCATGGAGGAAGGAGGACATGGAGCCCTTTAAATAGAAGACGTAGCTGGGGAAGAAACAGCAGATCCTGGGCAGAGGGAAGAGAAATCACAAGGCCAAAGAAACAGTAATATTTGGATTGTGATCTTTGGCATGCCATCTATGATGTAAATTCTATCCTCCTCATGGGAAAGCTTTTGTGGACAGGCTAGATTCTGTTTTCTCCACAAAGCCTCCTTCTTTCCTAAAACTAGATATGGAAAACACAACGAGCTCAAGGTACAAAATGATTTGAAGTTCTTCTAGATCATAATCTATATAAAAAAGCAAAGTGTTGCTCTTGATGACAGGGAACTTCTGGTGGCCTTTTGATGACCCCAAGCTTCAGCCCTCTCCCCTGCCCCTGCCACGTTGCTCACATCCAGCTCCTCGTCCTGACACGCGGTGGCCTGTCAGCAGCTGTGATAGACGGACGAGCTGTGCCGAGGAAGAGAAGACGGGAAGTAAGATGCGGGAATGTGTCTGGTAATTGGTCAGGAGGAAAGGGAAAGTCAATTTTAATATATCAAAAGTTTCCATACTAACATGGGCATCACAGGGCTGCTCCAAGGGGTAGAATATGATCAGCAATCTGTTCAGTGAAGGACCAGATAATAGACTTGTTGATTTTGTGTAGAATTCAGTCTTGATCTCAAACCCTAAACTCTGTAGTCACAAAACAAAAGCAGCCAGAGGTAAGGCCCAAATAAGCACACCTATATTTCAATAAATTTGTATGAGCAATGGGATTTGGATTTCATAAAGTATTCATGTGTTACAAGATATGATTCTTTTAATTTCTTTTCAGATCAGTTAAAACTGAACAGAGGGCTGGAGAGGTGGCTTAGCAGTTAAGCACTTGTCTATGAAGCCTAAGGACCCCGGTTCAAGGTTCAATTCCTCAGGACCCACATTAGCCAGATGCATAAGGGGACACGTGCGCCTGGAGTTTGTTTGCAATAGCTGGAAGCCCTGGCATGCCCATTCTCTTTCTCTCCCTCTCTCTCTTCCTCTCTCTCTCTCTCTCTCTCTACCTCTCTACCTCTTTCTCTCTCTCTCTCTCTCTGTCACTCTCAAATAAATAAATAAAAATGAACAAAAAATATTTAAAACTGAACAGAAAGTTGTTGAGTAACGAGCTCTGCCACCCCTCTAGATGGAGTGGTAGAGTTTTACATTTTAAATTTCAAAATACTGCTTCCTATATTTTTCCTTTTTCACCATTTTTTTTTATTGGCAACTTCCATGATTATAAACAACATCCCATGGTAATTCACTCCCTCCCCCCACTTTCCCCTTTGAAACTCCACTTTTCATCATATCCCCTCCCCCTCTCAATCAGCCTCTCTTATTTTGATTTATGAACCATATTATGGTAGTTAAAGTATTAAAAATAGAACAAAAATAACACATAACCTCCCCTGGCTAATAAAGGAGCCAGAAGACAACTGAGCCAGGCCACTTGAGCAGGACCACCCTGTGGCTTCAGCTGGCAATCAAGGAGTTGGGCAGAACCATTCACACAGCTATGAGACTTGCTTTTGTCCAACCGGCTGGGCCAGCATCTGAGGTCCTCAGACCTTCTTGTGCAGACACGCAGGTTTTACTGATATTCACAGAACTGAATCTCTTCCTTGACTGCATGCTAACAATATTTTCTAGGTTCCAAAGATGTCTGTGATCATGTTTGGAAAATATCTGAGAGCCTTTGAGCTTTGTGTTTTCTTCTGGCAGCATGACATAGTTTCACATCAAAATAAGATGACTGAGAAGGTTCACTTCCAAGACTCTTGACAAAAAGCCCAATCACTTTCCTTGGCCTGAGCATAAATTTCTGATTTACTTTAAATAAATTACCCATATCTTGTCAAATACAGACTTTAAAACCACCAGTTTATACATTGTCTCTCCCCTGTAACCCACTTTCTTCAGAATATAAGGATTCGTATAATTACATTCCCTTTCTTTTATGCTCTGTGAAGCAGATGTTCCCCCACATTGCAGGGCAAGTCTGGGATGTTTTCATTCTCCTGTGCTCTCGTTTATGCTCTCCAAGCTATATCTGAAGTTCTAGCCACCACCCCTTCTCACCCTCTTACATGCATAATCTTTTAAAGATGCACATAGAATAAACTTGTAAAAACATAGAATTGAGGGCTGGAGAGATGGCTCAGCAGTTAAAGCACTTGTCTGCAAAACCTAACAACCCAAGTTCTATTCCCCAGTACCCGTGTAAAAGCCAGATGTACAAAGTGGTACATGCATCTGGAGCTCATTTGCAATGACTAGGGGCCCTGGCACACCCTTTCTCTCTCTTTCTGTCCATGCTTGCAAGTTGATAAATAAAAACTATTTTTACAAAACATAGAATATATCCAGGTGTGGTGGTGCATGCCTTTAATCCCAGCACTCAGGAGAATCACTGTGAGTTTGAGGCCAGTCTGAGACTACATAGTACATTCAGGTCAGCCTGGACTAGAGCAAGACCCTACCTCAAAAAACAAAATAAAATAAGTATGCCAAAGAGATATCTGTATTTCTGTGTTTATTGTAGCACTGTTTGCAATAACCAAATGATGGAATCATCTTAGGAATTCATTGATGAGATGGATGGATGGATGGATGGATGGATAGATGGATGGATAAAAAAACTGGAATGGGGCTGGAGAGATGGCTTAGTGGTTAAGGCATTTGCCTGCAAAGCCAAAGGACCTTGGTTTGATTCCCCAGGACCCTTGTAAACCAGATGCACAAGGTGGTGCATGCATCTGGAGTTCGTTTGCAGTGGCTGGAGGCTCGCTCACTTGCTCTTGCTCTCGCTCTCACTCTCTCTCTCTCTCTGCTTCTTTGCCTCTCTCAAATAAATAAATAAATAATAAAATAGTTAAAAAGAAGAAGAAAAGAAACTGGAATGTATACATATTAGAATGCTATTTAGCCATGAACAAGAATGAAGCCCTTTTGTTTGCAAGTAAATGGATGGCCCCAGAGGATGTTATTCTAAGTGAAATGAGCCAAGTACACACAAATATTGCATGTTCTCACTGAAGTCTAAGAAGTTGATCTCAGAAGAGAGTAGAGTTTGGGAAAGGCATGGAAGGGAAGCAAGAAGAGAGAGAATGTTTAATGGATATGGCATACAGCTGGAGGAGGAATAACTTCTAATGCTCTGTAGCACAGCAATTAACTATGATGGACAATTGAATTGAATATTCAAACATAGCTTAGGGAAAGATTTTTTAAATATATTTTATTTATTCATTTGAGAGATGGAGAAAGAGGGAGAGAGAAAGAGAGAGAGAAAGAATGGGCATGCTAGGGCCTCCAACCACTGCAAACAAACTCCAGACGCCTCCTTGTGCAACTGGCTTACATGGGTCCTGGGGAGTTGAACCAGGGTCCTTTGGCTTTGCAGGCAAATGCCTTAACTGCTAATTTATCTTCTTCATCCCAGGAGAGATTTTTTTAATGGTCTCAATCCAAAGAAATGATAACTACCTTAGGTGATAGGAATGCCATTGACCTCAATCTGATCATTTTACATTGTATGTGTGCACTAAAATTTTTTATACTCTGTAAATACATACAATTAGTGTGCATGAATTAAAATACACAAATAGATATACCACAAAAGGCAGGCCCAGGGGAAGTAAGACTACATATTGTAAGCTATTGTTATGGATGACTTCTGTGACGAGAATGGAGTCAACCCAGGAACTCATCAGGACCTAGACAGTACTGTAGATTGGCCTCTGAGCAGGGAGCCCATCCCTCACTGTAGGGAGAGGGATGTACTTACCCATCTGCATGCTCCAGGCAAAAGGCCTTTCCAGTCATGAGGCACAAGCCTAGCTCGGCTGGCTTCCCACAAATCTGGTTCTGAAGGAAACACACAGTCCCGCTGAAAACACATTCATCCTCGTCTCCCATTTGATCTTTCTCCCACATGCCTTTCAGATTAATGCTGGCATTTTGTTTCCATCTGGTTTCAACTCTTGGCTAGAAATGCACAAGTCCAGCCCTGGCCCTCCACTGGGCTAGGGGGCTCTGCGCAGGGCGCTACTTTGGAGCAGGGGGTAACTGTGAGAGATCTGTCGCAGATCAACTGCATGTCTTATTTCAAGTCATCAGACACTGAATGAGGACCTCCTCTGTGCCAGGTATTGTCACTTGATAGATTCCTAGTCACACTGCTGCTCAAAATTCAGTGCAGACTCCCATCTACTCTGAGTCCTCACCATGACTCACAGACCTAAAGTGACCTGTCGCCCACCTCTGACCTCATCTCCACTGAGCCTCCTCTTTTGCTCTTCCCCATCCCCGCCTTGGCACATGTGCTCCCCCTCCAGTCCGTGTTCTTCCTGCCTTCTCAGCAGGCTCCTCCCACAATGCTGTTGAAGGCGGTAGTTTCCCCACCCCTCTTCCACCTTGCTCTGTTTTTTTCTTTCTACATTGCATCTAGCACTGGCTGCTTCAGCCCAGTTTTTTTAGAAAATATAACTGGGACATATTCAAGTCCAGAAAAGTTGAAGTGAGCAAGAAGAGGAAGGAAGGGATGGATGGAGGCAGAGCAAATGGAAGAAAGTTGGGTCCAGCTGCATCTTTGAAACAAGCCCATGGCTCCTTCCTGTAGGACATCTTCAGAGAAAACATACGAAGATAATGCATCTGTAGTCTCCTTGGAGAAAGAAAAGAAAGAAATCCATCCTGAAGAATCTGTCTCCCATCAATCAACATTGACCCAATAGGTATTAGAACCCTCATTCCTCCAGGTGGTAAGAAAATGGTTGGCACACAATCTTTCACCGAAGAGGCCACAATTCAGCCCTAGGGTGGAAGGTGGGACCTGGGAGACAGAGGCACATTCCGCAAGCATGCAGCTATATAGCCTGCTGAGCCTGTGAGCCACAGGAGGGACAGGGAGCAGTCTCTGTGGTGTGCCCTAGGCCTGCCTAAGTGACTGGGGAGGGTGGCGGAGGCTCCTCAACAGAAACAATAGAAAACTTTTGACAGAGCTGCTCTAGTAAGACAAAGTAAGAATGCAGACCAGACTGTGCCTGAGCAGAAGCCACACAGCTCTCCAAGAGGGGTGTCTGTCCATCTCCATCAGCTGGGATACTACGATCTTTATATCTGCTTGTGTTCCCTGGTGCATGCCAAGCATCTAACATCACGTGGCAGGGCTTCAGTATGCTGATGAAAGGCCGGCAGGGCTATGATACTACATACAATACAGACCTAGCCCTCAAGGAGCCGCAAACACCCAGAGACTCAGGCCACTGCAATACTGATAGAGGAGCGCTGGGCCAGGCAGGCCGCACGGCTTCAGGGACACTCCCAGAGCAGCAGAGCATTGTCTCAGAGCCCCGTACTTCAACTTCAGGTGTGACAAGATGTGCCCAGCCTGGCCTCTCCAGAGAAACAAAAGTACCAGGGTTCAAATACTCCTTTCTCAGCAACTACAATGCTGCAAAAGCCACGGCCCTCCAACAGTACTGCCCACCCCACTTTCCACTCTGCCTTTCCTTGTTACACCTCATCTGGCTGCCTCGGAGGTGGATGTCTGCCCTCCCACTAAGCAGCTGCACAACCCAGTAATAAAATCTAATACTGGCAACACCAAACATGATCTAATAATGACAACACCAATGGCAGTTACCAAGCGTTCACTTGCCAGGTCACCAGCTGACTGTTTCTGTCCATTTTCTTACTTTACTACAATGGAAACTTGTTGAGAAATATGTGATGATGATCTTCATTTAATAGACAGAAAACTAATCTGAGTGAGGGCGGGGGATTCAGAAGACCAGCTGAAGTTCTGCTAGCCAGGATTTGAACTTGAAACTGACCAAGTCCAAGTGCTACACCCCTGGGTGTTAGTGCTCCCTTTTGTAAAATAAAAAGATGAACCATCCTTAAACTTCATTTTTAAAATCCTTTCCAATTAAGCTGCATCCTCAAAATGTCAAGGCCAAAGAGAAGTGACCAGTCCATTCTTGGAAGAAAGTCACTGCATGCTATCTAGGACTAAGACACCTATGGTGCACAATGGGCCATTAGTCAGGTCTCTGTCACTAGCACCCAGATCCATGGGAGCCAATCTTTCTATCTTATCTGCAAGGACATGCGTAGGGGATCAACCTGCCCAGAGCACAAATGTCACCTGAGACCATCTGACAGAGTGTCCTCTCTCATTCAAAGTCACCACACCTGACTTACGAGACCCAACTACTCACTCACTGCAGAGCCTGAGGGCGCATGCCACAGCGCAGGTCCACTGCAGCCTGTGATCTAGCAACAAGGTAGCTTAGAGCCTCTATAATCAGTCCGTATCAATGCTGTCCATTAGAAATATAGTTATGAGCCACACAAAATATTTTACATTTTTCAGGAACCCCATTTTGAAAAGGGAAGAGGTGAATTAATATTGATATTTTGTTTATTCAAAATCCAGTATATCAAATATAGCATCATTTCAGCATGTAATCATATAGACACTTAATGAGATAGTTTATTTTCCATTTTCATACTAAGCCTTTGACACCTGGTGTGTGTTTCACACTTACAGAACATCTCAGTTCAGATTAGCCACACTTCCAGGGCTCAGTAGCTACACGTAGCTTGTGGTTGCTGTGTTGGCCAGCATAGGTCTAGGTCAGGTGTCTGCTGGTGCTGATGGAGCACACACGTGTGTGCTTTCTCTTTTCTTTCTCTCTCTCTCTCCCACCTGAACACATGCACGGGTACATATTTACCCACATTCAACCCGAACAGCATAAATAACAAGGAGCCTCATCGAATCCATGCAGTGGGGAGCAGCGTATCATACAAGCTGGAGCCTTGTGCCCAGGCATCTGGGGATCCATTGGAAACAGCCTAAGGCCCAGGAGGCATGGATACCTGAAATCACCCAGTGCAGGCGAAAGAGAGGAAGTCAGCCCCTCCTGGGGAAAAGAAGACATCTGGCGCCCTGCCCTTTGAAGTGTAGTTCACCTTCTACTATCTGGAATATGAGGCCAAGGCAAAGAACTGGAAGCCTTGAAGCAATTGAGACAAGAGGTTTAGAAGTCTCTGGTCAGTTCCTTGGGAAATGAGTTTCATATGAGATGCAGGAGAAACAAGAGAATTGCTGAAAATTCATAAAGTTAGCAATGTGTGCATTTGAGTGCTGTCAAACCGCAGGAGCTGGTTGTCCACATTAACAAAAGTGTCAGCCCTAAACTCATTTGCACTGAAATTAATTGCTCCTCAAAATGAGCCCACAGAAGCTAGGGGTAGCAGGGAAGCTGTGAGCGTTTTAAAACTAAAGAGCTCAGAGATTGTTGGGGTGGGGGCTGTGGTTTTTCTAAGAATAGGATGGATTGAAAGGGATCATAAAAGAAAAAAGGAAGTAAAGAAAACATCTCCAACTTCCTTTGTAAGCTTCCAAATGCTGACCAAACGTACACATAATAAAGCAAGGGTGACTTCTCGGCCACCAGAGGACTTTCCAGGCACCCTTCCCGAAGTGTCCCCTCACAGGTACCCCGAGGCTGGGCTACAGGGTGCACACGGCCTGAGTCCTACTCCCCAGTCCTCCATCCAGACCGCAGCATCTGGGCAACACTGCAGGATTACACACGCGGGGGTGTTGACTGGGCGCGCTGGGGAGGTGGAGACCAGAGCCACATGGAAGGCACATGCAGGAAACGCACTATAGTAATCCTGTTTATAATGCTAAGAGACGGCAGAGTCCGGTCTGGGATTGATCAAGTTCCAAATCTATTTCCTGGTGGAGTAAAATTTAAACGAGAAATGTTAAAGGCAAAATCTTTAATGATGCGGGTACATCACAACAAGCTACAAGTTTATTTCCATTGGTGTTTGTGCAGATTTCTAAAGTCTGGCTTTCTCCTCACGTGTACTAGCCCAACCCTGCCAAAGCTTACAGGACTCTGAAAACTACTGCTTGTAACATAGTGATATTAACTCCAGAAAATCTGATTTTCTAACAGTTGATCTGAAGGACAACAGGCTCCTTTTTATGCAATACCTTTATCGTTTTTGTTGTTGTTGTTGCGATTTTAAACACTGCCATCTGAAAGTCTTGCCTAGTTTCACTGATGTTAGCCATCTACCCAATCATAATCCAGTTTCCAAATTTCCCTCTGAGACAAACCAAAGCTTAGATTGGGTCTGTTCCAATGCCCTGGCACACCCAGTGGAGAAGACACTCAGGCCTGAAGAGTCTCCTCAAAGCCTCTGTCTGAGCTGGCTGCCCCCCTGAGGCTGCTCTGAGTCACTGATCCCTATTGTCTCTCTCACTTAGGACGTGAGGATTTTTAAATCTTGCTGGGAAGTGGAACCTCCAGGCTCCCTGGCATAGCATTTAAACTGTAATCACATGACTCAGGAAGAAAAGCAAGTGAGGGGAAACTCATGAGGAAGAATGACAAAGGCGTCACTCCTACCATGAGCAAGCACTTTACAGTTTATGGAGGCTGCACAGAGAACCTCACGTTACCACCACTGCCTGGTCTATCTTGTTATAATAAGGAAACTGAGTCTCAGCTTGCTGACACATCTCACTTGAGGCCACATATACAACTCATGACGGATCCAGGAATTGGAGACATTCTTTAATCAAGACCCTCAATTCCATTCCTTTTGGACAGTAGAATGGATGCAATTAGCCTTACTTGATCAAACACATTTAATCACAAATTAGCATGCCTTTCATCTACTTATTTCTAAGCCCCTTTCTTCATGACTTTCTGGTGGTGATTGTGCCTAAAATGAATACAATAAGGAAAAAAATTAAATTTTACCAATTTTTATTTATTTTTATGTCTTTGCTTCTTTGAGACAGAGTCTCACTGTGTAGCCCTGGTTGGGCTGGAACTTGCTATGTAGACCAGGCTGGTCTCAACCTTGTAGTAATCCTTCCTCACCCTTCCAAGAGCTGAGGCTATAGGCAGGTGCCACCATGTCTACTTTAGCCAAATTATTTATTGGGGATCTCCATTATGAGAAATATATACTTCATGCCTATCCTCGAGAAATTTCTATAGTTTGGACAGAAGAGCTGTAGGCTACTGAGAGTCAGAAGTCCACATTGCCAAAAACATGAGCTATGCTGTGGGTGCAGGGAGACTGTGGGCCCTGTGAGAAGGGAGTATGAGTGAGCCTGGGGAATGACTTGCAAACTGCCTAAAAACCAAGGGACCCAGGACCACCTGATAAAAATAAGGGCCTGGGCCTTGGACCAGGCTTCCTGACCCAGACTGCCCAGAACAAAGGTCATCCCTGTCTTTAACCTCAAGCTCCAAGTGATCCTTCTCCTACAGAAGGTAGGGAGACAGCATGCGTAAGGCCCTGGGGCTGAGGTGGCCCAGCTGTTCTGGGGAGGAGAGGGCAGAAAAATATGGTAACGAGATCAGGAGCCGTGAGACTCAGAGAACACAAGTGCCAAAAGAGACTTAATCCATAGCAAGAGCAGGGCCATTGGGTCAGCAGGACACAGGGCAGATGTGGAAGGGCAGGGTCCAGGGAAGAAAGCTTGGCTCCCTCCTGATGGGACATGGACAAGAGGGCAACATGATCAGCTCAGTGGGCCCTGACTTCAGGGCCTCACTGGGCAGGAAGGCCTATGAGACTCTCTTGGGAACTATAGCCTGTCCTTGTTTGTGGAGGATGAACACAAGGCAGAGCCCCTTGCCAAAGCCCTGCAGGCTGGTGGGAGTTTCGATTTCATTCTTTTTTCTTTTTAATTTTTTATTTATTTATTTACTTGAGAGCAACAGACACAGAGAGAAAGATAGATAGAGGGAGAGAGAGAATGGGTGCACCAGGGCTTCCAGCCTCTGCAAACGAACTCCAGACGCGTGCGCCCCCTTGTGCATCTGGCTAACGTGGGACCTGGGGAACCGAGCCTCGAACTGGGGTCCTTAGGCTTCACAGGCAAGCACTTAACCGCTAAGCCATCTCTCCAGCCCTAGATTTCATTCTTTATGCAGAGAGAAACAATGTAGATTTTAAACTTGAAAATGACCATTTGGTTTATGTTTTACTTTTCAAATATTTATTTGTTTGAGAGAGAGGGATAAAGAGAATGGGCATGTGAGGGCCTCCTGCCATGGCAAACACAAACTCCAGTTGCATGAACCACTTTCTGCATCTAGCTTTATGTGGCTACTGGGGAATCAAGCCCAGGCTGCCAGGCTTTGTAAGCACCTCTGTAGCCCTGGGGCTTACTTCTTAGTGGGAGCTGGGGAGCTGGCTCAGGGGAAAAGCACCGCCGCAGAAGCATGAAGACTTGAGTTTGAGCCTCAGGACCCATGAAAAGTCTGGGCGAGGCTGCATTACAATAGCAACCCCAGCGCTGGGGAGGTGGAGACGGAAGGGTCTTCAGGGCTTGCTGGTTGGCATGTCTAGCCAAGTAGTGAACTTGGGTTCTATGCAAGAACTTGTCCCAAAAAGTAAGATGGAGAAAGACTGAGAAAGACACCCAAAATTCACCTCCGGTCTCCACATGCCAAAATTCATATGTGTGTGTAGGCACACACACATATGTGCCTCCTCTCTCTCCCTCTCTCTCTCTCTTTCTCTCTCTCACACACACACACACAGGAGGACATGACTCTCATCCGGGCAGGACAGGGCCAGGTGCAGGCGGGTGATGGCCACACAGATGGAGAGGAGGCCAGTGTGGAGAACAGACGAGTGCTCACAGTCCTGACCCCATCAGCATGGTAGAACAAGGTCCATAGACATCAGCGGGGCTCAGCCCATGACTGACTGGCTGGCTTGCCAAGCATGAATGCAAAGAGGCCAAGAAGGGCCGTGCACCCCATGTCTGCAGCAGTGGGAAGAAAACAAAGGGATACTCTGTCTTCCTGGAAGCTGTGATTCCACACAGCAATCCAGGTGTGCCAGCTCTGAAAGGAGAATACCAGAGCCAGATTCTTTTGGGCGTTTCTTCATGAACCTGAACCTAGGGCAGTGATCCAAATAAGAACAATGCATGTTCTGTGGAGAGCCAAGCATGAACCTCACTCCCACGGGAGACACTCACGGGAGACAACCTCTGAGGCTGACCTGAGCATCATGACCTCATAAGACCCCAAGTGGCATAGAAACTTACAGAGCCAGGGAGAGAGAATGGCCAACAAAGAAGGAAAGCACAGAGAGATAAGACACGGGGGCCTGAAGGGGAGAGGGGAGAGCAGGTAGGAAACAGGGTCTGTAGCCATGGACATGGCCGAATCATACCAGGTCAGGGCCTGTTAGAGTGAAATTGCAGAACTATATATATTCCCCTTTAATAGAGTTTTTCCTTTTATGTAAAACCAACACAGTCCTAGTAATCTATTCTGCTCACTTCCGAATCTTACGCCTTCATTTATTTACTTAGTATATGGGAATTAACACAGTTTTCTAGCCTGACACTCTTCCAACCTTAAGAGATATGTGAGGGCTAAAGAGATGAATTAGCAGTCAAGGCACTTGCCTGAAAAGCCAAAGGGCTCAGGTTTGATTCCCCAGGACCCACATAAGACAGATGTACAAAGTGGTACCTGCATCTGAATTTCATTTGCTATGGCTAGAGGCCCTGGTGCACCCATTCTCTCTCTCTCTCTCTCTCTCTCTCTCTCTCTCTCTCTCTCTCTCTTTCTCTTTCTCTGTCTCTCACTTCCTCTTTCTCTTCCTCTTTCTCTCTCTCTCTGTCAAATAAATAAATAATAAAATATTTTTAAAAAGAGAGAGATACATGAATCACCTGAGAATTTGGTTAAAATGCAGATTCTGGATCAATAGTTCAATTGATCATGTGTGTGTGTTTGTGTGTGACTGCACATGTCACACATGTAGAGGTCAGGGGACACCTTCAAGGGGCCAATCCCTGCCTTCCATCCTGTTTGACACATTCTCTCTTGTTTTGCTGTGAGCCCAGACAAACCCGCTCCATGAGCTTCAGGATTCTTCTGCCTCTGCCTCCTGCTGTTGTAGGCACACTGGCACTACAGATGCACGTGCTACTTGCAGCTGGCTTTGAGTTTTTGAAATATAAACCCTGGTCATCAGGCTTGTGCAGCAAGCGCTTCTTGCCTCTGAGCCATCTCCCCAGCTGGACCCCACAGTCCTCTGGAAACATGAGTTTTCAGGGCCTTGAAAATCACTGCCAGACCAGCTTTGGGAGGAGAGGTCATGGTCTTGGTTCACGGTTTCGGAGAGGTTTCAGCTGGTCTTGGTGGGGAAGGCACAGCAGCAGCACTGGTGAGGAGTTTGAGGCTGGAATGATCCACACACCATAGGCAGGAAGTAGGAAGTAGAAAGCGTTCCCCTGAAGTCCCCTCTTAATCCCTCCCCCACCCAGCCCATGGAATGGCACCACCCACATTTAGGGTGTGTCTTCCATCTCAGCTAATCCTCTGGATACACCCTCATAGACACACCTAGAGGCATGTGTCAGGTGTGCCTTTGGGGATTCTAAATCCAGTCAAGTTGACAATGGAGGTTAACCATCACAGAAGGCTTTGGCCCCACTGGATGTTCCTTTCATGTCCGTTTCTCACTCTAATCTGACTGACAAATAAAATGACTTCATCCTCTACTTTTGCACCCACTGTACACATAGCAATGCATTAAGGACTGAGAGAGAGAAAAAGACATATGAATAAGATATAATGCTATCTTTAAAGAACTGCAGTCTGGTTAGGGTTGAAGAGAGACATAGATGTTAACATTACCAGGTCACATATAGAATGAAATACAATGTCCCACTTTATCCACACTAAACCCCTGAATAGCAAGAGCTCTGTCTTAAAGAGAAGAAAACCAGACTATGAAAATTGAAGTAGGTTTCCAGGCTCACACAGCCACTGAAAAGTGGGGTTGGGCTTCCATCTTGGTCGATCTGGATCTAAAGTCTGTCATACTTGCCGAGGACATCCTTACATACCTAAGTGCCCTCAGCGATGAGGTTATGTGATGGGTGCATGATGAGGCATGTAAACAATTGGTTACAGGCATTCAGTGGGTGAGGTGGTGGGTGACCCCACTGTAGACTCACACACTGTAGAAATATTTAACATTGTACTAAATTTGGCTGGTTGGCCAGAGAAAATAGCAGCAGTGAGGACCTCATATTGAAAACATGGTTTCTACTGTTGTAGAAAAAAAAAGGACTTATTTGTTCATGAGTTGTCCTTTTATGGACTGCAATTCCACAGTCCACAAAGCCACATGCCCAGCCAAGAGACGCTGGCACCTCTGGCTCATGGCAGCAGATGCAAGCAGACATTTTGTCTGCAACCACCCAGCATGAGGACTGCCTGTTGAGGGAGCAGTCTTCTGTTCCACATCTGCAGAGCTAGGAGAGCAGAGGGCAGCCCCGACGTCCTGAGTGGGAGCATGCTCATTAGTGCAAAAGTTGCCCTCACGTGTGCATGAGCACTGGCTGCTCGCGCTCCGGGCCAGGCTTCTGCCACCATGATCAGCCTGTCCCAGAGTTCCCCGCCCCAGTCTTACCCATTCACTTATCCACGCAGACAGTCGCTGCCTGGGTTGACCACTAACTTGGAGCCCCCGTGGCCTTATGTCTGGGTTTCAGGAATGACTACTTTTTCTTTCACTGAGTCATTGTTACTGGATTGAGAGGAGAAGATGAAGTCCCAGGAAAGCTACCAAGTCTGTCCCCAGGACCACTCCCTGGCCACCCCAGGGGTGCCACCTGAGGCTCCATGGTGCCTGGATGGCGGCCACATGTCCCAGTTCATATTTGGAACAGCAAGAATGAAGAGAAACAAAGCAGTCTGTCATTAAACACCAGAATACCTGGAAGAAGGGCCCTCCTGGAGCCCTCTGATCACATTCTCTATCTGCTTGCCGCGAATACCTGCTTTCTAGTTCCTGCCCAGTGCACAGGAAACTGAAGTCCATGTGTGAGGGACAGGACCCCATCAAGACTCCAAGCAAGTGTTTCCCAACAGCATGGTGCAGCTTCGTCTCTAGACCTGTGTCCATTCCTGATCCCATTCATCCAACTCCGGTGACATAAGCTACACCAGGCCGCAGGTGCAGAGCAGTGTGCCAGTGGGAGTGCCTCCATGCCCGGTCAGCCTCGACCCTAAGACAAGACTCCCTGAGACATCCCAGCATTGTCAAACGAAACACCCAGCTCCCATGGTGTGTCTCATCACTACAAGTCCACGTGACAGAGACCTGAGGGCTCCAGCATTTCTTTTGCCGAACATTATGGAGATAGTTTCTGGAACCTATGAAATCCTTCTCTTTCCACCAGCTGCTGACTAAGGGCAGCATCAATGTCCAAGGATGACACTTTAATACAAATTGAGCCCTTGCCATAATGAAACGAGCTGGGCTTTGGGGGGTGATTTGTTTAAAAGCCACATCATAAATCAGGAGTCAGTTTTTCTTTCTTCCAGGCCTGACAGGCTCACCTTTACACTGAATTAATCGCATCTGAAACTTGACCTCATAACCCCCCAGCCTGCTGGAAACATGTGCACTAGGACTTCCAGTCAAAGCAGCAAGAACTTAAATTGTTCCACATTTTTAATAAATGAGCCAGGAACCCACGGGGTGACTCCCATTGACCTTGGTGCTCAACATATTGATCAAATGAAGAGGACACAGTTGGATTGGCAGACACCAGACCGGGGAGAACATTTACTCACATTGGCAGGCCTGTGCCTGGACAAAACTGATTCATACTCTTAAGTCGCCAGAGTGACTCTCAGCCTGAAGGAAAGTCCAGAGACATTAACTGCCAATAACAGCTCAGTTGGGTGGGGGTAAATGGAAGTAGGGGAAGAAGGGGGGCATGCAGAACCACCTGCCAGGCATGAGGGCGCCCATGTGTTCTGCAAGGAGCCAGGTCTCTGGGATTATTTCCAGTTTTTTTCTTCTATGATGCTGAGCAAAGAAATCTAATTGCTTAAATAAAGGTGCTTGGGGAGTTCATTGTGACAGGCGGAGGAGCCCTGCTGTAAGTCAGCCTTGAGAAACGCCAGCCCTGTGGTAACCTCTAGAGACAGGATTTCCATGAAGATTAGCCTCTCCTCCAAAAGCTGACCCTCTTTCTTTTGTGGGAAACAAACACGAACATTGATTTGATTTTCAGTATGATGAACAGCTAGGCTAGGCCTGGGCTGTGTCAGGGAAACAACTGGAAGCACGATCCACAGCTCCTTCCCTAAGAGTCTGACAGGCTAGCAAGAGAGGTGGACATGGCAGGAGAAAGTGCGACCAGAAGGAAGAGGCGGCCACAAAAGCCACCGGAGGATGGCCCCGGGCTGGGAGCTTGGGAGCCTCTCCCAGAAGAAGAGATGTTCTGCTTCCGTGGATGGACAGACGTTGTCCGTACAGTCTGGGGGCAAGCACGCTGCGTACAAGGGTATCCTACAACGCTGGCAGCACAGGGACTTGGCCTTATGAATGCTCGGGGGACGCAGCCAGACTTCAGGGTAGAAAGCAAGGGGGGCAGAGGGGCGATGCACGAGGAAGCTGGGCGGCTGCAGGGCCGCGGGGAGCGCACGGCAGCAGCTTAGGGAGCATGCGCAGAGCGCTGGGCTGCCCCGAGAGCCGCGGAGTCAGCTGAGCGAGGCCGGAGAAGGCCTGGTCATAAGTAGCCTCTTAAAGGATGATTGGGTTTTTGCCAGAAGCGAAAAGACTATTCCAGACAGAGGCAGCAGTATCTACAAAGGCATTCTGGCACTTTGAAATAAACCCTATTCTCTCTCCAGCCTCAGGTGGGATTCCAGACAAACGCTGCTCTTTATACCAAATTATGTAGGGTCATAAAGCCTCAAGCTGCAAGAAAGGTAGAGAGAACACTTACCATGTGGGCACCAGGGTCCTTCAGTTCAGGGCCCCTCCTGCAGAGAACAGCCTGTATTTCCAAAATCAGAAACATACCTCAGCAATTGAAAACACTTAGGCAGAAATTGAGAACAAGATCACCCTTCTGGAAAGGCTTCCATAAGCAACCATTGCCTTGTTAATATAAAGAAATACCATCCAAATGTGAAGTCTAAAAAATTTTCCCCAATTTAATACACACTGTGTTCAGTAAGCACACCGTAGTGTCATCTAATCCATCCTTTCCATCATGCCCAAGAAAGGGTATTTCTAATTTTTTAAATTTGTGTGTGTGTGTGTGTGTGTGTGTGTGTGCGCGCGCGCGCGCGTGCATGCGTGTTTGCATGTGCTTATGGTGCATGCATGTGTGTAGAAATGTGCATATCCTATGCACACATGTGTAGAGGCCAGAGAAAGATGTCAGGCGTCCTCCTCATTCTTCCCTGTCATCTCCTTGACACAAGGTCTCTCACGGAATCTGGTGCCTGCCATTTCTCTGCTAGACTGGGCAGCCAGTGAACACCACGCCCCAATCCTCCTACCTCTCCCCTCTCAGCACTGGACCTACAGGCATATGCAGTCATGCCTGGCTTTTTATTAATTATCAAATTATTATATTTATTGAGGGAAATACAGAGCCAAGGAAAGTCACCCACGTGGCTAGAGATCCTACATGGAGGGCCTGAAAAAAGTATGGAAAGAAAAGAGAAAACAAAGTTCAAGGAGCTCCTGCCATGTGGGGAGCTGGAGGGGATAAGGGAGCCCATGGGGAGAGGAAGGGCTACGGGCCCTCCCGGCTGGCTCAGCCCAGTGGAGGGCAAAGCTCACCCACAGCCGGAAGTTCCCAAGTGACCGGCCATACCTGGATTTTGTTTAGCATGGGTGCTGGGGGTCGAACTCAGGCCCTCAGGCTTGCACAGCGAGCGCTCTCACCCACGGAGCCATCTCCCCAGCCCCGGTGTGCCCATCAACTTATGGACGAGAAAGAAACTTGCAGTGAAATACCTGTTTTGTCTCAAGACAATTGGTTAATGGAAGGTAAGAAAGCCTAGAGCCCTCTAGGTCATATTTCCCCTAGACATACACCCACTCTCCCTGCAGCGCCATTGAGGAAAAGAGCATAAACCTTAGCAAGGTGATGAATATTTCACAAGTGGGTGTGTATGCCCTCCATTGTCACAGGGTTCACCTGAGATTAGAGCCTCTTTGCTTTCACAGGCAGCCGACAACAGAAAATCTCAGTTTACTAACAACAGAGCCACCGGCTCCCTAGGCATTAAGCTATGCTATCTGCTAGACCCCTTCATACAACTCGTCTCCTGTGATCCCCAATATCCTTTGTTTACTTATGGGGAAGTCAGGATTCTTTCCTAAAGTCTGATTCTAATGTGACCTTTCCAAAATGCCACACACAACATGATGCAGCCAGAGGGGCGCATGCACAGTCCCTGCGAACGATGTGTGCAAGCCAGTGAAAGACAGCCCAAGGCCCAGTGTGTGAGGCGCTCACAACGAGAAGATGTGCTTCACAAAGATGGTGCCATGGCGGTTGTTCAGGGAACAAGAGAAGCTCACCAAACAGTGAGAGTCACCAGTGCCAGAAGACAGAGGGGAGCACCTGCAGGGGAGCATGCTTGTTTTGACCAAGCTTGGAACCTTCCTCTCGGAGGTGCTCTGGTTGGAGTTCAACCGTGGGTTCTCTGCAAGACTACTTACACAAAGTAGGAGAAGGGTGGCCCGGGCCCAAGGGTCCTAGGACAGAGCAGCATGATGGACTATGCAAGGAAGAGAGGACAGGGCATGGGTGGGGGAGAAGCAGTGGGTATAGGCCTGGGTGGATGAAAGTGTCATGTCTCATGCCAATCTTTAAACTCCAGAGCTTTCTCTAATGTTGTCCAGAGTGCTAAGAGGCGATGCCAGGGAAAAAGCACAAAGCAAAAAGACACCCAAGTTCAGGTCTTCATCTTATCACCACTTAAGGCAAATGCCAGAAGCGCCAACCTCTTGCCTTGTCTTGTTTTGTTTGAGACAGGGTCTCATGTAGCCAAGGCAGGCCTTGACCTTTTGGTCCTCTTGCCTCCACCCGCTAAGTCCAGGCATTCCAATCACACACCGCCACACCTAGCTTTATGCAGTGCTGGGGATTGAACCCAAGACCTTACACCTGCTCTACCAACTGAGCTACATCCCTGGTCCCTCCTTCTTGTCTTTGTCTGTAATGTGAGGAAACTGGATCAGATGGTCTCGGAGACTCTTCCAGTTCAAAAGTGTGAATGATGACTTGAGGACCTTCTCACATCCTGATGGGGCAGACAGGCAAGCCTGACAAAAAATCCTGATCACATCAGAGTCTTGCTCAAGACCACCCTGCCCTGCAGCTGCCATGATTGCTGGCCACCAGGCTCACAGGACAAGCAGCTCTCCATGTTCATTGTAGGTATGTCCTCACACCCTCATCACAGACTTCCTACCAGTACCAGCTTATATCTGTGGGGCTTATAGAAACGTCAGCAGATGGAGACGTGCTCCGTGCTAATCTCAAGAAAAGAACATCCCAAGAAGACAGAGAACTTGCCTTGGGTTTAAGACGAGATGTACAAGTCATTGAGAGCAGAAGGTTCTGGGCTAAAACAGGACTATCTCTTATAAATTGTGTGATATTAGGCAAATGGTTGAACTTAGTTTATTTATTTTCTGGCATGAAAAATAATGATTATAATGATAATATAACCTATCACCTCCCTCACAGAGTGACTGTGACCATGTAATTACATATAGGATAGTCAGGCTTCATAAATGAAGTGAGTGTTGCTCCAAGGGAGGGACCATGGGCGGTGTTGGAGAGTCTAGATATGGAGCAAAATGACACTGTGTGTGGAACCCATGCAGACGTTCAGTGATCTAAGGATGGTCAGTAGAATGAAGAAGACTCACTCTCTCGAGACAGCAGGAAACATGAAGAAAGTCCAGGAGAAAACCCAATGTCACTCTAGGGAACTAGGGAACTTGCCAGTCACTACATGAGTCCCCAAGTGAGGGAGGGGTCAGAATAGGTGGCTAAATTGAGTTCTACGTGAAACTAGTCCAAAACAAAAATCACCAAGAGATGATTGTAGCTCTCCAAAGAAGAGGGTCACATCTCAGGTGCCACTGCACCCAGAACCCAGTGTGAAGGCAGCACATCACATCATGGATGCTGATTATAGGGGTGAATGGTTAGGATGCAGAAGCTGATGGGACAGAAATCCCAGAGAGAAAATGAATATGTCACTGCCTCCAGCAGGGATGTTTCAACTGCTGAACTGACCTGGAGAACTAAAGATAACACTCGGAGAAACCAGACCTCAGAGGGGGGTCATTCTGTGAGTCAGCTGATCTTCAAACCCAGCACGTCTGAGGAGAAGAGAGCTGAGAATCTAAACCTGTGAGTCAGCCAGTTATCTATGCCACCCATCTGAGTCACTGCCCGACCTCCCGGGCCAGCCCTCATGTGAGAGGTGTGGGGGGGACTGTGTTTATATCTGTGCCCACACATTCAACAGACACCGCCAGCCAGTGTGACTCAAGAGTCCTCTCACGTTTTATTCAGCTGTGTCACATACTGCCCTGTCAGGACCTTAGTGCACTGCTGGCTCCACAGTCAAGAATGCCTTCCCACACACAAGAAGCAGAGCCTGCTTCTTGGATTCCAGGGACAGGAAACTGCCCACTAGCAGGTCCTGACAGGGGCAATATAATTCTTCTCACTGAGAATCAATGAGCAGGCAGGCCCCTGACAAGAGAAGCACTGGAATACTCCCCAGGCCAAAAAGAACTCTCACTCCCTCCTAAAAGCCTTCCCTAGTCTGCCTGCTCTTTCCCCCTGCTGCTACCTATGACAATTTCTAGGGATAACTGCAGAAAACACAGCTGCCTCCCTGGCCACTGTCATCTATTAGAAAAGCCTTGGGGCTGTAGGGAGGGCTTAGGAGTGAAGGCATTTGCCTGCAAAGTCAAAGGACTCCGGTTGGATTCTCCAGGACCCACGTAAGCCAGATGCACAGGGGGCACACAAATCTGGAGTTCATTTTGCAGTGGCTGGAGGCCCTGGCATGCCCATACTCACTCTCTCTCTCTCTCTCTCTCTCTCTCTCTCTCTCTCTCTCTCTCTAATAAATAAATATTTTTTTAAAAAAAGCCTTAAAGGCCCTAAGGCTTCCTGAATCACCTCTAGAAGAGTGTCTCCTAAGTTTCCTTCTCCACTGGAATCCTTTCTTACCAAATTGACCTGGCTTTATTCCTTACCAAATTAGTGTTTGCTCAAAACAGCTCCCCTTGTACCTAACTCAGTCCCTTCAGTTGCCTACAATTACCAATGTCCAGTTTGTGGCAAGTCACATACAGGACAAGAAGGACAAATCCCTAGAGGCCCTGTCTGTAAAATATGACCCTGACAATGGCTAAAGGATTCGTGGGTGTGACACAAGCTTAACTTGGTTCTGTCAATCTCTTCCTGGGAAGTTCTGAACAGAGGCTTAGAAATGCCATTGTCAGTCTGGGCCCAGA
Source organism: Jaculus jaculus (assembly GCF_020740685.1). Classification (NCBI taxonomy): domain Eukaryota; kingdom Metazoa; phylum Chordata; class Mammalia; order Rodentia; family Dipodidae; genus Jaculus; species Jaculus jaculus. The sequence goes on from NC_059120.1 coordinate 37,114,385, forward strand.
TCTTCCACAAGCTAGATGGAAGCTGGGATGACATGAGAGTCATTTTCTCCTGACATGACCAGGAAAGCTCAGAATGCAGGACCACAGCCAAGGGAAAATGAAGCTGACTGGAGAAGCAGGAGTGAGAGAAGAAATCAGCCCCTGTCCCTACTACCCTCAGCCCTCAGGACTCAGCACTGTCCAAAAACCATTTTCCTCAATTTCATTCTACAAGCATGTGGAGCCACAGATGAAATAGTTAAATGTCCACTTACAATAGAAAGTATAATTAGAAAAATATTTGAAATCACAGTATATAAAAATCACATAATTTTGGAATTTTTTTCTTAAACTCACAGTTCATAAAACAGTCTTTTCCAAGCTCCTCATATTCATGTTTAATATCAGTGCCTGTGCCTCTCTGGAGCCATCTTTTATACTGCCAGACATCATTTTCCAGAGCACTTCAAAATTTCCTATACACGTTGCTTGACGCTATTCATAAGCCTGTCAGGGGAAGTTTCATCCCAAGCCACAGAAGGAGATAGAAGGAAGAAAAGAAGGAAGGAGAGATGAGAGAAAGGAACAAAAAGAAGGGAGAAAGGAAAGGAAGGAGGGAGATGGAGAGAGGGAGGCTAGAAAAGGGGATTTATTACCTCAGAAATGCTCTAGATTTTACATTTTTCTGGAGTTATTATTTGTGATCTGAAAGTGATCTCACAGGTCCTGTCTATGATTGCATCCATCACTTGCAAGTAAAAAGCCTTATTTTAGTGTTAATTGTTATCATTTTCCACATAGAACCAATGAAAGACCTGTAAAATCCCTCGAATGGGCATTGGTTGAGGTTGTTTGGGGCTGGGCCTTACCCAGATTCTATCCTCGTATTCAAAACAACTAGCAGACAGTTCCCTATAGCATATGAATCTTCAGGTTTCCTTGGAATCATTTCACTGACTCATACACTCAGGAATGAACATCATTGCATTTCATTTAAACTGTATAAGCACTACCTGAGATATATTTGTTTTTATTCTATGGATGACATGACGAAGGTCCTCAGGGGCTAAGCCTCCCTCCAGTCAGTCTTGCATACTGTCCCCAAAGCATAAACAGCTTCTGCTGGACCTGGCAGGACTTGGAGGAAGGCTCGAGCTTCAGACAGGGTCCTTACTCGCATCTGAAGAGTCACGCACTAGCTTTATAGCTGAACCCGAGCCTGTCCCTTCTTTTTTTTTTTTATTTTTTATTTTTTATTTTTTTAATTATTTATTTATTTATTTGAGAGTGACAGACACAGAGAGAAAGACAGATAGAGGGAGAGAGAGAGAGAATGGGCGCGCCAGGGCTTCCAGCCTCTGCAAACGAACTCCAGACGCGTGCGCCCCTTGTGCATCTGGCTAACGTGGGACCTGGGGAACCGAGCCTCGAACTGGGGTCCTTAGGCTTCACAGGCAAGCGCTTAACCGCTAAGCCATCTCTCCAGCCCTGTCCCTTCTTACAGAAGGAAGAAGAAAGCATCTGGCTTTTCTCTGATGAGTTAGCAAAGCTCACAGATGACCTCTGAAGAAAGTTCAACCATGGTGCACTAACAACCATAGGGTAAGACTTCTGCATCCTTTCATGATTTGTTTTTGTTTTGAGGCAGGGTCTCACTCTAGCCCAGGCTGACTTTCACTATGTAGTCTCAGAGTGGCCTTGAACTCATGGCGTTCCTATTTCGGCTTCCCAAGTGCTGGGATTAAAGGCGTGCGCCATGATTAGAGTTTCTAAAACCAGGTAGACATGGCCCACGAGGAAGAACCAGCCTGGAATAACAAAGACTCTGGAAACATGGGCTTCAGGAAGGATTGAAAGTGGAGAGAGCTGAAGACCCATCTCGGTGTTCTGTTCTGCCACTGTAACTACTCAAAAGGCAGGAATCGGCAGAAAAGGGATGGAACCTTAATAGTGGGTCTCTCTGTGTCTGTCTGTCTGTCTCTCTCTCTCTCTCTCTCTCTCTCTCTCTCTGTCTGGTTAGAATTTAGATTTTTAAAAATTATTTTATTAATTTGCATGCAGACAGAGAGAAGAGAGTGAAAGAAAAGACAGAATGGGGGTGCCAGGGTCTCCTGCCACTGCAAACAAACTCCAGATGCATGCTCACCTTGTAAATCTGACCTACATGGGCACTGGGGAATGGAATCTGGATCTTTAGGCTTCACAGGCAAGCACCTTAACCACAAAGCAAACTTTAACCACTAAGCCATCTCCTTTCCAGCCCAGACTTTTAAAAATATATTTTATTTATTTGTTTGTTTGGGGAGAGAAAGAAAGAGGGAGAGAGAGAGAATGGGCATGCCAGGGCTTCTAGCCACTGCAAACGAACTCCAGACACATATGCCACCTGTGCATATGGCTTACATGGGTACTGTGGAATTGAGCCTGGGTCCTTAGGTCTCACAGGCAAGCACCTTAATTGCTAAGCTATCTCTCCACCCCCAGATTTTTGAAATTTATTTATTTTATGTATTTGTTTGCAAGCAGAAAGAAATAGAAAAAAGAGAGAAAAGAGAGGGAGAAAGATGTAGAGAATGGGTGGGTCAGGGCCTCCGGTTGCAAACAACTCCAGACGAATGTGCTACCTTGTGCTTCTGGCTTTCATGGATTCTGGGGTCCTTTGGCTTTGTAGGCAAGTGCCTTAATCTCTAAGCCATCTCCCCAGCCCAGATTTTTTTCAATGAAGACTTGCCTCAGGTCATGAGTGAACCCTAAAGTGTTTTATTCTAGTCAGATGAGCTCCAGGCTAAGATGAGAGGGACTCTGGTAGAATCCTCATATTCTGATTCCCAAACTCACTCTCTCTCTCTCTCAATCTCTCTCTCTCTCTCTCTCTCTCTCTCTCTCTCTCTCTCTGTCTCTGTCTCTCTCTCTCTCTCTCTATGTGTGTGTGTGTGTGTGTGTGTGTGTGTGTGTTTCTCTCTCTCTCTGTTTTTGGTGCCTGTAACTGGAATCCTAGGACGAAAAGTAAGATGTGGAAAGGGAAACTACAGAGTAAAACATGGGCCTCCTCTGAGAGCCACTTTTATGATAGCAATAAACAGTGAGCACTAACCAGGCATCTACTATAGCCAGCCACCGAACCTGAGTTTTACAGACATTATCCCACGAATGCTCGCAAACAGTTTGAAAGTCAGGTGTCATCATCACACTTGTACAGAGGTTCTCAGTCACACAGCTAGCAGGGGGCAAAGCCATTAAGACAGAGCTTTGGGCTCTTAATCCCCATTTATACTGGCACCACCCAGATGGACAAGGGTTTTAAGCTGAGTGGTACCCATGGTGGCACAGTGTCTATAGGCGAACCCAAACTCCAGACCACTGGGGGAAGTGGTAGGAGTCATTGAGATTTCAGGCGAGGAGAAACGTGTCACCATCACAAACAAAATGCCCAGGGATCAGTGCCAAGCTGCACTCCTGCCATCCTTTCTTCAAGCCCCTGCGGTTAGGCTCAGAGCCTGGCTGCCTCCTCTGACCAGGAACCAGGGAATCCGTGGTTGTTAGGAAGGACACACAGAAAAATGAACAGTCGACCAGATGGCTCCAAAACCCGGCCCAAAGCTGAGCAGGTGAACTTGCTCCCCACAAAGACCAGACCCCACCTTTCCATTCTATCTGCAAGGAAACAGAAGGTGCCCCCCTACCCAGAAGCTTCTTACTTTGATTGCACTGAATATATCCCTGGCCCTGGCCCAGACCCTGCGAAGACTGAAAGGAGCATTGTTTGTCACCCCGATGAGCAGAACACACCGTGCCGCGCGGTGCTGTGCAGAGCACGCTGCTGCGGGTGGGGGCACCACAGCCAAGAATGCTTTCATAGCTGGTCCTCCTGACTGCCGCCTGATTCTGTCTGGAATGCACCGCCTTTGTTCCTTTGATCTTTAATGTGGCTGCTTGCAGGGGCCAGAATCCCATAGTCCC